>NC_056561.1:12788901-12881993 GCF_013358625.1 Macadamia integrifolia
TGTTAAGTTTGTCTCGAATTCTTGACCCGTTTTGAAGATTGACCCGATCCGACATATTTTGGTGGCGACCCGAATGGGAATTTTTCTGAGATCTGTGATGGAAGCAGAGGGCTTGGGCCGATAGGCCCAAGCCCGGAGCCCATCACTGATCTCGTATCTCGTATGGGGGTGCGGGGGCGTAGCCCCCGCGGTATGGTTCGACCGGATCGACCGCGACCCGATGGGTCGAACCGTTATTTGGCGTATATATATATAATGTACTGTTGCTTGTTGAGAGTCATTGTATTCTAGGGTTTTCACGAAGCCAGGGTTTCAGGGCGAGTTCTTCCTCGCCGCTGTTAGGGTGTAATCCTTCTTCTGCATAGTGGATCATCTTCTTCTTCGCCCGAGGACGTAGCACACCACCCTGGTGTGTGAACCTCGTTAAATCTCTGTGTCGTACGGATCTATTATCTTTCTTTATTCGTGTTTCTTGGTGTTTGATCTAACACTTTTTTATCTTTTCTGACGTATATGTATTTTTTTTTAAACGGAACTTGAAAATTATTGTTGCTTATCTATAGGTTTAATGTTGGGACTCATCCAATCTCCCACATTGCAGATAATTGGGCATTTGAGATAAATATCAATTGGCCATTGAGCTAGGAACTTTTGCCCTTGTTTATTACTTGTTCCCGAATAGGAACCAGAACCGGACTAGAACCGGATAGGTCGGGTACGAGTACCAATTTTCAGAATTGAGATGGGACTTGGTTCGGTTCTGGATCACACTAACAGTCCTTAGAACCAAAATCGAAACCGGACCAAATACCTGGTTCCGGACTGATTGACACCCTTACTTCTAGGTGTACACAATCGTCTTGCAACACGCACACTGTCTTACAAATCAATAAAATATATATTAAGCTCAAAAATTATAGAATGTACAAGAGTTACATTTAGGCATTCCTATATGAACAAATACAAGATATATACGCACAAGGCTTAAAGCTCCACCTTCGGCATGTTCATCAATAGAGATCAAGAACCTCAACAGCACACACACACACACACACACACACACATTGCAAATGTAACAAGCAATACATAAAAATCCACGCCTATAATACAAGATATATATGCAAGGTTCAGCAAGTTGTCTACATCTAGACAACAATTTCACTAGAGCTTCGTATCTACTCAATACTCTACTTTAATTACACTTACAGCTGGGAGTACTGACACCAAATATTCCCAAGATAGAATTAAAAAGGCACAAGAATGCAAATATGATTGACAACAATAACTCCCAATGTGTAGAACCCACTAAATATCCCCTTTCAAATGATAAGGGTCTATAACAATGCCCTACAAATGAAGAGCCTCTAGCATAGGTTCAATAATACAACCCTATGTCTAGCATATAACAGGGATATAGGTAATATGCTAAAAAGAGAAAAAATTGATAGAAAGCTTACAACGCTTGTCTGAGTCAAGACCTGGTACCTTGAAATGTTCCTAAGAACGTCCACTGCTCACTTGAACCTTCAACTCCTCCTCCGACTGAGAACCTGAGATTTCAAATGCACAATGCCATGGGGGACCACAAGCCATACCTTTCCTTCACTTTTTTTCTTCTTCCTTACCTTGCTTTCAATGTAAAGTCATCAACTTACAACCACCCACTTGAAACTCCATTAATGGAGTCAAAACTTCACCCGAGGTAGACAAACCTCATTCAATGCATCAAAACAAGGGGGAGTCTTTCCTGCTTGCTTTATCATATTTTCTCACACCCAAAGCGCCCCTTTGTTGCAAGGGTGTAGAGGACGAAATGAGGAGAACAATGGTTTCTGAATATCGAACTTGTAGAGAAGTAGATATTGATTTTGAAAACCAGCCAACGAGGGGCTGATCATAGTCCTTGGATCAACCACAAGGGATTGTGCTTAATCTAAGATATCAAATCATGTCAGATGCTCCAGCGAAAAAATACGGACACGCCACTTAGTCGACGGCCTCAAGGCCTTCATAGTTCATATGGGTATAATGCGTGACGTGCAGTTCATCACGCAAAAAGGTCAGTGATGACATTTTGAGTTCTCTTCACTGTTGAAAAATCAGGTTTTGTAATTTGATTCGTCCTCTTTAAATCCTAATGAGTCGAAGTGAGTCACAAAAAACTAGGCGAGTCATGTCAAACTTCCCCCTCTTATTTCTATACTAGTATTTCTCAACCAATCCAAATAAATAATTAATATAAATTAAATGAGACAAGATGGAATATAAGTGTTTCTTTTTCAAATTTTTTTTATGAAGTTCATCATTCATTGTCTCTTGGATGAAAGTGATAAGATCCGACTTGAAGATGTCATTGTCATAAATCATGTTTTTTAAATTAAAATTTAGATGTATACACTCAATTATCACTAAATTCAATACAAGAAACTTCAGTCATTAAACATTTAATCTCGTTAGAATATATTTTAGTTCAAAACTAGTACTATTCAGAATAGCCGACTTATATTTTTGACAAGAATCGGCCATTTTATTGTGATTTGGGAAAAACAAACGAGTCTTTAATGACTCGGTATGATTTGGTCTCAGTTTTATTATTTTTTAATACAAGATGATTCTCCATGATTCTTGACCAGATTTCTAATATTTTGACCAAACTCGGCCTAGTTTTTCTAGTCAAAACCTAGTTTACCGACAATGGTTCCCATTGGCTCCAAAGAGAATCTATAATATGGAGCGTTCAATCTCAAATGGAAATATTCTACTAAAAAAAAAATCTCAAATAAAAATAAGTGGTAGAGATAAATTGAGAGAGAATCATCAGAACACTAAAATCGCACATGTCGAAAACTCGCTGAGGAACGATCTAGATTTATGCGGTCCACACTTCATACTTTCAACCAATCAAGACGCTTGCACTGGAATGAACTCCATCAAGGCAAGTTTTTCAAATTCACAATAGGCCCACTCCACCAAGAGTAAATGGCTCATTTACCCACCAACTTTGCATAATCGCAACTTTATACCCCTAACGTCATGAATATGGCTCCAGAGGCTTCATGAGTTTTGAGCCTCTCATGGAAAAAAATGTCCACATTTGCAGTGGGACGTTGTTGCATGCGCGGGCTGGGCAGCACAAGGTGCGTGGCCTTGGTTGTGCGCATGCAGGTTCTGTGCTGCACATGTGTGGCCCTTGCTGTGTGTGGCCATGAGCGGCCAGCCATGCTGGCTACCACCTCAGCTAACATATGCAACATGGTACCCTACCGCATCAGCAAACAAAAAGTCCACATTTGTCGCTACTGCCACCTTATAATATGGGGCTCAATTGATCATGTAATCTATGCAAGCATCCACTTAGACATTTTATTATATTTGGAGTGAACAGATGAAAAACAATCATAACATTTTCATCTGGATTCAAATCAAGACAAAATTGCACTAAATTCATGATTTGATGCTCTACAACTTTTTAGAACAACTCAACTGATGAATCTAACATATTAAACGACAAAAATAACTTCATACATTGCCACATATGTTGACAACTAAGACAACTCAAAATACAATAGTTGGATCGCAAAATTTATGGATATGTAATTCAAATCATCATTTATCAAACATTAATTATTTTAATCGATCTTTGTATGCCCTGTTATTTTTTTGGTAAAGACTATACCCTTTTTTTTTAAAAGGACTGCATACCTCGTTCTTAAAAGCAATAATGTAATACACAGGTTTTAATTCTACCAAAAAATACAAAGGCTTTTTTTTTTTTTTTTACTGATGAGAGAGAACGAGAGAGGAAGGAGAAGATTCTTTCTTCTTCTTCTTCTCTCTCTCTCTCTCTCTCTCTCTCTCTCTCTCTCTCTGCTGAAAAGTCAAAAGGCAGTTGAATTGTTGCCATATTCCATGGAAACGAAGCCTGGAATCCTCATTAATACGTATGAACTAACCCAAAATTTCACAGCTTACCATAAATTTATACAGAGGGATGCGATGATATATTCCAAAATTCGGTGCTGTATCCAATATTGACAGCCTCCTTCATTCAAAGTCTACAAACCCAAAACCCCCCACCAAAGTCGTAAGGCAATTCTACCGCTACCATATTCCACGGAAACAGAGCCTAGAATCCCCATTCACACCCATAAAGAAATGACTCAAAATTTCACACCTAGCCATAAAAGGGATGCGGTGACAAATTCCAAAATTCGGTGCTGTGTCCAATATTGACCGTAATTGACAGCGTCCTTGATTCAAAGTCTAAAAGCCATGGCGTGAGTAGTGACCCCTCTCACCCACGTCTTAAAACCTCTTTGATTGTCAGAATGGCTGCCTATAAATACTGCTACTCCCATCTCAAAGCACATAACTTGTCCAAAAACATCAATTGCTTTCATTGATTTGATATCTTAGAAAGAGCTAAGTGATCATAACAATGGCGGATGAGGTAGTTCTTTTGAGTTTCTGGCTCAGTCCTTTTGGAATGAGGATCAAAATCGCCTTGGCCGAGAAGGGAATCCATTATGAGTACAAGGAAGAGAACCTGCAAGACAAGAGTCCTCTGCTTCTCAAGATGAACCCTGTTCATAAGAAGGTCCCTGTTTTGATTCATAAAGGCAAACCCATCTGTGAATCCCTCGTCATTGTTCAATACATTGATCAGGTTTGGAAGGAGACATGTCCTCTGCTGCCCTCTGAACCTTACCTCCGAGCTCAAGCCAGGTTTTGGGCTGATTTCATCGACAAGAAGGTAAGATCTCGCTCTCTCACGGTGTCCAATTGGTTTTTTTGTAAGATACAGAAGACAATAATCACTATCATCACCATCAACACATCCATTAACTGATTGAAATAATTGGTCTCTGCAGATATTCGACTCTGGTAGGAAGACATGCATGTCAAAAGGAGAAGAGACTGAGGCAGCAAAGAAGGAGCTGATTGAGTCCTTAAAAGTGTTGGAAGGAGAGCTTGGAGAGAAGCCCTACTTTGGGGGAGAGAAGTTTGGGTTTGTAGATTTGTGCCTCATCCCCTTCTACACTTGGTTTTACTCCTATGAAACTTTTGGGAGCTTCAGCATGGAAGTTGAGTGCCCAAAGCTTATTGGTTGGGCTGAGAGGTGCTTGGAGAAGGAGAGTGTGTCAAACTCCCTTGCTGACCAACAAAAGGTCTACCAGTTCTTTGGGCAGATGAGGAAGATGTATGGGATTGAGTAGAGTTAAAGATCAAAGAGGAGATTGGGTGAAAAATATAATAAATAAAGACTGCTACGCTATGGAGCAGGAAGTATGAAGGGGTCTTTCCCTTTAATTTTTATTTTTTTTGGGTAGAATTTCCCTTTAATTTTTGTTTTGCTGGAAGAAAGGAGAGAGATCGTGAGATTTTCACATGTCTTTTGTATTCTTGTAATTTTCACCTTTCTTTTTTTACTTTGTAGCTGAATGATAGTGATAATTCCTTTCAACATGGTTTAGCTTCATACATATACTGCTGGTGTACTTTAGCTAAGAGAGTCATTTATTCCTTTCACATGGCAATTATAAAGCAAAGTTCATCAGAAACCTCAACCAACACACCTCCCCCACCCCCCAAAAAAAAAATTTCTGATTTACCTTCTTACTCCAATATATATCAATACTCCAAGTGAAAAATGGAGTTAAAATTCTGATTTACCTTCTTACTCCGTATATTTTTTTTTTTTTCCAAGATAATCATGCGGATCAGAATTGCCCGATCACAAGGGCTACAATTGGTTGCACTCAAATTCCGTGGAAGTCAATCTTAGGCAGAACTGTTCTTGATTATGTTCCAATATAATGAGAAATAGCATCTGGTAAACCTATTCCATGATCAAATCTGAAAGAAAACGATTAGAAGCATGTTTGGAAGGCTTTTTATAGAATCAATTCAAGCACTATATATATGTTAATTACAAAAATGTCATTATGGCTTCAAGCTACATAGTATGGCTCAAGCTATCCACAACACCATCTTAATACCCAAACTGCAAGCCCCCACCCATATTACTGTAGCAACCTTCCTATAAAATGTCCTAAATACCCTTATTTACAGGTTTACTGTAATACCCCCAAACTACACAGTATTTACAGAAATGCAAACACTGGGAACACAACCTAATTCTTTCATACGCTTGAACAAACGCAAAGCCTTATCCTCTTTCCCTGTTTTACCATAGGCATTGAAAGTGTAGCTGAGTAACAACATTTGGCACAAGTCCCCTACCGGCCAGTGTGTCTATGGCCTCTTCTTCATAGAATCCAGCCCTTTTTTTAGGTAAGCCCCAAGAAAATCCTGCCCTCACATATGCAACCAGAAGCTCATTTTAAGTCACGGAATCAGGAGGGCAGTTGTTTTGCTCCAATTCCTTCAAAATGCTTAATGCCTCCCTGCCTTAACAAACAGATGCAGCAAAGCATTGTAGGTAACAGTTCTTGAAACAGAACCCTGTGACTTTGGGCCATCAAAGAACTTTGATGCTTTCTCCAATAACCCTTCTCTCCCACAAACAGATATAACAGTGCTGCAAGTGAACTCATCAAATTCAAGTCCTTTGCTTTTCATTTCATCCAAGAGGTCTAAAATCTTAATCCATGAGCGACCCATCTTTCCTTAGACATCAAGCATGAGATTGTAGGTGGCTAAGGTTAAGAGGAAGCCCTTCTCTTTCATCTGCTCTAATAGGATGATTGCCTTCTGAATCCTGCCCGAGCATAGGCATGCAGTATAGTATTGTAGGCTCTGACATCAAGTGAGTATACCTCAACAGGAATTACATCGAACAGCTTTGATGAAATGCAAGCTGAGACTGTCTACGAAGAACCTAAGCCATGATTTCTACTGCTTCATTGTCTAATTTAATATTTTGATAGCTTGAATTCGAAAAAAAAAAAAACCATTCAAACAAAAGGGTTTTCTCCCCATTGCCCGAAAACTTCCATCTTTTGAAATTCTACCCCTTTCAAAAGGCCAATAAGATCAAACACACTCAACACACACTTGACAAAATCAAATAAATCATTTATACCTGATGAGGGCCGTCGGATGATAGAGTTGAGAATTAACTCATCCTTTACAGAGAGGAACTCAAGCACAATATCAGCCGCATGAACCGTTGTTGCTTCTTTGTTATCGAATTGAGGTACTGAAATTGAAGTGGGTTCCTGTTGTTGTTGTTGGAATCGGATGAGAGGTGTAAAGATGGGAATTCGGTGGTGGATTTGGTAATGAGCCTTCAATTTTTTTCGTTCACACACAAAAGAGTGGTATAAGTAGAGTCAGGGATTTCAGCTAAGTAAGACTGATCATGGAGGTAATCAATCCCAAGTTATGCCACCGACAAGCTCCAACAACTCACAGAAATTTGGATCAGATCTCAGCAAAACGACTCAACTCAGAAATCTGAAAAGAAAAAGTTTAGTGGAGAAAATCTGTAAAAAACAAGGGCTCAAAAGAGGTGGCTCATTTGGAGACGTTTTTACACCCAAGGTTCATACATCTCTAGGCTAAATCTTGGCTCCTTCAAATTCTCTATCATAGTTTTTTTTATGAAAGTGTGGCAAGCATGTGATAAAAAAAACCATGGAAGCACATGTGCCAAACATGTGACATATAAATCCACGGAAGAATATGTAAAACCTAATAAAGTCAACAAGATAAGGAGCTTGTAGCCTTA
The DNA here is from genome assembly GCF_013358625.1 of Macadamia integrifolia. Taxonomy (NCBI): domain Eukaryota; kingdom Viridiplantae; phylum Streptophyta; class Magnoliopsida; order Proteales; family Proteaceae; genus Macadamia; species Macadamia integrifolia. The sequence goes on from NC_056561.1 coordinate 12,796,595, forward strand.
CATTAATGGGCAAAAATATGAATGAGAACGCAAACAAGGCCATTAGCAGCAAATGGTCAATACAATGACAGAAATGTTTATTCGAGCATTCTATCGAACACCATACATGCATAAACATAGTAATAAGGATGACTCAAGTTATCATTCTGATTCTGGCCACGTTAGCTATGTAAAAAAATCTATTAGATGACACATCTCATTTTGTTAGTTAGTTAGATTGTTACAGATGGCTCTTTATAATTGTAACTTAAAATTATATATATTTATATTTATATATATATATATAAACTTCTGAGGACATATCTCACTTTCATGAGAGAAACCTTTCATGTTCTCAGTCTCGTCTGAATCTTCTCATGGTATCAGAGCTTCCAAGAGAGAGTTCTCACGCAAGAGACAATGGAGGTCATCTTCACTTTGATTGGTCTTTTTGCTTACTTCAAAGGAAATTACAGATCTAATCTGTGTAGATCGATCCTCACAGGAAAGCATCTTACTGTTCTTACTATTCTTTGATTCAAAGTCTGTTCTTGAATTTTAAATTCAATTATGTTCTTTTTTTTACTGTCTTACTTTTCTTACTATTCTTTGATTCAAAGTCTGTTCTTGGATTTTAAGTTCAGTTCTGTTCATTTTCTTGAATTGTTTGATCAAAGTGCTTCAAAAAACCATGTTTGCTAGTTCCAGTAGTTCCATTTCATCACTGTACCATTATCCTTGCAACCTCAATGTTACAAATTTGGTTTCATTGAAACTTACTCAGAGTAATTTCCTTCTTTGGAATCTCAAATGTTGTCTCTGATATAGAATCAGGATCTTCTTGGTTTTAGTAATGGTGATTCTCGTATGCCAGCTCGAGAATCCCTAAATGGAGATGGAAAGCAAATTCCAAATATAGATTTCATATCCTAGACTCGAACCGACGGGATTGTCAAAGCTTGGATAGCCGGAACTCTATCTGAGGAGATTCTTGGTTTAGCTGTCGGAGTGAAGACCTCTGGTGAACTGTGGAATGTGTTATCCATAGCCTTCTCTCAAGTTTCAGAAGCTAGAGAGTTTAAACTTCTTTCTAAGCTTCACTTCCTGAAAAAGAAGAATATCACACCATTATCAGATCATCTTGTAGAGTTCAAAAACATCTGCGATCAACTCAATGCGATCAACAAACCAATAACAGATCAGAAGAAAGTCTTCTCCCTACTTACAAATCTTGGATCAGCCTATGAGACATTTGCCACAACGATGCTCAAACCACTGGTTCCTTGCTATGATGATCTTATTCCTCTGCTGCAGAGTCATAAGCTACATAATCAGAATCATCAAAATGAATCTGTTAATCCTCATATGGCTTTCTATGGTGAAAGAACCACGAAGAATCAAAAGAAATGGTACTTTTCCTCACGAGGACATGGCTTTGTTCAGTCTAGTCAGCGACAGTTCCACAAACAGAGGAAATACAATTGTTCCTCAATCACAACACAAAGATCAACTCCAACAAAACAACTCTTCTTCATCACAACCTGTGTTTCAACAACAACAGAGCAATGGAAATAAGAATATGCATAATAAATATGCTGGATATCCTATTAAATGCCAGATGTGTCACAAATTAGGACATGGTGCACTCAAGTGTTGGAGCCGATTTGACAATAGTTTTCAAGCTCCAGATGTTCCACAAGCCTTTGCAGCAATGCATCTCTCTGATCCACAGGACAATGCCTGGTTTCTAGATATAGGAGCTACAGCTCACATCACCGATAAAGCAGGTAATCTCAATAATATTACTCCCTATGATGGTTCCCATTCTGTTATGTTGGTAATGGAACCCACCTGCCTATTTCACATGATGGTGATGGGAGTAATGTTCAAGGAAATACTACTCTACGTTTGAAGGATGTACTATTAGTTCCTTCCATCCGCAAGAATCTATTATCAGTCTCTCAACTCACTAGAGATTATCCTTGTGTTTTTGAGTTTGACAGTACTTGTTTTCTTGTTAAGGATTTACAGACAAGGAAGATATTGGCATCGGGGAGTAGGCTTGGAGGGCTATATGTGTTTGACAATAAGCCTCAACCAGAAGTTCATTTTTCAAAAAAATTTAGATCCACAACAGAGGACGTGTGGCATCAGTAGTTGGGGCATCCACAGTTGGGGCATCCACAAGGAAAAATAACTCTATTTTTACAGAGCACTCGAGCTATTACTGTTACTTATAAGTCACAAAACATTTGTAACAGCTGTCAGATTAGTAAGAGTGTCAAATTGCCTTCATTTCCTCTTTTACCAGTACGGTTGAACCTTTGGCTCATATTCACTGTGATCTTTGGGGGAGTGCTCCAATAACTAGTGTTCAACAATTTTGATATTATGCTTTGTTTGTTGACGATTACTCTCGCAATAGTTGGATTTATCCTCTTACAAGAAAATCTGAATTCTTTAAGGTTTTTCTTTCCTTTCAAAGTATGGTAGAAAAACAACTTGACAAGAAAATCAAGGTTTTTCAATCTGATGGTGGTGGGGAGTTTTCTGATTCTAGTTTTCTAGAACATCTTAGACAAGCTGGTATTGTACATCATCTTTCTTATCCTAAGACTCTTGAACAAAACAGTGTTGTTGAACGAAAGCACAGACATATCATTGAACTAGGACTTGCAATGTTGTTCAATGCTTCACATCCTCGGTGGTATTAGGTTGAAGCATTTACAACTGCAGTTTTTTTGATTAATCAGCTGCCTTCACCGATCCTTCAAATGGATACACCTTTACATTTGTTGTATGATAAGATTCCTGACTACAGTGTCCTATGAGTTTTTGGTACTCAATGCTTTCCATACTTGAGGGGCTATGCCACCAATAAATTTGATCATCGTTCTTTACCATGTATCTTCTTGGGTTATAGTGATAGGCATAAAGGATATCGATGTCTGCATTACTCCACTGGTCGTGTATATATCTCGAGGCATGTTGTATTCAATGAAAATATTTTTCCTCTTCGCAGACCTATGCATTTAGCCTCTCCACAATCTGAACCAGTTGATGCACATTTTTGTACCTTTGAGAGATGGATACAGCCACAGGTTGCGCTTCACTAGCAGCCCCATAACATCTTACCAGGGTCTTCCCAATTGACTGATTCACCTAGAATTGGGCCATGGTTTGATTCTCAATCTGATCCATCTCCTTTGCCTTTAGTTTCACCTTCTATAGCTACTATAGTTTCAACTTCTATACCTCCTGCCCATGTGGATGCTTCCTTTGTTCCATCTCCCTCATTTGTACCTACTACCCTTGTGGATGATTCCTATGTTCCATCTTTCTTACCTGTACCTTCTGCTCCTATGGACACCTCTCCTTCGTTGTCCACATCCACAAGGTCTCCTTCTTCTATATCTCCACAACCTATTGGGCTACCCATTGAGGGGTCTCATTCTATGGTCACTCAAAGTAAGGCTGGGATCCAATCTTAAGTATGCACTCACCTCTCTTACTATTCCTACAGAACCTACTTCTACTAAGGCTGATCTTAGTCATAATGGTTGGTGTGCATCTATGCTTGATGAAATGGATGCTTTGGCTCGTAACAAGACCTGGACTTTGGTCCCCTGAACCGCTGAAATGAATATTGTTGGTTGTCAGTGGATTTATAAGACAAAGCTTCGGGTTGATGGATCGTTGGAGCGTCTTAAGGCCAGGCTTGTTGCAAAGGGGTTCAATCAAAGAGAGGATAATGATTTTCTTGAGACTTTCAGTCCAGTAATTAAGCTCATATCAATACGCCTCATGCTCACTATTGCCATTATTCGGTGTTGGTCTATACGTCAACTTGATGTTAAAAATGCTTTTCTTCATGGGTATCTTACGACACCGATTTACATAAGTCAACCTCCTGGGTTTGTTGATCCAAATCATCCTCATGTTGTTTGTCAGCTTCAGTGAGCTTTATATGGTCTTAAGCAAGCACCTCGTGCATGGTTTGATCGCTTTAGTGGATTTCTTCTTCAATATGGTTTTTTGTAGCATTTTCGATCCCCCTTTGTTTGTTTATCGTCATCATGGTCGATTGCTGATTCTTCTCCTCTATGTTGATGATATCATCTTAACAGGCAATGAAAATGGTCTATTGCACAACTTTATCTCCACCTTGAGTGATACATTTGCAATGAAGGATTTAGGTTCCCTTTATTATTTTCTTGGTATAGAAGTTCTTCACACAAATGATGGGTTGTTTCTTTCCCAATCCAAGTATGCAGCCGATATTCTTCGACGTTCTCACTTAACTACACTTAAACCTTTATCCACTCCAATGGGTCAGTCTACTATTGCTAGTTCTGATTCTTCTCTGTTTTCAGGTGATACTCTTTATTGTACCTTAGTGGGCTGACTTCAGTACCTTACCATGACCCGACCTAATCTGTCCTTTGCTGTCAATAGCGTATGTTAACATATGCATTCCCCAACTACTACTCATTTCAAAATGGTGAAGAGGATTCTTCATTATGTTAGTGGTACTTTGGATTTTGGTATGCGCATCCTTTGAAATAGTTCTCTTCAGCTGTTTGCATTTTCTGATTTGGATTGGGTAGGGTGTCCTCTTTCCCATCGGTCTACAACTAGTTTTTGCACTTTCCTTGGGTCAAATTGCATCTCTTGGAGTGCCAAAAAGCAGCCTACCGTAGCTCGGTCAAGCACAGAGGCATAATACCGAGCTATGACATCTACGACTGCTGAATTGACTTGGCTCTCTTTACTTCTCCGCAATCTTGGTGTTACCCAACCTCACCCGACTACCTTATTTTGTGATAATATCAGTGCTTTGCATCTCACTATCAATCCCATTCTCCATGCGTGGACGAAGCACATTAAAATTGATTATCATTTTGTGCGTGAGAAGGTGGCTTTTGGATTCTTGGTTACTCGTTTTGTCCCCTCCAAACATCAGCTTGCTGATATGTTTACCAAATTGTTACCTTAGTGGGAGTTTTCTGTTATTTGTATCAAACTTGGTCTGTCTTCCAGATCGACGACCAGTTTGCGGGGGGATAATAAAGATGACTCAAGTCATCATTCTGATTCTGGCCACTTTAGTTGTGTAACAAACTCTATTAGATGACACATCTCATTTTTTTAGTTAGTTAGATTGTTACAAATGGCTGTTATGTAGTTAGATTGTTACAGATGGCTCTTTATAATTGTAACTTAAAATTCTATATATATAAACTTTTGAGCACATATCTCACTTTCATGTGAGAAACCTTTCATATTCTCAGTCTCGTCTGAATCTTCTCACATAGGACATACCCAAGTTCAAGGATACAATCTAAATGAAGCAACCAAAGAATAAATTTGAGTTTTGGAATCTTACCTTGCTGCTTCATGCTTAGTTGCTCAAAGTGTGTAGCAATGTCCATGAATGAGCAAACCCAAATATCTGAGCTCAGAACATTATGTTCTCATCTCTCCAAATCTCTATCTCCAGTTCCAGGGGTTGATTCGAAGGTTGGGCAGAGGTTTGAGGCTCTCTAATGGAGATCCCAGCCAGTCTCACAGGTATAAAGGACCTTGTTTGTTTCTTACCAACAAATCCAGCCATTTTCCCAGTCGAGGCCATTGTTGAAGGAAACTCAAAAGAAGCCATGAAGTTGTAGAAGCGGGTGAGGAAAAAGAAGATGATGAATTCAGATTAAAAACCTATCAAATCCCCAAGGAATTTTAATTTCTTGAGAGGCAAAGGTTTACTCTTGGTCTTTGGAAGCTTTGGCGTAAGAGAGTAGCAAAACAAGTGCAAACCCCGCTAAAAGGAAAGAGTTTTTTTTTTTCCATCGCTATACCTAGTGAAGTGTAATGCGCTTCACCAGTATGTGATAAAGGATAAAAGAAATTAATTAAGGCACCATTTGATAATGTCTCTGCTGTTTATGTGTTTAGAAATAGCAAAAATAGAAATAACAGAAACGGCTTTTCACGTTTTCGAAATAAAAATGGATTTTTTGGTATTTGATAAACCTGTTTCTCAAAACATTTTTTGTAGGCATAATGCCATTAAAAAACGCAATAGTATCATCGGATGCACAAAAGGGAGAGAGGGTTCGATTGCCTCTTTTTAGTTTAAATAGTTGACAGATTTATCAGGCACAACATTTTTTTTTCTCTCAAATTCGTTTCTAGAACCGACGAAACAAGTCTGACTTGTTTCATCAAAGTCGTTTCTAGAATTGTAAATATGCATAGATTTTGATTTATGTTTCTAGAAACGGATGAAACGAAACAACTTTATCAAACGCTTTTTAGGCTTTTTCTTTGTTTCTGAGAACAAGAAAACGCGAAAACGCAGAAACGGAAAAAACGAAACGTTGTCAAACGGTGCGTAAAGAATTATCATTTTGAAATTTCTTTCAAGTTCTCAATGAAAGGGAATTGCACCTTATGCTGCTAACTTTGTTTTGTAGTGAATGTATTGAGGTACGTTTCTTTTATAGTCCCTTATTGTTTAGAATCTCTACACATGATGTCTAGGATCTTAATTGTTATTTAAAAAAAAAAAGTTCTTAATATTTATTCCTATATTACGTATGTGCGATATAATGCATTCCTCAACTTGACATGTACCCATTCTTTGGTTGACCTATGTTTCCATTGGAGTCATATTTATAATTCGTAGATCATAATCAAGTTGGCAACTCCCAATTTTATTTTCCTTATCCTAAGAAAGAGATGGTTGTTTCTTAAATGAAGAAGATAGATATTTCCCACAAGTATACATTACATAATACAAAGATATGAAATGAAAAAGAAAAAAAAGGGGAGCAACTATGTTCAGACATAGTGCGTTGGGTTTGAGGGTTCATTGTTGGTTAAGACGTGACACCCAATACTACAACAAGTACCAAACCCGCCTGAAAGATTGGTGAGATGTCTCCCCCAAGAATATGACAAGTATTAAGGTGTTTAAGAGACTGGTGAGGGTGTGCAAACCTTAATCCCACATTGCCTAGGGGAGAATGATGGGCTAATTAATAATCTCCAGTCTCCTTAACATGGCACAACACGTTTTAAAACCTTGAGACCCATGGGCCAAAGAAGATAATATTGTACAAGGTTAATGGGCCCAGGGCCTTACAAATGGTATCAGAGCAGACCCCAACAGTATGTGGGGCCACAACGGGAATACTGTGTCAAAAGGGGAGAAGATTGTGACACCCAAGTATACAACTAGTACCATACTCATTTGGGAGATCGATAAGGTGTCCCCACCAAGAATACGACAAGTACCGAAGTGTTTGAGAGATTGGTGATGGTGTACAAACTTTAGTCCCACATCGCCTAGGAGGAGAATGTTGGGTCAGTTAATAACCTCTAGCCTCATTAACATAGCACAATTCGTTCTAAATCCTCGAGACGCATTGGCCAAAGAGGACAATATTGTGCGAGGTTAATGGGGCCGAGGCATTACATAAGATATCCTACTGGGATCTCATGCTCAACTGGGCCTATGCTAAACTAAGGAGACCTAATGTGACTTACCGGCTCATGGGCCTCAAGGCTTTAAAACGCGTTGTGCTATGTTAAGGAGGCTAGAGGTTATTAACTAGCCGAGTAATCTCTCCCTAGGAGATATGGGACTAAAGTTTACACACTCTCATCGATCTCCCAAACCCCCTGGTACTTGCCTATTCTTGGTGGGGACATCTCATCGATCTCTTAAGTGGATCTGGTACTTATTGTATTCTTGGGCGTCGCAACTTCTCCCTTTTAGTACAACGTCCCCACTGTGGCCCCACATACTGTCAGAGTTTACTCTGATAACAATTGTAATGCCCTGGCCCTATTAACGTTGCACAATATTGTTCGCTTTGGCCCATGGGCTTTAAGGCTTTAAAACAGTGCCTAAGGAGGCTAGAGGTTATTAACTAGCCCAGTAATCTCTCCCTAGGCGATGTGGGACTAAAGTTTGCATACCCTCATCAATCTCTCAAACCCCTTGGTACTTGCCTTATTCTTAATGGGGACACCTCACCGATCTCCCAGGTGGGTCCGATACTTCCGTATTCTTGGTCGTCACAGACCTAAGGCTGCAATGGAGTTTAAAAAAATGTCTAAGCCTGGCCCAGTTTCACCCTTAGATGTAGATTATAAATGATCAAGATCCTTAAAAATGTCATGTTCTCGTGGAACTTAATTATGCATGTTTCACTAGAAAAAAGCTAAAATCAACCCACACTCAATCGGGCCTTACAAACACGTTCTATTAGGGACGTAGGTCGGTTACCTTGAATAGATCTTTATTTTGGTAAGTAGTTCTGGCATCCATATCTAGGAATTAAATATCGAGATTTTTTGGTAAATTGTTCTGGCAACCGAAAAGAAGAATTTATGTTCTAGCGTACTGACTTCCATTCCAATGCTTAGTTGTTTAATATTATATATATATATATATATATATATGTTAAAAGAGACATCAAATGCGTGGGCCAATGTGAGCACAGGTGTGAAAATCTTTAGCCTAAATAAGGGTGGGGGCAATGTGGTCATTTCACACATGTTTTGTTTGGACGTTTCCTATGTCAGACTGTTAGGGTTCTTTTTTTTATATATATCTTATACCCAGTTACATTTCACGCCTCTGACTTTGAAAGGGTGGGATTGCAAACGCCTCTGGCTTCTCTTTTCCCTCGTCACATTTTGCGTACAACTGTGCATATAACAAAATAAATTGTAAAAACTCTTTTGAGCTATTGCTAAGAATAGCTTACATTCAAGGTTAAGGAGGATCAAAGACCTTGGCACAAAAGAGGTATTTTTCTTCCTTTACTTTTTTATCAGCCTATTGTTGTTGGAATGAATATCTACTTCTGTGCAACATAGATTTGTGGGTTTATTGTGTAATCGATGGATTCATAATCATATGTTGTTCAGTTGTGATCTAACATTGAATCCTTTGATGAGGTAAATTATAGTTGTGTTTATTGTTTTTTTCATGAATAGAAGTTAAACTATTCTTCAGTAGAAAGATAAAATTTGGTAGATCTAGAGATCTTTTTTCTAAATCCAAAATTAAAAAATTTATATTATTCTATATTTAAAAGATAGGAGTTGAAAAAATAAAGTTCAAATATTATAGTATTTGGAAAAAAGAAACTAAGAAATTTGGATCTATTAACTCTCTATCATGATCGTTAGTCCATAATGTTGCAGTTTCTTGTTTGGCCGATCCTACACATGGAGAAGCAAGAGAATGGCGACCGGAGGAGGCTCCGGTGGGGACATCTGATGTTTAAATCAGGATCAGAACAATTAGTGAGGAAAAAAGGAAATAGAATAGAGTTGGGGTGTGTGAGTGTTGATACCTGATTTTTGGTTCTCTTGTTTCCTATTATCCTCGCTGATCTCGACAGTTACATGAGGGTTGTCATCCATTTCTTTGTCACGGGTAGCCCTATGACCACTAACCTGATCATGTATCAAGAGTAGTGAGTAGCTCTTCGGATAGTAGATGCTAACCCCTTGGCTGTTTCAATTGTAACAACTTATTGCGTAGAGGAGAAGTTGAGAGACACGTGATCGGCTAAGATGACGATCCGTAGTTGATACACATGTCAATTCCCCATTAGTTGGCTGAATTATGTGTATTAATCTGTAAAAATTTAATCCAAGTACAATTTTTGTAGTTTCTAATGAAAACATAGTAACAATATTTAGCCTTGATGAAAAGAACAAATCCATTAGACCAATGAAATGGTTTAATGATAGGCAAGGTAAAATACCATATTGACATGTGGACTTGTAAACCAGATCAATAGATTGTTTAAGAATTTTCATATAAATATGTTTTATTGAAAAATTTTATTATTTTTTTATAGTTCAAACTCCAATGTTAAATGATCAACCTCTTTCCCTTTATCTAAAGAAAAATGAATTGTGTTAAATCCATAAATATTTTCTTGCTTCATTTAACAACGATGACGTAGACTAATATAGTATAATATGCAATTAGGCTAAAATCATTTTTTTTTTATTCATGATTTTTTTTAAATAAGTCTTAAAAATATGATAATTAATTTAAAATGCATGAAATTACTTATGAAATATGAATAATAAAAATTACTTCTAGTGGATTAAAAAAAATAAAATTTAGTCAATACAAGGATATAGTGAATATATAACTTTTATCTTTATTTGCATAATAGTGTAGGATTTTTTTTCTCTTAACATAAATATAATCTACGCCAAAGAAAGCCCAAGTGTGGTATAGAAAGATACGCATAACTTAAACATTGTATTAAGTATGACCTCGAAGAAAGCTGATTAAAAGATAAAGGTTGCTATATATAATCAATTCCATCTAATTGGATAAAACTGAGTTGTTGTATTTAAAGTTTCATGGTAATTTTGCTGATAGGTGACATAACATCATATCACTAACGATTGTGATATTAAAACACTTTCTTTCTAGTTTTTTATATTGACTTTTTTGAACATATTTCAAATTCTACTCACGTGAATGACACTGCTTGCGTCGAGACCGACCAAATGACTATACCCAAAAGCAATAGGTGACAAAGTTAATCACACCAGCCACGTGGCCGGAAATAGATCCTTGAAGACAATTGGCTGAGTGGTCCCTACACCAGATCAGCTCATTAAACCAGTTTAAAAAAAAAAAAAAAAACGGTTCATAGAACCAAAACCTAAATACACAAAAACCGTTACACTCATCTCGATCAAATCAAACCAAACCAAATCAAATCAAATCATACCAAGCTGTGAGGAAATTATTTTCTTGAAGAGCAACTAACTATCAGAGTATATAGATACAAGGTTTTAAAACTTGGGATCAGTCTCAACCATGGTTTCATGTATCAATTTTGTATCAGTCATATCGCATTGGTATCGGTTGAGATCGATCCCCAATCCCTGACTGATCTAGATCAATATTTCATATTATTTTCAGGGGTAAAATGGTGAAAAAAATAGTAATTTTTTTTTAAAGCAAGAGTAAAATAGATCGATACCCACCGATTCGATCCGGATTGATATCAGTAGATATCGATACCGTCCCCTAAATCCTTGGTCTAAATCCACACTAATCCGAATCGATATCATAGCATTTATGGTTGGATGGATTTACCCTTGTTTTCAGTAAAAAATGGGGTTTTTGAGCTTTTTACCGGGTCAAGAATGAGGAACGGTCTTAACTGATACCAATTTGATTCGGGCGATTTTGACCGATATGGCCATCATCTTGATGTCGAGATGGTCTGGTTGGTCGAATGATCTGGTCTGGCCTGGTTTCTGGATCAACCGCCCAGTCAAATACCCGGCGCACTTTTTCTACGTGGCCGGCTGCAACTGCGCAAGTTAGTCGTAGAATCGATCGTGAGGGAAAGCCGGGAATTTCCTATGCCCCTTCGAAAATAACAAGAAAACCAATTCTCTTTTTTAGTTCTTTCTTTCCCTATTGTTTTTGGCAATCAGATTAGCCGTTACTTTAAAGTAGATATTAGCGCTTCAAAAACCAATTTTTATGTTGATATTTGAATTAAGGATCGGTCAAGCCACTCGATTTTATGTTTCTCTTCAGTTGTTTGTTTCATCTACAGGAAATTAATCTGGATTTATGGTTACTTCTTCGCGTTGTAAGTTCAAATCTCCACTTTTTTGCATTGATTTAGGTCTGGAGTCCGGGCATCGATTTCTCCTGCGAAATTCAATTGCGTGTTCTATTTCTTGGTTTAATGTTTTACTTATTTTATTTTTATGTGCTGATTTTCTTCTTTCTATTTTTCTCTATTTTTTATTTGGGGCGAAAATTGTAATTATTTTGATAGATTTTATGTCATTGTTGTGGGAATTTGTGATAGATTTTTCTAGGGTTTTGTTCTTGAGGTTTTGGTATGTTCTGTCACTAGAAGTGGTAATGCTTACAGTCATCTGTGTCAGTCAGCTTAGTTGGTTGGTTTTTTTTTGTCTTCTAGAAAACTGTAGAGAAATTCTGTGCTGCATTCATGAGGAAAAATTAGAAAAGACAATGTTGCTCATTTGGATAGTAACATAAGTTAATGCATTGGAATTTTGATTGACCAAAGGTTTTATTTTCAGTCTAATGCTTCAGTAACTTGGGCTGGAAGCTCTTGATTGGCAGATGTAAACTTGTCTTGATGAAAGTTGGGATGGTGGTTGTTTATGACACTTGGTAATGGCGTGTTGTTGCTGTTCAATTCCATGGTAGCACCAGTAAACAATATGCTTCAATGTAAACTACTTCTAAAACAAAAAAAAAAAAAAACCTGATATAATGAAACAAAATAATGCCATCAGTTATCTAGAGTCAATGGAACATAATGAAACATCCTGGGCAGCGTCTCGGAGATCCCATAGTAAAGTGGCTATGCAATTTTGGATCACTAGTACTCGTGAAACATAGCATTGGAAGGTGATGTTGAAAAGTGAGAGACAATAGAAAACTATTTATGCAATAGAGAGATGGAAATAGATGCTGTTGGATATTATAAGCTTTCTTTTTTGCCAACACTATTTTAAGTCCTGTTGTTTGGCTTGTTTCTGTCATACGCAAACATGATATTGTAATGGTGAAATTTGTTCTCACATACGATGTATCCACAAAAGGTGATGGTTTATTGTTACTTGTTTTTTATCAAAAAATAAAATTGTTATTTGTTTTGGTATATTCATCTTGAGCCTAAAGAATTTGTTGGGTCAACTATTACTTCAGAGTGAGTGAATAGAATAATGTGATTTAGTCGGCATTCAAGAATGGGTTTGTGTTTGTTGATATATTCTTTGCAAGCTAGAATTTTGTATATGCTTGGTTTTTGGGTGTTAAGGTCTAACTCTTTCTGTCCCCCCTTTGAGGAAGAAATTGCAAACTGTTTGCTGAGTGACTATTAGATTCGTTTTTGGAAATCAATTCAGTTTAATGGTGTTCGGAAACAAAATAAACTTGGATAGGCTTGAATTACAAGATTGATCGAGTTGCTTGAATGTAGATACCTGATGTTAACATTTCAACCTCCACCACCATCATCAGAGATTCAGAGGCTTGTCTGACCTATTTTCAGTGGGCTAGTTGAATCTACTGTCTTTCTGTTTTTTCTGAGGTCATATCTTCTCTCACACTATCTGGTTCTTATCTCTTATTTGAAAGCATACTTTTCTGGTTGTTTGCATGTTGCATTCAAGGATCAGGATTGGGTCTAGATTCATCCTAGCCGATTCCCTGTTCTAGATTGGGATGGATCGCTTGATCTTTTGATAGGATCTAATGGTCCTACGTGGATTGATCCAATCCAGTTCAGTCCTCCCCTCCCCCCCACCCTCACCACCCCCCCCCAAAAAAAAAAAAAAAAAAAATCCTACACTTGAGCCGAACCAATAATGATTGCACATGAAAATGAAAAATAAAAATCTCCGCATAGTGTCGTAGAAAAGGAAGTACATACCCTTACTTCTTGCTGAATGGATATGGTTCTGGAGAACTAGAGATTCCTCACCAAGCAACAATCCCTTTGGCCCTTCAGGGATTGGTCATTTCAGGACAGAATCCAAGAAGGTGGGTTGGGATACAGACACATTCTTTGCATAGCACCCTTAGGAGTCCTTTGCAAAAGCATTAAGCTTACTTTCTATCTCTCTCTCCACTTCGATAATATACATATGATGAAGGGAACAGGGATAGGATCAGATTCTGGGAGACCTTTTGTTAGATTATACCAAGGTTCGAAATCTCGTCTCATTTCGGTGTTTCTGTGGTTTCAGAATCACCAACTCGCCAAAATCTCGGTGAGTTGGTGTATTTTTTTTGACTCGGTTGACTGTTTCGGTGGTCAAACAGCCATACTATGACCTGAAACTTGATGGGTAGCTTGTTTTAAGGTTAATAAACATGCTTAGAACTTAAATTTGCAAAAATATTGGAACATGACAGTGTTTTAGAGTTGCACCCTTGTTTGGCAGCAATCGTCGAACTGTTCTGGAGATTTCACCTGCTTCATTTGTAGAACAAGATATAATATGATAGTAAAACAAATAAATTATGCATCTAAGCCGTGATTAAAACATACATAAACTTTAATTAACTAATATTTAGAGTACTAGAGTAATATTCTATGCAACTCCTTTACTCCCAAGTCCCAACTAAAGTCATCCTTAATATAGAGTCATAGATCAGCCAATGGCGAGTAACATATATATAATTGAGTTCCGTCAAAGCTATATTGACCATAAAAAAAATACATTTTATGTTGATGGAAAATGTATTTTTTAAACTAGAAAAATAAAAAAAAATATTCATGAACAAAAGAATTTTTTCGACTCCGTGAGGTCATAGATCGGCCTCTAGTGTCTAACATATAAAAAATCTAGCCCTATGGCCCCTATCCAACATGTATTTATGTTACTATTTCAAAAAAAAAAAAAAAAAGTCTTGGGGAAAGTGGTTTACCTTTCCAAAGCTTGAAATGTGTAGATCTTCAATTTGGAATGATCTTCAAGGCAATAGATGTGATGATATTGCAAATTAGTGGACAATGGAGTGATTTTGTGTTTAAATGCAAGGAGGAGCTGGAATTTCACCGAGGCAGCCAAAATTTCGTCGAGACAGCCAAGTGGGAGTCGAAATTTTGACTCCCCCTCATGAGATATTGTATTTATAAGCCTTGGTTGGTATCATTTTGGTATCTCGACCGAGATGGTATCGAAATTTCGGTATCTCGACCGTGATGGTACCGAAATTTTGGTCGAGATGATGTCATTTTTGTAATTTGTAGCACATCTTGACTTGGTGAAAAAAAAAAAACACAAAATTACAGAGAGATTTTGAACCATGGATTATACTCCTTTGTACATTTGGTTCCCTAGACTTTTGCATCCGATTGTAGAGCGCATTGGTTGCCCTTTTTCTTGTATTGTCATATATGAGTATCTCTTTGAACCTTCAGTTCTTGTTTCCCTCTGTTCACTAGACATTTCATGTACCTCTGGAGTACATGTATGGATACGAAGGCATGACATTGGTATTGGTATGAGTATGGGAAATGTGTCCCACATGTGCCCAGAAGTCTAACAATTGGACATGGGAGTGAAGAAGTTTGACACATTGTCCCCTTTTTGACACATTAATTCCCCTTCTTCATATACTTCAGTTGAGTCCCATTACCTGCATCCATTTTTGGACACATCCCCATGTTTTAAGTTTTGGGGAACAGGTGGATCTGACTTCTCATGACATACTTATACCAGATCATTTTCTGGATCCATTTAACATAGATCTTATCTATAGCACCATGATTTATTTTTTATTTCTTTTGTTGAATTATTGCAAAACAAATAGGTCTCGAATTAGAGTTTGAGAGAGCCGCGTATTGCAGAGGGTAGGTCTGGAGTGTTAAAACTTACCCTACCGGGAGATCTTGGGTTCCCTGTTCTCATCTTTCTCCCTCCACATAGAACATGTGAATAGGAACCTACCCAAAGATGTCATGATGTAGGATTTAAAGATTGTTTATTGAAGAAAAAAGCTATAACAGAAGCATTTGGAAGGCTTGTTGATGGATGTAGGGATGTTCTGCCTTCTCTCCCCTCTGGGAGAAAAATGGAAAGAAAATAAAAAATCTTATATATGAATTTACTTGAGAGTTCAGATCCATGTTGGTGCCGGCCATTTTTGCTGTAATTGTTCACTTGTGTCAAAAATGTTCTGGCTCCTATTTTGAAGTGTAACAGTAGCATAGTGTAAACTAGAAGAAGAAGAAGAAAAGGGAAAAGAGAGAGAGAAGACAGATGGCTGTATCCTTTGGGAGTCACAACCTTAATGTGAGATTCCCACTTCATTCAATATATATAATAGAACATAACCCTATTAAGGGCACAAAAAGGAAATGCACCAGCCACATAAATAAAGAGACCCTAGAAAGACATAAAAGCCCTCAAGGGGAGAGAATCGAGATTAGTGCCTAGTACTAATCATGATTATCTCCTCCTCCTCACTGGACATCTTCTAACATTTCCCTTCAAGCTGGAGCAATGTCCAGCTTGATAAAAATATATCAACTCTACCACTCCCAAGAGACTTAGTAAAAACATCTGCAAGTTGTTTTCCCGTGCGAACATGACTCGTAGTGATAACCCCTTATTGCAGCTTCTTCTGAACAAAGTGACGGTCTACCTCAATATGTTTTGCCCTCTCATGAAACAGTGGATTTGATACAATATGGATAGTAGCTTGGTTGTCACAACACAACTACATATAGGAGGTGCCAACAGCAAGTTCCATCAATAAATGCTTCACCCACATCAATTCACAAGTAACATGTGCTATGGCATGATATTCAGACTCTACACTAGACCATGCCACAATAGTCTATTTTTTACTCTTCCATGACACTAGATTTCCACCAACAAAAGTACAATGACCAACGGTTGACTGCCTATTAACAAGAGATCTAGCCCAATAAGCATCATAAAAACCTTTAACACGTCTATGCCCATGAACCACAACCTGGCGCCTCTTGATATACCTCAGAATACGAACAACAGTCTGCCAATGGGTTGTACGCAGAGACGAAATAAACTGAATCACAACACTGACAGAGAAGGCAATGTCAGGTCGAGTCACAGTCAAATAATTTAGCTTTCCCACCAACCTTCAATACTTCTCAGGATCTTCTAACATATCACCTCCTTAAGCTGTAAGTTTCACATTTGGATCCATCGAAGTATCAGGAGACAAGAGGTTTGGCTTCTAACGTATCAGTCTCTATAAGTAAATCCATAACGTCTTGTCTTTGAGGTAGTGAAATTCCCTTCCTTGATTGGGTAACTTCAATACCCAAAAAATACTTCAACCTTCCCAGATCCTTAGTTTGAAATTTCTGTTGAAGGTGAACCTTCAAGCATTGGATATCCTCAACATCGTTGCTCATGATAACAATATTATCAACATAAACAACAAGGAATATCCTTCCCACATCAGATTGCCTATATAAAATCAAGTGATCACTATTACATCTTGACATTCAAAACTTAAGAACCACACCACACCAGTAAATCTTCCAAACATGTCTGAGGAGGCTGCTTCTAATTGTACGAGGACTTCTTGAGCTTGCACACCATCTTAGACTCCCCCTGAGCAACAAACCCTGGAGGTTGCTCCATATAAACTTCTTCATGTAGATCACTATTAAGGAACACATTCTTGACATCAAGCTGATATTACTTCCAATGATGAGCAGCTTTAAGAGAAATCAAAATACGAATGGACGAAAATTGGCAGTAGTAGAAAAAGCGTCGACATAGTCAACCTCATAAATTTGAGCATACCCTTTAGCAACCAACCTTGTCTTCAACCGAGCAAGAGAACCATTAGGGTTGACCTTAACCATATACACCCAACGACAATCTATAACAGACTTAGCAGGAGGTAAGGGGGACAAGATCCCAATTTTGATTTTCCTCCAAGGCCAATATTCTTCTTCCATAGTTGTCCTCTAGCCAGGACTAGATAATGCCTTTGCAACAGGCTTAGGAACATGATAGCTAGAAACATTTGAAAGACAAGAATGAAAAGCAGATAAACCAAAATAAAAAACAAAGTTAGAATTGGGATGTTGGGTGCAAACACCAACTCCCTTACACTGAGCAATGGGAAGCTCAAGATCAGAAATAACGATACTTGACTCTAGATCTGCAGACGAAGACGATGAGGCAGGCAATGTAGAAGCAGGAGATTTTGGATCTTCCCGACCAAGACGAGTATACACCTGGTGGAGGAGGTGGTGGGTCTGCAACAGTTGGAACATGTGGAATTGGTTGATGAAAAATATAAAGGGGAAGATCATTATCCAACTCAAACAATAAACGACTCATTCAGATAGAGGTGGATTCAAAGAAAGATACATCATCAGCAACAAAATATTTTTGCAATTCAGGTGAGTAGCATTTATTTCCTTTTTTAGTAGGAGAGCAACCCATAAAGATTCATTTAAGAGCTCTATGATCCGACTTGGATAACCCTGGATGATGATTGCGAGAAAAACAAACACAACAAAAAACACGTGGAGGGAGAACAAACAATGGATAAGGAGGAAGCAATAAAGATAAAGGAATACCACCATGCAAAATTGAAGAAGGCATACGATTAATAAGATGGCATATGGTCAATGTAGCATCAACCCAGAATTACTTAGCTAATTTCATTTGAAACATAAGGGACCGAACAACTTCCATCAAATGTATGTTTTTTCTTTCAGCAACGCCATTTTGTTGAGAGAGGTCGAATATGAAGACTGATGAACCTTACCATGTTTAGCCATAAACTGAGAAAAATGGACCAGAAAAATATTCCTTGGCATTATAACTACATGTGATTTTAGTAGACAAGCCAAACTGAGTCTGAATTTCAGCAATAGATGCACAAAAAATGGAAAACAAATGAGAATTATATTTCATTAAATAAATCCAAGTAACTTTGGAATACTGATAAAAAAAAATAACTAAATACTTAAAACCCAACTTAGATGTAATAGGACAATGATCCCATACATCAGAATGAACTAAAGCAAAACGGTGCACGAATCGTTTATTGACTCGAGGGATATAGCTCACATGATGAAACTTCCCAAACTGACACGAATCACACACTACGCTAGGAAGGGAACTAAAACGAAAATCAGCCGTTTTAGACTCTGCAATGATGGATGACCTAGGCGGTAGTGAACTTTATGTGGAGACAAAACTCTTGAAGAAGTAACTGAAGGAGTATCATCTTCAAGAAGATTCAACCCCGTCGATTGACGACCTCTGCCAATCATCTTCTTCGTCATAAGATCCTGAAAAAATACAAGAATCATGATAAAATGTTATGGAACAATTGTAAGCACATGTAAATTTTCTTATAGATAAAAGATTGAAAGGAAACTGCAGGAAATGAAGGACTGACGGTAAGGACAAAGAAGAATTGGGATGAATTGTCCTAGTTTCATTAACCTGAAAAAGAGATCCATTAGCTAACGTGACATTGGAAGACGACTTCTGAAATGAGAAAAATATACCCGAAACACCAGACATGTGATATGAAACACTTGAATTAATGGTCCAAGGACGAGAAGAAGATAGACATTCATTTGCATTACTTGTATGTACAAAAGTAGCAGTGGGGGATTGAGAATTTTGAGAAGTTTGAAATTGATTGTACTGTGCAAATTCATCATCTGTCATTATAGCTATCTTACCCTCGGATGGTCCAGGTGGAGTGGTGGTCTTAGTATTTGCTATTGAGTTAGCGAACTACTTCTAAGAAGATTTACCATGAAGTTTCCAACAAAAAGTTGGATATGCCCTATTTTTCCACAATGATGGCACATTCGTACTCCTAAACTATCTGAGAATATCGGATTACCAGTAGTTTGACCGATGTTCTGAGACACAAGAGCTAAGCTGTCCACAGGTGTGGAACCATGAGTACTCTCGCGAGATACACATAAGACACAAGAGAATTTATCTGCGAGAGATGCCTCCTTGTCTCCACCAAGGATATGAGAACGAATAGAGAATGACTATTTCAAAACCACCCAAAAAGCCATAATTGCAAGCTGCTCCCTCTGGTTCTGCATTTGCTGCACATTACCACTGATAGGAAGTAGAGGATTCGATTATTCATTCATCCTCTTAAAATCAGCAAAGTATTGGGTCAAAGGACGACCCTTCCGATCAACTCGATAAAAATCCTGAGAAAACTCTTCACATTATCAATTTGAGTGACTAGATCGACAATTGAATTCTCCATAGAATTCAGAAGCTGTCCCAAATTCGTGCATTGACAGTATCCCATGTAGTATCTGCAGTAGGCTTCCTCTTCGTAAGATGATGCTGTTGATCACTATCAGCTTCCTCTTCCATTGTTGAAAATTAGCAGTCCCTGCTAGTTTCTTTTCTGTGATTCTATGAGAGGATGATGATACAACCTCAACCACTACACTTTTGGGTTCAGCCATTGATGCAAAGAAACAACAAACAAGCATCCACAAAACCCTGTTCCAGAGAAAATCGATAACCCTGCTTGAGGGAAAAATTGATCCAACAACCAGATCCACAAGGAGATTGTAACCCTTCAATAGAGATCAATTGATATCCCAAACTATGACACAACCGATCCACAAAATACCTGGCTAAAGTCAATTTTCCACAAAACCTTGACAAAAAGCGATTTTATCAAAACCTTGACAAAATCGATTAAACCAAAAGATTGAATTCTTGACTTCAATCTCTACTCTATAAATCAGCAACCATCATAGATGAGACCTAGTTCTTGGCTGGTCATGAGCTAGTCTCTAGAAGCAACCAAAAAGCAGCATAGGGTGCTGTGCCCTTTCACTGAGAACTTGAAAGAAATTTCAAAATGAAATTCTTGATGGTTCAATCACTCTTGATTGAAGAAGAAACTTTTGTTGATAAGAATCTGTAATAATTGTACGAATCCCTATGGATCTTGCTCTGATAGCATAGTGTAAATTAGAAGAAGGAGAAGAAATGGAAAAGAGAGAGAAGAGAGATGGCAGTAACGTTGAGTCTCTGACTTCATCAATGTATATAATAGAACATAACCCTACTAGGGTACAAAAGGAAATACACCAGCCACAAATGAAGAGATCCCAAAAGACATAAAAGTCCCCAAGGGGAGAGAATCGAGATTAGCGCCTAGCACTAATCATGATTCTCTCCTCCCCCTCACTCGACATCTTCTAACACATAGCTTATGCTATTTTTTATGCATTGTTATCCACTTGGAATATAAACAGAAATATATGATGGTTGGTGATTGATCCTCATTGGCCAAAAGGGCAGCTATGATTCTCAACCTGTCAAAATTATGGATTTATTATTGCTTGCTCCAGTCAGTATTTACTTGAAATCAATTTATTTTTTTCTGTTACCATTTATATGAACATTTACAAATATTCACACAGTTTATTGTAGGTTGCAGTAACTTAGATTCATTGTGGATTCCAATCCAGTGAGGGTTTTTCTTCCCATGAAGTGCAATTTCTCAGAAAACAGTATGCAATCTAGTAGTTGCAACCACCTGTGCTTCCTCTGCACAATCTCTTTTACTCCCCTCTGAGATGCTTCTCTTTCTTGAAGGGATGGATTTGCATCTTAATTTTGAGAAATTGCATTGTCCTGGGGGTTAGACCTCCTCACTGTTGATTTTCTGTTATGAAACCTGTTGTTTGATGTTTCTGGTTGATAGCCAGATATTGATGATGTTCTTTAATTGCAGATTGGGCTATTATCCAGGATTTCTCGTATTAAGTTTTCTGCAAAAGGGCATTGTTCAACTCCGATGGATCTTATAGATATAACCTCTTCAGATAGTGAAAATGAAGTCAGTAATGAAAAGGAAACCTCACTTGCTGTGGGATCTGCTCCTTCAAAAATTCCAAAAATGCTTCCTTCTCAGGCTTCAACCTCCAGATGTAAATGTTATCTTATGGAAAGTATTTTCTAACTGAGGTTTTATTTTTTATAGGCGCTGAGTGGTTTCTTAAATATGCAGGTTATAATGGATCTTCTCAAATGCCTTTATTGCTTGAAAAAGCATCACCTTCTAACGAAATGTCTGCAAACCATGATCAGTATTCAAGGAGTAGTAGACTCCAAATGATTCCAAACTATGAGAGTGCCGTCATGGATAATGCTAAATACTCTAGAGAAAATGGAAGCATATCAATAAATTTTGTTGACGTTGAAAATCTTGGAGCAGCAAATGATTCCAGAAATAATCAAGCATCTGGAAAGGTTTTATCCCAAAATTCAAGGGGGATTATTCCACCGTCTCTTAATCAATCTGCACCAAGTACAAAATCAGAACCTTCTTTGGAGAATGGGACTAGCAGTTACATACCAGATTCTTACGGCAAATATCATAATGACGATGATATTATTATGTATGAAAATAGAGGAAGTAGGCTCCTTCCGCCATCTTTGATGCAGGGCAAGTCTACCAGTTCACTGCACAGTAGTTTAGGTGATCCTGCATATCATCTTCGTTTGGGAGACGAAAGGTCTGCAGAGAATGATGAGAGAGAGATTTTTCAAGCAGCTCTACAGGTATTTCCCAGTTTGTTTATTTATAATTTCCATGACTTTGATAACATTATCATGGAATGTTGAATTGTAGATCTTTACCCAAGCTCTTATAGTCTTGTCACATGGTGTATATTATGTATCAATTTAATAGTAACCTTTTGATTTTTTGATTTTTTGAAATCAAATGTTTTTGGTTATTGTTTCTGAACACAGTGAACTGCTTATTATCTATTATTTTCCATCTGAGTAGAAAAAATGATTACATTGAGCTAAATATGGGAGTAGTCCTAGGGGAAATGCAAAAGAGTCTAGTTCACTGTAACTGGTGGGTATTGACAGGAAAAGACTAGTCACTAACCTTTAATTTATAAGTAACTAACCTTTAATTTATAAGTTAATCTCTCCAATTCTGTTGGTATGGGAACCTATATGGATGCATAGTTGTTAATGTGTCACCTACCATCACTGAAAAGGCACCTTTGGTGGCTAGGCATTTTTTGAGTCCCTAGGGACCCATTGGCAAGCTGGTCAAGATGCCCAGATGGAAGGAAACGGGGAAAAAGTGCAGGGGAAAAGGAGGAAAGGGTGTGGAAATTTTTTTTGGGGGGTAGGGGAGGAATGAGGAGGATAAGGGGATATATTGGGGAAAGTGGAAAAATAACCAGCACTGCCACCTGCCACTGGCAAGTGGCATCAACTCCGCCACAGCAGCAGTGGCAGTGGAAGAAGAAGAGGGAAAAGGAGGTGGAGGAAGATTAAAAAATCAGGGAGAAGAAGAAGCAGGGAGAAGAAGAATAAGAAGGAAAAGGAGAGAGCTACCAACCTGGATGCTGGAACCTCAAGCTGCAAGTTGATGCCTGAGCCTCTCGCTCCAACTCCCGAATCTCGATAATGAAAGGCTTTGTCTCTTTCATATGCATATGAAAGGGTAATGCTATATGATTTACCATTTTAAAATGTTAGTTCCTTCTTCACTGTAATATATTAATGCCCACATTACTCAAAATATTTACCGCCAATACCCCTAAAGTAAAGTGCTCGTCTTGTCCCCGCTTGAGTGACGCATAGGCTTGCTGATGCAGTCCAAAATCCAATTCTTTGATTTCTCACTGCTCACAGGTTCATGTATAGGTGGGAAACAGATCTGCACTAATATAGAAGGCAGGATTGATTGTTTCAGATCTGACGTCAGAAAAGAAGTAATAACAGAACAGAATAGTAGATTTCCAGATTCAGAAAAAAATAGAACAGAAGATTAATAGTTTATTTTTAGATCTGGAACTTAATGATGTAGGCTTGTAGCAGGGATTATGAGTCAAGGGAGTTTGACTCGCTGGTTCTGTCGATCAGCACATGAATAGACTGATAGGAGAAGAAACATAGAATAAAGAAGAAGGGAAAGAAGAAGAGAAAGAAGAAAAGAGATAGGAGGACTGTTTTGGGACTAATAGTACCTGTGGATAGTAAATTTTCACAAATAAAATTCTATTCAACTGTGGAATCTGATAGGGGGTTACATCCTTGTATAAATACTAGACAGTAGAAACATAGTAAATTTCAAACCCTTCAAACAGAGTCTAACAGAATTAAATAACCCTCCAGTAGCCTAATGGTCTCTAACATTAACACTAGCTAGATTAGCATTAATGAGACTAACGTTAGAGAAACTGCTAGACTAAAACTAAGTAACCCCCAGGACTAAGAGGGCCACACAGCCCCCACATACCAGAATACTAAATTGAAATACAATTTGTGTATCCCTTATGAACCTAAAATTTGGACCTTATAAGTGAGCCCAATACAAATGAAAACATTTAGAAAAAAAGCCCATAACCAAGTATTATAAAACAGGCCCTAATGTTGTACTATAACCGCATTTCATCCAAGTGGGTTCCCAGCTCCTAGACTCACCTACCTTCCCCCCAAAGAGAAAATGGGGTTAATGTATCAATATCAAGATTGATGATAATGCCATTTGTCATTTTGTGTTGGCAGTTAGCCAGTTATATTCATGGTACATAGAAGGACTCTGTTGGTCATTATACGAATCTAGTAGTTGATCGATCATGTTAGCAAGCCTCCAAAGTAGTGCTCCCTAGACAGGTTGGACAGCTTCAATCAGTGTTAAGTGGATTTGGACCTGACTCTCAAATCCCTACATGTGGATCTTAGCCAACTGAAATGGAGTTTAATTTTAATAAATTGCTTGGGAGCTTACCCTCTCCCTAGGAGTCACAGTCACATGTGAAAGGAATGGAGTTAGGTCCTAAGCCTACTAATCGGATTGGCTTGGGTTTGTATGAATGGGACGGCGTAGGAAGACAACCATTGTATGCTACCACGCCACAATAATATTCCTAAAGATTTGATCGCTACTCTTGGCGGGCTGAATGTTCACCCAAGCATGCGAAAAAATTTGGAGGATGCTAGCACGTACTTCTGGCCTATTCACTGCATCACCTTTAGATAACAAAAAGTGTCCGCCCCTTAGATTGCCGAACTATGATGAGAGTTATGCCTTTTGAAGCACCAGTAGCTTAGGGCGACCGGGTTAGGCCGAGTCAGAAAGGCTTTGATGACTCAAGGTTCTTATTATAGAAAGGAGAGTGAGAGTGGTCGTAGATCAGGCTGGTTATAAATCGGCATTGTCCGTTAGTTGTCACAGCATCTAGGCAACCCAACATGTTGGAGGGGACCTATACATGAGGCAACATCCATGGTTTAAAGCATCTCCGATACCGATACAATACCCTCCGATACGGATCTTAAATTTAGCCGACCGATACAATACACACCTATACGATACATGGAATTTTTAAAATCCTTTCGTATCGATATATATCCTACGATACATACAGATATGCATCAATACACCATCGATACATATCGATACGATACGATATGCACCGATACGACTTTATTAAAAATATAAAATTGAGGTGAAATGTACGTTTCGGTATGTATAGGTACGTATCGTCGAGTATCGGTGTGTATCGATCGGTAGGTATCGATGAGTATCGGTACGTATCGATATGTACCGATACAGTGTGCTTCGGTCATATAATGGCCAAGATGGGTAAATTTTCAAAAAAAACACGATTTTTTGAGGGTTTTTTGTTCCAAAGTTACTACCAGCCATATTTCTCTCTAACTAAAATGGAATTCAAGGTTGAGAACAAGGATTTTACATTTATGGGACAATTACAAACCTTGAATTTTTAGTGCGATACCCTCAATTTAGTGTTTATGCATAATACATGTTATCAATAGCTTTTTTTAACAAGTTCTTTATGCAAAAGTGTTTAAAAAAATGTTTCCTATCCATTTATGTGTGTATCTTTAGTGTATCTTAGCGTATCTCCGATACGATACGATACCCTTTGATACGTATCTTAATTTTGGCCGACTGATACAGAAACCGATTCCGATACTTTAATCCTTGGCGACACTTAGGCGATGCCTTGACTACTATGATGTTCTCCTAAATCCGACATGTGATCCAAAATCCATATGGATAAACTATGGATTAAGCTAGACATCTGTGCTTCAATTTTATAAATTTACTTATTACATGTTAGCCTCAACTTATTCATAATCTGAATGTTTGGCATGCTCAACCTTGCACCTTGTTTCTGATTTTAAGGTTTACAGTGTATACCCAGTTAAATAGAGGTAGTCAAAGTGGATCTATTATCTGGTCTGTTCAATTTGGCTGCTTTCCCCATTAAGCATGATTGTAAGTGGAAAACTTTGATCATAAGAGACTACGATTGATGTAGATAAGTTACGTAATGGGCTTATTTTATTGCAAATAAGCCTTGGGTTGGGTTATGTGTGTGTTGGATCTTTGATCCCACGGGTTTTCTTTGTAATGGGCCACTTTAATGGACCTAAAATATGGGTAGAAAGTAGGAAAACGGGATTTAATTCATTAGTTTAGTTAAAGTTCTGTTTTGAGTCTATTTCCTTTATTATTTCAGTTTGAGTCAGTTTAAGTTTCCCTATTAGTGAATGACTAGTTAGTTACTTACTCCATATTGGAGTTTTGGTCCTACTCCATGTTAGAGATCTAGTCTAGTCCTATTTGGAGTTCAATTCCTATTATGTAAGGTCTAATCCTACTTGGAATCTAACTCCTAGTTAGGTTATGACTGCTAGTTTGCCCTCTTTATATAGAGGAGCTAATGTACTCTAATTAGACTAATTTGAAAAAGATGAATTGAGTTTGAATGTTTGAGAACCTGAGGGCTGTGTGATTCTTCTTCCTCTCCCCCCCTTTTCTTTATGCGATCTCTCTCTTCTCCTCTATTGTGAGTTTGATCAAGGAGCTACTATTAAGGGTTGTTTGGAAGGCATGATAGGATTACTTAATCCTCTTCTTAAAGCTGTTCAAATCACCCAGTTGCTCTACCTGCAGAAATCTTCAGATTCTCTCTCCTAGGTCTGAAAATCAAGAAGGTAAATATCTCATCAACCGTCCATTAAAAGTCTCTCAATTTTTTAGGTTTTTGTACCCTCCCTAGGGCCTACCTACGCCCAAGAGTGCAGCTCAATTGGAGTCTTACAGATCTGGCCGCACCTCTCTCTCTCTAGATTTATAGCAGGGATTTCTCTCTCCTATTGGATTGGGTTTTGGGCTGGTTTTACTCCTATATTGGTATTGTATCCTTGTGGGTTTATTTGAGGGTCTTATTTCTTTGTTTTCTTGTTCTATTTGTCTTGTTTGAGGTAATAAACTGTGGGGGTTAGTTTGTTATAATCTACTCCTACATTAAGTGGTATCAGAGCCGAAGGATCCCTTGTTTTACTGAAACGCAACTCCATTCACCTCCCATCAATTTGGTATCAATTTGGCCGATGGATCTAGACCTTTTATTGGATATCCGTCAATAAATGCAATTGATACAAGTGAAGCTTGATGAACTCAAAACCCAAATATACTCTACCATCAATTATGTGATCTCAGCCGTTGAACAACAGGTAGACGAACCAGAAGATGAATCACCAGTGGTAGAAGATAAGATGACACCGTTGGAAGTTGAAGATCAACTTGGGGGAAAAATTAAATCGGTTGATTTCTTCAGTGAACCGATCAATTTTATTTTTTCGAGTCACTACTTCACCTATGAACTTCGCATCGTGGATTTCATAGCATTCGATTATGGTTTTGATGGTGACTTCATACAGACAAAAATGGATATTGATCGATTGATGTTGATTTTCCTGTTCTACAAAACTCATGGACGAGTTTTTCTCAATATCGGAGGAATTGATGTAAATAAGTCACTTAATGGGCTTATTTTATTGCAAATAAGCCTTGGGTTGGGTTATGTGTGTGTTGGACCTTTGATCCCACGGTTTTCTTTGTAATGGGCCACTTTAATGGGCCTAATATATGGGTAGAAAGTAGGAAAACGGGATTCAATTCATTAGTTTAGTTAGAGTTCTATTTTGAGTCTATTTCCTTTATTATTTCAGTTTGAGTCAGTTTAGGTTTCCTTATTAGTGAATGACTAGTTAGTTATTTACTCCATGTTGGAGTTCTAGTCCTACTCCATGTTAGAGATCTAGTCTAGTCCTATTTGGAGTCCAACGCCTATTATATAAGGTCTAATCCTACTTGGAGTCTAACTCCTAGTTAGGTTATGACTGCTAGTCTGCAGCGTAGCTAATGTATTCTAATTAGACATATTTAAAAAAGATAAATTAAGTTTGAATGTTTGAGAGCCTGAGGGTTGTGTGATTCTTCTTCCTTTCCCCCCCTTTTCTTTATGCGATCTCTCTCTCCTCCTCTATTGTGAATCTGGTCAATGAGCTACTGTTAAGGGTTGTTTAAAAGGCACGATAGGATTACTTGATCCTCTTCTTGAAGCTGTTCAGATCACCTAGTTGATATAGCTGCAAAAATCTTCAGATTCTCTCTCCTAGGTCTGAAAATCGAGAAGGTAAATATCTCATCAACCGTCCATTAAAATTCTCTCAA
Source organism: Macadamia integrifolia (assembly GCF_013358625.1). Classification (NCBI taxonomy): domain Eukaryota; kingdom Viridiplantae; phylum Streptophyta; class Magnoliopsida; order Proteales; family Proteaceae; genus Macadamia; species Macadamia integrifolia. Next base: position 12,824,682 of record NC_056561.1, read on the forward strand.
ATTTTTAGGTTTTTGTACCCTCCCTAGGGCCTACCTACACCCAAGAGTGCAGCTCAATTGAAGTCCTACATACCTGGCCGCACCTCTCTCTCTCCAGCTCTATAGTAGGTCTTTCTCTCTCCTATCGGGTTGGGTTTTGGGCTGGTTTTACTCCTATATTGGTATTGTATCTTTGGGGGTTTATTTGAGGGTCTTATTTCTTTGTTTCCTAGTCCTATTTGTCTTGTTTGGGGTTATAAACTGTGGGGGTTAGTTTGTTGTAATCTATTCCTACATTAGGGATCTTTGTACATTAGACTGGAGGTTTGAAGCACATTGGCCGAATTATTCATAGTTATTATCATATCAAATTATTAGTGGGCCTGTTTTATCTAAGAACAAAAGAATAGGACAATAGGCTTGTGCTAACTCTAGTTCAATGCTCCTTGGTTTTAGGTATCTTTTGGAGGGATGATGGGTGAATCTGAACTGAATGTATTCCCTAGTTTTCCTAGTCAAGCATATAGCTGACCTTGTGTAGGACTTTCCGTTGCATTTTCTGCCGTTCAACCGTCTTGGCCCTTTCTTGACTTTTCAATCTTTTGTGAAAGATTTGTCCTGCCACATAGCAAGCTCTTTTTGCGAACTTGGATGGGTTGAGATGAGGATGGGGCCCAGCTGTGCGCTAAGTTTGGGTGAGAGGTCCCATTTTTTTTTATTAATAAGTAACAATTTTTATTGATTGGAAAAAGAGTGATAGAATGAACAACATTAAAGGGTGAAGCCCATGCACATAGTTTGAGATTTCAATTTCAACCGGGGGGCAAAATCTAGGTTGAAATTGAAATATTTTGCCATTTCGGTTCGATATATTTGGTCCAAAACTTCAGGGAAACCATAATTAAGCGTCTCTAAACTTATTTGAACCTTTAGACAATAATAAAACACACCCAAAATGTAGTTTGGCTTCGGACCTAGGTTGGTACTGTAAACTATATGTTTTGGTGTCCTTTCTCTTATATAACTTATTTGACGCATAATTAAGTACTAGACAAAAACATTTAACAAAAACAATTGAAATATGTATTAAGATTGAAGAAAAACCATTTAATAATATATCATTGTCAACAAGTGTCATCATAGACAATAATTATGGATTGCCTATTTAAGCATGTTTACATATTTTTTGAAGATTCGATGGAAAAAAGAACAAAGTGGTAGTTTGGCTTCAAACTCTATGACATATGGCGGCCGTGTCATCCTTTGCCTGAGGAATCTCTTAATGTCCATCGCAACAGGCCTATCGGTTGAAAGCTTGAAATTTGAGGAAATTTGGCCAAATGATGCTTCAAATCCACCCAAATGTCGAAGTGGATGCTCCACACTTGATCATCAAGTCTTGATTCGGTAGCAAAATAAAGGACTTTGCCAAAAAAATTGAAAAAAGTTTTGTAATAGTTGTGGAGTATTCAAGAAAAAGGGATGTGAAACCTCGAAATTTTGCCAGAATGAGTTAAAATTTTACAGAAGTGAGTACACATTCCATTGAAGTCTTGCTGAAATGAGATGAGTCAAAATTTCTGTCAAAATATGGTATGCTTGTAGAGTCGACCTCTATTTCATTGCTAGGCTTCTCGAAACCGAAATATTCCACGAAATTTGGGTAATTTCGATCAAAATATCAAACCATGTTAGGCTAAATTGACAACTTCCCCCACAAGGATAATCATCACCAACCACAATTTGAGGCCTCAATGCCCCTTGTTAAGAGTGCTTGTCCACAAGAGAGTTAGATGATCTAGTTTTCCATTGGAACAACACTTGAACCAAAGAGATCTTGAGGCAAATGTGTCTGACAAGTTAGAGAATCTTCAAGGGGGATCGCTGCCATTTCTATCCTACAACAGAAGAATCTCCTTCAAACATAACATTATTGTAGTAGAAGTGTCCAAGCCGGTGCAGCATAAAGAAAAAGCCTCAGCTTCCACAGAATCACCCTCTCCCCTGTAGGGCCCAAGTACATTAAGATGATGTCACATGGAAGTGTTTGGGCTGGTGCACTGTGTCTAGCATAATGACCATTGCACCACGCCACCACCACTTTCCTTGTTTGAATTTGGGAAAGATGGTAATGTTTTCTGCCTTTCTGGTCCTATGGTGCATCTTTCAACTGCAAATGATACTTGAATTGATTTTCAGTGATCCACCTTTTTTCAATATTGAACATTTGATCCTTTTTCTTGCTGTTTGTTGCAGGATCTTTCACAGCCAAAAGTAGAAGCTACTTTACCTGATGGTCTTTTGTCGGTGCCTCTATTAAGGCACCAGGTATGTTACTTTATTTGTCTATGGTCTCTTTCTCCGCCATAATTAACTGTTTCATTTTGTGAATCAAATGATATTATGTTATTCTGTCTCACAGAAAATCGCCCTGGCATGGATGCTGCAGAAGGAGACACTTAGTATGCATTGTGTAGGTGGAATACTGGCTGATGATCAGGTTACTTGTTCTTAGTTCTGCTGATTTCTCAAATTTATTCTATAGATATGATATATTTCTTGGATTTTTGCTGAAAATTTTTCCCTGGCTCATCCTGTTGTGATCTAACAGGGCCTTGGTAAGACTATATCGACGATTGCCCTTATACAAATGCAGATGCATTTGCAGTCAAAATACACTTCAGATGATCAATGCACGTTGAAACCTGAACCCTTGAGTTTGGACGATGACGATGACGATGGTGTTTCTGATTCTGTAAAGTTAAAGCATGATGGAGAATCAAGTGATGTTAAAAGTATTCCAAAGTTAGCTACTTCTGTTCCTACATTCTGTAAGGTTAAGCCTTCAGCAGGTACTTTGGTTGTGTGCCCAGCCAGTATTCTTCGTCAGTGGGATAGGGAACTGAATGACAAGGTCGTAGACAGTGCTAAATTGAAAGTTTTGATCTACCATGGAGGCTCTAGAACGAAGGATCCTGTTGAGCTTGCAAAATATGATGTGGTTCTCACAACTTACTCTATTGTAACTAATGAAGTTCCGAAGCAAACTTTAGTTGATGATGATGATGGTGACCAAAGAAATGGGGAAAAGTGTGGATTATCTTCAGAATTTTCAACCAGTAAGAAGAGGAAAAAGACATCTAACACCAGTAAGAAAGGAAAGAAGGGTAGAAAGGAAGGTGATGGTTCATCTCTTGATATTGGTTGTGGGGCACTTGCAAGGGTTGTTTGGTTCAGGGTGGTATTAGATGAAGCTCAAACCATAAAAAATCACAGAACTCAAGTGGCTAGAGCCTGCAGTGGACTTCGTGCTAAAAGAAGGTGGTGTTTATCAGGAACTCCAATGCAAAATTCAGTTGATGATCTGTACAGCTACTTCAGATTTCTGAAGTATGATCCATATGCTGTCTATAAAAATTTCTTTCTACAGTTAAAGAACCCAATATCCAGAGATGCATCCAATGGTTACAAGAAACTTCAAGCAGTTCTGAAGACCATAATGCTGCGCCGTACAAAAGGTGACTTTCGTAGTTCCTTATATTAATTAATTGTTATTCATGAAAGAGTACTAATACTCTTTAGTTGGGAAAAGTCTGAGTCATTGTTGTTGTTGTTGAAAGAGTACTAATACCTCAAATGATCTAGGATATTTGCTAATCTAAGAGTGCACTAATCACTGGGGCTATTTTATTCAAATGTCATTTTACAGCCAAAGAATCCTGACAAGTTAACCTGAACATTTTCAAACCTGTCAAGCAGCACTATTGGTTAAAACCTTAATCGGACAAGCCTAGACCACTAAATAATGTCCTGTCAATCACCAGTCTTGCTTAAAACCTTAGTCGAACAAGCCTAGACCACTAAATAATGTCCAACTTCTTTAATGAGATAGTACTGCACATCTCTACTTTCCATGTCCTACACCCACTTTTGTAATTATTTGTAGAACTGACTTTAGGTGTTTTCGATGAAACTAATTATGTTAATGCGTTAGAAATTTCTAAAATAAGACCTACACAAAAAATCAGGCAACAGAAAACACATTTTGGGGGTCGAAACCAAAGTTTCCGCCAAACCGGAAAAAAAATCCCTGGTTTCCTTGAAATTTTGGTCTCCCCAAGGGTTGAAACCAGGTCGAAACCCAATATTTTGAACCTTGGCGACATCTAGTTGCTAGGGAGTTCCTGTAGATATTGATGCACATATTCTCTCATTCATTCTGGAATCAAATCTCTGTACTATGAGACCTTGAGCCACTATTATGTAGTATTTAACTCATATTTCATCGTGTATCATGTACTTATGAGTCATGCTCATAGCTTGGCTGCACTGATTGTTGACCATTTTGTTATAGGCACACTGCTTGATGGGGAGCCTATTATTAAATTACCACCAAAATCTGTATACTTGACAAAGGTGGAGTTCTCTAGTGAGGAACGGGCCTTCTATTTAAATCTAGAGGCAGATTCACGTTTGCAGTTCAGGGTACTGATGATGCTCAAACTTGTGTTATTATCTAAATTTAACTAAGCTGGATTATACTATTCATAGATAGGACATCTAATCTGTCATTAGAAAATTTTCTGTTTGTGTCAGCCAGCTTATAATGGCTTTCAGGGACTAGTACCTCAAATGCGTAATGTTTTGAATTGATTATTTTCGTCTATATTGGCTCTTGATGTCTTGACCTGCAACTTGAGAGTATGATGATGTTTATACTGACCAATTTATTACTGGTGTTTGCTGACCCATTGGCTCATGTATAAGTTGCTGATGGTGGATAGTATTTCAATGGTTGACACCCACCTGAAATACATGGTTTAGAATGTCCATTTAGGCACCCTGTTCTGTTCCCTCAAGATCACAACCGATGAGAACATTGTAATCTAGTATTGATTGGGATACATATGGATACTTAGAAAATGGTAAAACAAGCATGAAAGCACCTTTCGTGAGAAGTAAAGCTTGTAGAGATTGTGTTGTAAACCATTTGTAGTGGTCTATCAAACTGGAATGAAAATATTTGTACGATCTTTGATGAATGCTTGTGATCCTCCCTGGTTATCTGCGTTGACATTGGCTATAAATTTTCCTTTTGGCCCACTTTTTTGTGTAAATGGGTTGCAAATGCAATTTTTCGAGCACTGCCTGGCTCACTCAATCTACATAGAAAGGAGAGGAAATTTTTATTCGTAGGGGCCCATTTGTTTTACGTGTTATGGCCAATAAATTTTTTCCCAAAAACAAGTGTACAATTTCCCTGAAAAATCCAGACGATGCTTGCAGATATATCATCACTCTGAGCATGTTCATATGTGTTTAACCATCTCAATCAGAGTCCAGAGTTTTTGTTGCAAACACTGTGATTTAGGTGGAGATGATAGGTGTGGGTGTTCTCACCTTTCAGAACCTTCTGCCCATGCCATTAGTTTGGTATTGGACAGTAGGGTTTTGTGCATTAGTCAGTTGTCAAAGGTGTGATTGGGCAAGGATTTTGTGATCTGTGAAACAGCTGTGGTTGGAATCTCCTAATGGGAAGCCGGACAAAGGCTGCAATAATGAAGTGTGTTTAGATTTGACAGCTTGATCAATCCAGCGGTGCAGATAATTATCTGTCATAGAAGGGAACTAGTGCCGGGGTCTGTGAACAAGAAGCGTGGGGTTTAATGACTGCTGAGAATATGGATATCTGTGTGGTGATGGTGTGACCCTTGTTTTACAGCCCATTTTCCATTGTAAGAAGCAAACACTTTAAAATTTGTCTACATGTAAAATTTTACATTGAACTTGGTTGGAAAATTATCGGAAAATTTTACATGAAAAGCCTAACAAATTTCAAGTGGGGAGCCAGGGATTCTGTGAGAAATTTGTATTTTGTTATTTTCAGATGTAAAGGGGTTGCTTTTTCACACTATGTACATAGTTGAAGCCTTATTATTATTAATTTTTGTTTTGGGGAATTAATAATTCATTACTGAAGAGAGAGAAAAAAGTGAGAATACAACAGCTCCCTAAGGAGGGGGATAAGTGCCAAAAAACAAAAAAGGATTAGCCCTTAGCCCTCAAGGAACAGATATCGGGACCTGAAGAAGGGAAAGGGGGAGGCCCCAGTAAACAACAGTGTGTCTGGTCCTTGGGGTGTCAATACAAGAGGAGGACATACTAGATAACTTGGCTTTAATGTTGAAGGAATTTGGGCTCCAAAATCTGATGAAGAGATTTAGAGTGAGTGGTCCATTTCCTAAGATTACGTTCCATCCAAATCTGGTTGATGGCTGCACTGAAGGCGAGCTTGCCCACATTGCGTCACAAATGGTAGAACCAGAAAAATTCATTCACCCATATCTATTCCCTCTGGAAGGGGAGGATTTGTTGACTTCTAGGCAAACATTTTGCAAGGACCCAATTCCAAATAGATGAGGAAAGGGGGCAGGCAAAGAAGAGGTGGTTATTATCTTCTATCACATTCCAGTAGAGGCAACACGAGGGTGAGATGGGAATGTGGCGATGGATAAGGAAGGACTGCATAGGAAGGCAGTTGGGGTGGGCTTGCCCGATTGTAAAGCTATGGCGAGGAATGTGGAACCAAAACCAAACTAGCTTGCGTAGTAGAGATAAAGTTCCCTGAGACCTGACAAACTCCCAAGCATTCTATGGTGGCTAATATCACTAGACTCGGTGTTTGGACCCCCAGGCATCCTCATCTCAATTGTATGTGGAATGCCTTGCCATCCATTGCCAGTAATCTCCAAGGTAGAGGAGAAAGTATCCAATGGACAATCGCTCTGGCCATGACATAGTGAAGGAGAACACCCATAGGGTGCCAATGATCAAGCCGAAGGGAGCTAGAAGCACATCAAAAAATGACAGGAGATTGCCCCTAGAGCAGTGGACCGAAGGGACAAGATCTTATGCCAAACCAATATGTATTAGATAAAGCAGAATCGGTTCAAATAGAATCAAAGTGGAGGAGGCCTGAGTAAACCCAATCGACCTAGATACTTTTCTTCTTAGTCACCAGCTTTCAGATCAGCTTAATACTACCGGCTAAGTTGACATCTTTGATACGCCCAAGTCCAAACCTCCCTCATCTTTGTGGAGGCAGACAATAGCCCAGCTGATGGGGTGAAGAAATTTGGGGAGATCAGACCTTTCTAGAGGAATTCAACCATTAGAGATTCCAACTCTTTGATAATGGAGGGGCAAACCAAAGACACTAGACTAATAAATGTATGATGATTGGAGCATCAATTTGATAAGCAACAACCACCAACATATGAGAGAAGCTTGCCTCCCTCATCTTTGTGGAGGCAGACAATAGCCCAGCTGATGGGGTGAAGAAATTTGGGGAGATCAGACTTTTCTAGAGGAATTCAACCATTAGAGATTCCAACTCTTTGATAATGGAGGGGCAAACCAAAGACACTAGACTAATAAATGTATGATGATTGGAGCATCGATTTGATAAGCAACAACCACCAACATATGAGAGAAGCTTGCCTTTCCAAAGTTGAAGGCGTTTCCGAATGAGTTCTAACATGGGAATGCAGTGTGAGCAGTCAATCTGGATGGAATCAGAGGCAGCCCCAAGTATTTGAGTGGGAGATGGTGGATAGGAAAAATTAGAATTATCAAGAAAATAAGCTTTATCAACGCCAGAAAGCCCTGCAGAAACAAAAGAGATTTGGTTGGATTAATGCGAAGACCTAACAAGTGTTCAAAGAACTACAAACAAGACATAATGGTCTCCATGGAAACAATGCTAGCTTTTGAGAAATCATCAAATCAACTGCAAAAGCGACGTGAGAGATCTTGATGGCCTTACACTTGTGGATGGGGGAAATGACCTGCTGGTCTGTGCAACACTGGACACTCTTGGAGAGAATTTTAAGAGCCAAGGAGAAAATATACGGGGATAGAGGGAAGCCTTGTTGAATTCCCATAGATGAAACAAAGTACCCCGCTGGACTGCCGTTAACCAAAACTAAGAAGCAAGGAGTAGAGATGCAGTGGTGAATCCAATTAACAAAAATAAAGGGAAACCCCATCTTGAGCATAACCTTAGAAATAAAGTCCCACCTCAAGGGGTCGAAAGCTTTATGGATGTCAATCTTCATAAGAATAGTAAGAGATTGGGATTTCCTGTCAAATCCTCAGACAGTGTCATTGCAGAGAAGGATGTTATCAGTAATGCTTCTATATAAGAATAGCAAGAGATTGGGATTTCCTGTCAAATCCTCAGTCAATGTCATTGCAGAGAAGGATGTTATCACTAATGCTTCTATCAAGAATGAAAGCTGACTGATTTTCACTGACTAGAAAATCAACCACCAACTTAAGCCTGTTAGCAAACACTTCAGCAATAAACTTGTACCGAAGGTTGCATAAGGACATGGGTCTGAAATTTGCCATAGCTGAGGAACCTTCTTTTTGGTGATGAGACAAAGGAAGGTGTGACTGATGCCCTTGATTTGACTTGGGTTGAAGAAAAAGCTCTTGATTGCCTTGATGAGATCATCTTTGATAATATACCAAGAGGAGAAGAAACCCATACTGAAACCATCCAGCCTAGGACATCTGTTAGGTTTGTGAGAGTGGATAGCCTTCTCAATTTCTTCATCAAAGGATATAGCTTAAATGATGTTGGTGAGATGGCTGGGAATGAACTTGTTGAGCAGATTCACAGGGATAGCGCTAGCTGGAACCGGAGTAGCCCTGAACAACTCCTTAAAGTAGTTAATTTCCACTGCCTTTCTATCCTCAACTCTAAGAACTGTTGGAGGCAAGCATGGAAATAGAGTTGACTATAAAAAGGAAGCCAGGGTGAGAGGACCACTGATGTAGATGAGAGGGCCATTCGAACCAGACAGATTGGTTCAGCTCTGGCCCTTTCTTGATCCCATTGATTCAGCACAGCTAGGGGGATTCCTTTCCATCGAGCAAACAAACTTCTCTTCCAGATTTTGTCTTCATGAGGATTTTCTAGAAGGCCTACAGCTGTCATATCAAATTGGAAAGAAGAAGACCCTAGAAGAAGTCCACTGCGGTCCATTGATCTCAGCAAATAAGACTATGATTTTGTGTTTTTTTCTGTTCCTTTCCTGGGCAGCAAGTTATTTCTTTTGTTAGGTTTCTGGTTAATAGATCCTAGTTTCCTTTTTGGTTTCTTTTATTTGCTAGACAAAGGATTGGGGTTGTTAGTTTCTAATTTTTTTCTTTCTTGGTTAGTAAGTTAGGAAGTTAAATTAGAAGTCTTATTTCAGTTAGAACTTCCATATTTTATTACTTTCTTTTTGTAATCAGTTTGTAAGGCTATTTAAGAAGCCTTGATGGAGGGTCTCTAGAGAAGTAGGGGAAGATCAGAGTAGCAGGGGGGGAAGGGGAAAGCACACATGCACACACTAGCCTTGAGGCTTTAACCAAGTCAATCTCTATTTTATTCTCCAAAAATCTCTCTAACTTGTCCATCTACTACAACCAATATATAGGGAAAATAAAGTCATGAAATTGAAATAGAAACTTTTTAACTAGGAATCAAATCATAAAAGGAAAATAACTCAAAAGGAAAAACATAAACCTATGAACTCCTACTAACAAACCTATGTTCAAGTCTGAAAAAGAGAAGGCATGAAATAAAAGACAAATAAACTACTAATTTATTTCCAACCCTTATTGGACCAAAACCCTGGCTGGACCAGTTCTTATTGGCTCTTGGCTTTGAAAGTTGGTTATGCTAGTCCAACTAGGCAAGTGCAACCGTGTCTTCATCAACTCTCCTCATCTAAAAAAAACTCGACTCCATCGAGTTAGGAAAAGGACCAAGGAGACAGTCTGAAGGAGTACACTGAATGAGGAGTGATCCCACCATCTTCTTGAGCTTATTTCAGGGAGATCTTTGACAGGATTAAACTTCAAAATCTTGTCGCCGTGCTTGAAAGCATAGGTGTTGGCGTACCCGCAATGCTGTATTTTCTTGTCAAACAACCACGGTCGACTATGAAAGATATGACACACCTTTAGAGTGAGGACGAGCACAACAACAACAACAAACTCAGCCTTATCCCAACTTAATGGGATCAGCTACATGGATCTATAAAAAAACAACGAAATGGAAAAATGTCCATAGAGAATTGGGGGAAGGGAGAAATAAAAAAATGAAAGATGAGAATAAGAGAAAAGAGGCACAATCCACACAAGCTACATGGATCCTTGGCCTCCAATAGGTTCTATCCAAGGTCATACTTGAGACAGGACCGAGACTATGCGTGTCATTCCTCACCATTTCACCTATGACATCATTTTAGGACGTCACATTAGACTGTATCCTTAAATCTGCTAATAAAATATATTTTGACCAAACACTTATCTGTAATGTTAAGATTAATATGATTTACCCAAGCAACCTTTTAAGGATTTGGATGTAGCTCTGTCTTCAACCCAATTTACAAACAACGTCTTCAAAGACAACATTAGTGTAACTACCTCCATTAATGACCACAGTTAACAGTTGGTCATTATACTTCACATGGGTTTGGAAAATACTGTTGTGGCGCCAATCTTCATCTTCAACGATTTTCTGAGTGGTCAACACATGACAAATGACATAAAAAGGATGTGGGTCCTCATCACTGGGAGTGTTATGGAATTCAACTGACACATGGTCTTCCCTTAAATCAACTATTTCATAACCAAATTGTTTTTCTGGAATATAAGATATAGGAGAATCCTTATCAATAAAAGCAGCCAAATGTTTGGGATATTGAGCACTGATATATCCGAATCCATTGCATGAGTAGCACCAAACTGTAAACTTTGTTGCCTCAAACGGTTTATCAGAACCACGCCGATGGGGAGAATGTGGATGAGTAGGCCATGAAGATGACATGTTAGAAGCATGTTGAGGTGGAGAATACGGTTGGCTAGGTCGTGAAGATGCCATAGATGAAGCTCTAGCCTCTGGTCTACTGAATCATTTTTCTTGGGAGATGGCTGTGGCTGAATAGAACTAGGACCCCTAGGAAAAGTATCTGTAAATGGCCTCCGATTGTATAGGTGTTTCAAAAGTTTCTCAACCTGATATGCTACTTCTATAATATCTTCCATTGTAGGCAATCGACTAGATGGAAGGGTAGCACAAATTTAAGGGTCCAAACTGTTTTGGAATTGTGCTACCAATACTTAATCCCACTTAAAATCAGAACGAGTGGCAAAGTAATAACATCTAGAAACGTACTCTTCAACAGTCAAATTTTCCTGTTTCAACTGTGCAAACCTAAGTGCATGCGCTGCTTGTAATCAGGAGGTAAAAATCTTCGGTTCATGACATCATGCATTTCATCCCAAGTAGTAACTAACTCAATGTTTTGGGTTCAGTTTTATACTTCTATTACTATTGATTGACGGGCCTTGCCTTTCAGTTTAGCCTCTGCAAATAAGACCTTTTGGGCCTTAGTCAACTTGTACCATTTGAAGAATGTCTCTAAGTTGTGAATCCAGTCAAGGTATAGTTCTGGATTATTGTCCTTATAAAAGTCAAGAACATCCAATTTTGCTACTCTTTCAGCTCCATAATCATCATGTCAACCAGTTCCATATGGTGGTGGTGGTGGTGACGGATCTTGTGGGGTGGTGTTGGAAGAATCTCTAGATTGAATGGGACTCATTCCCCTATTTGAAGCCACTCAGTCAAGGGAAGCTTGCATGGTTGTCATCATAGTATGGAGGGTACTGACAGTTGTGGTGAGGGTATCAACTATCAACATGGTTAGTGAGATTGCCAATTTTTGAGTCAGTCTCACCTTTATAGGCGTTGAGCATTGTTGTTTATTATTATTATTATTTTGTTATTTTATATATATATTTTTTTGTGTGTGTTAGAGTTTTTTGGAGAGTGGGCAGGTTGTTGTGGGAGGGGTTCAATGAAGAGGTGGGCTGGTTCTTTTTTTTTTTTGATAGGTAGGATCTCAGTTGTTGGCAAAAGCCAAAAGAACAGAAAAAGTATGGGAAGGAAAGGAAGAAGGTTGATGGGAAGGAGGAGAAGGATAGAGGATCCTTTGGCTTTGATACCAAGTTGATGGAGGGCCGCTAGAGAAGAAGATGAAGATCAGACTAATAGGGAGGGAAAGGAGAAAGCAGACAAACACACACTAGCCCTTACGCTTCAACCAACACATTCTCTAATTCATTCTTCAAAAATCTCTCTAACTTGTCCATCGATTACAGCCAATATATAGGGGAAACAGAGACATAAAACTGAAATAGAAACTAGTCTAACTAGGAAACAAATCATAAAAGGAAACTAAGTCAAAAGGAATGACATAAACCGACTAACTCCTACTAACACTCCTAAATTCAAGTCTGGAAAATAAAAGGCATGAAATAAAAGACAAAAGAAACTACTAATCTATTTCCAACCCCTGTTGGACCAAAAGCTTGGGTTGGACTGGTTCTTTTTGGCTCTTGGCTTCCAAAGCCGGTCATGTTGGTCCAACCAGGCAAGTGCAGCCATGTCTGCATCAAGCCTCATCGATTGTAATAGTTAAGAGTTTCGAATCAATGAAAGTTGAAGTTATCTTTATGGCTGAGAGAGCCACTTTGAGAGGCTGAGATGCCCTAGACACTTGAGAGGGTGAGAGACCTGAACCGACACCATTCTTTTCCCCTTTCTCCCCTTTCAACAACTTCTGTTTCCCCTTTTATTTCTTAATTTTTTTAACGGTTGTTAATCAGTTTCATGTCAGTTATTCATGCTTCCCTGTCATACCTGTCCACAACTGTTTGAAAGAACTGAAGTAAAAACAACTTGTGATTGAAAAACAAGGCAAAGTTCTGGGCAGAATTCAATCTGCCTTATGCCTTATCTTCTCATCCTTAAGCTCACTGAAGACCAGATTCTAGGGTTTTATTGGAACCCCTATGAAGGTCATTGGACCAAAGGTGGACCCCAGCAGAAGTCAGGTCTGAGAGATATCAGTTTCTCGAGATCCAATCCTATAAGAACTAATTTCAAGATCCTTCATTTCTCCCTAACCAGTGGGACTTTATTGCTGATTTTTGGAGGAGCCATTCAGTTCCATAGGACCAACCCTCGATCTGAATTTAAAGATCATCAGAAGTTCCTACCTCCAATTCTTGAAGATTGATAAAAAAGTTTCCTAATTCATGCCTTCAATCAAGATTCAGCAGATTTACACATTCGACCATCCAATCAGACTATATTTTTGAAGGTCATTCAAGGGACCAACAAGGAAGGCTCGATAAGCTTCTGAGCTAATTCCTTGGCCTGGTTTGTGAGTTATTCGAATTCTCAGATTTGACCTAATTTAGGGTTTTGTCTCGATTTAGAATTGTTGTTAGTTCTGAACTGCTTATTAGTGACTGTTGGAGTCTTCTATTATCTTCTACTAGGGTTGGTTACACCTGTGATCAGCCTTACATCAATCGCATGTCAAAGAATTTGAACAGTTTGGGGCCAAAGGAGATATAAGGCTGAACTAACAAGGAGATTGGAAAATGGTCACAGATTCCTGGGGTGTCAATGGAGGCACTGGAAGAGGGGAAAGTGGAGAGCCATGCTTCATTAACAAGCACTCTATCAAGCTTGCAAGCAATCTGGGAGACCCCACTTCTCTTATTATTCCAAGGGTACTTGAGGCTAGACCTCCTGGGATCATTAATCCCAATGTCATCAATACAATCATTGAAAGCTTCAATAGAGGCCATATCCAAAGAATCACCACCTTGCTTCTTGTGGACTATAGCGGACAACATTAAAGTTGCCCCCCAAACCCCAAGGAGTAGAACCAATCTTAGACAACAATGAGATGGAGATCATTCTAGAAGGTAACTCTCTCTGTTGGAAAATTACAGGCATAAGTGGCAGTGAATAAAAAACTGGTGTTACTGAGGACGTTGGAGATACTGAGATGGAGGAACTGAGAGCAGTGTATTTATTTACTTTTTGCCTTCAACACCTCTCTACGACCTAGTGGTTGTGGGTTCGAGTTGAGAAACAGCCTCTCTACAAGGCTGGGATAAGGTTGCGTACATTATGACCCTCCGCAGATCCCACATTGCGGGAGCCTCATGCACTGGGTACACTCATTCAGCACCTTCTGATTGAGATAAGGCTGGGTTGTTGTTGTATGCATTCAATGTCCTCTACCTAACTGCTGTTTGCTAGTTGCTTTGGATTTATTGCTGCTGCTGCTGTTGTTCCCTGGAAGTTCTTGCTGGTTATGACATTTCTCTTACCAATTTTTTAACATTATTCAACTGAGATTTTAAGTTATGTTGTGGATTCATATCAGATGTTTGAGATGCTGGGCCGAATTTACATCATATTGCATGTATTGGAACCATAGTTGGGTTGCTCAAAATTGATAAATTTCTAGGGTTAATTTGTACTTTGGGAGCATTCTTTCACTTAAAAGTTAAAACCTCAAATCAGTATCTCATTTTATGGTTTCTTCATTCTATGACTTGTCTGTGTATTGTAGCCACTAATGCACATTTATAAGTCTACTATAATTTGGCCAAGTTTCATGCAATTCAAACTCTTATTGAGTTCTTTGGATGAACTCAATCAACAAAAGGTTGCCTGGGGTTTTCTATTTTCTCTTCTATGGCTATTATATTGGTTCTGGATGCTTGTATTGTCAGATACTAATATTTAGGCCCCTCATTTTCATGCAACAAGCATTAAAGCACCTTATCTTTAGCCAGTTCATGAAATCAAAGTATAATTTCACAGAAATATGCTGCTGCTGGCACGGTGAATCAAAATTATGCAAATATCCTATTAATGCTTTTGCGTCTCCGCCAAGCTTGTGACCATCCTCTTCTTGTGAAAGAATATCACTCGGACCCTGTTGGAAAAGCTTCCTTAGAGATGGCAAGGAAACTCCCCAGGGATATGCTAGTCAATTTATTAAGTCGCTTGGAAGCTTCTTTAGCAATTTGTGGTGTATGCAGTGTAAGTTTTATTCCTTGTATTTATTAGTTTACGATCTTGTTATTTTCTTTGCTAATGATGTTGTTTTCATCTCTATATTTTAATGCTTGCAAATGCTGATATTGCCATTTGCCTATGCCATATATGTACATGCAAGATGTGGAAGTGGGTACTTTCTGTTGCTCTTGACTTTTTAATGTATGGAAGTGTTCATTGAATTTAAGGGAAGAACTTTTGACCTCATCCATATAGATTTTTCCTCAAGCTTGTGTAGAAAATTGTTAATGGAAGAATATCTGACCTGCTTGCTAGAGATGTTTGATTAATTGTATTGTCATTGGAAGTTGGAACCATGAGTGAATTTTTTGTTGATATACAGAGTTTAATAGCTGTTCATTTATTATCTAGTGGAAGTTTTAATGCTGTCTAATCTAGTGCTTATGAAAGAACATCAGCTGGTATATTTTCCGAGATAAATTGATGTTGAACTTAAAATTTATCAGAAAAAGTTGAGTTCTGTTGTATAGAACAGAACAGAGCCTTAGATGGAGAGTTGCAGCAGTATATGTTGTATGGAAGAAGAAGAAGAAGATGACGACGATTGTGAACGAGAGGGGAGATTGGTCAGTCCACTACTTCCCTTCTCTCTTATATACCTTGCCATAAAAAACTGAAGGTACGAGACTACCCCCATATATCACTATAATTCTTATTCCGTATTCCATGCGCATTACATAAGAGAGGGGAGATTGTTCAGTCCAAGAAGAAGAAGAAGAGGAGGACTATTGTGAACGAGAGGGGAGATCGGACAGTCCACTACTTCCTTTCTCCCTCATATTTTACTTGTCATACAAGACTAAAATTACAAGACTACCCCCATAAATTACTCTAATTCTTATTCCATACACATTACACAAGTATTTCCCACATTCCCTTATTATATTTTATTCCAACACTCCCCCTCAAGTTGGGGCATAGATATTATACATTCCCAGCTCGCTTAACAAAACATTAAAACGTGTGGAAACAAGTCCTTCGGTCAAGATATTTGCCACTTGCTCTCCAGTTCTCACGGATGATATACAAAGGGATCCACTTTTGAGTTTCTCCTTTGATAAGGTGCTGATCAACTTCATTATGTTTGGTACGATAATGTTGAATTGGATTGGGATTTATGCTGATAGCTTCTTTGCTGTCACAATACGGTCTCACTCTCATAGGTTTATCCACCTCAAACTCCCAACTATTGGATCAAAATTTTCAGCCACAACAGTTCACACACCCCATGAGCTATGGCTCCAAACTCTGCTTCTTTGCTGGATCTGGTTACTACAGATTGTTTCTTTCTTCTCTAGGTTACAGATTCCCACCAACAAAGGTGCAATATCATGAAGTTGATCCTCGGTCTGTGACTGATCCAGCCCAATCTGGATTAATGTATGCCTCAATCTTTAGGTATTTGTTTTTCTTAAACAGTACTTTCTTTGGGCCTGAATTCGGTAAACAGTTTCCATATGACCAATTCTAGGAGCATGCATGCATTGACTGATTACAGTTTGTTGTCAAGGCGTTGCCTAGGAGTCCAGGTGCTTTGGTTGCGTTGGTTGCCTAGGTGGGTGCCTTGGACGTCTTGTTGGTGTCGCCTCCTTCAACACCTTGGGTCGCCGAGATGCCGTGACAACTATGGATTATTCTGACAGTGTACACTATGCCTGGACAAGTGAAAGAAATATAAATCAGTTTCAAACTTGTCTCTAGTATCTCACAGTATCACTAAATAGTTGTCCACTCTCCTCACCCAATTTATGATTTATGATTTTGGTCAATGGGTGAGTCACTAGGTTGCAGCCTGTTATCCTTTTTCACAGAGGAAATCCACAACATATTTTCTCTGATAAGTTAGACAACTTGAGTTGACCTTGATACCTCAATTCCTAAGAAGTATTTCAAAGCACCCAGGCCCTTGATCTCAAATTGTTGGGCCAGATACTTCTTCAGTTTTCTCACTTCCTCCTCATTATTAACAGTTACCACAATATTATCAACATATACAATAAGGCTGCTAGTTTACCATCTTAGTTTACCATCTTCTCTTTTTGTAAATAGGGTGTGATCTGCCTGGCTTTGGATATATCCATTTTTTACCATGGCTTGTCTGAGTTGATCAAAGCAAGCTCTTGGTGATTGTTTCAAACCATGGAGTACTTTCTCAAGACGATATACCTTGCCTTAAGCCTTGGGAAATTTGAATTCTGAGGGAGTTTGCATGTACATCTCTTCTTCCAGACTATCATGTAAAAAGGCCGTTTTGTACGTCAAATTAATATAGTGGGCCATTCTTGATCTGCAGCTAAATACATGAGAATTCTTATAGAATTCAATTTGGCTACAATTGCAAATTTTTCTTGGTAATCAACACTATATAATTGACCAGAACACTTTGCCTTTGGTCTGACCTTATGTCTCTCCACTACGCCATTGGACTTGTACTTCATTGTAATACCCATCTACATCCCAAAGGATTCCAACCCTCTGGAAGGTCCATCAACTGCCATGCACCATTCTACTCCAACTTATTGTTACTCCATTCGTCTCTTTTGCTGATCAGCTTGGTGATATTTTTATAAGCTCTTGCCACGCCTCAAAAGGAGAAGTGAACAGAGGAATAGAGATGGAATGGAGCTTATGTTTGCTCTTGATCTGTGACCAGGGAAGGAGTCAACAATAAGGGCTAAGGAGAGGGGAGGGAGGGAGGAATAATCAGAGGGCCAGCTCTTTCAGACCCTTCATTAAATAGAGGCCAATAGTCTGAATAAGATCCATATTTTATTTTTGGCCTCGAAAAAAAAGCTCTTGTAGGTTCCCATCCAAGCATGATAGTGGTATGTGGCTAATCCTAGCTACCCCTAGCTGTGAGTGTTCATTCCATCCATACATCGCTAGCTTTTATTTGGTCCTACTTTCAGGATGGACTGTTTTAAGCTGGGCATGGATGAGTTATATGTAAGGTTTAAAATATCGGGTTTAGACGTGGGTTTGAAACCGAAATTTCTGACAAAATGGTTGAAATTTCATGGAAACTAGGGACTTTTTCCTGCATTAGTGGAAACCAAGGTTTCGACCCCCCAATCTGTGTTTTTCTTTTGTCTGATTTTTGTGTACGTCCTATTTTTGACATTTCTAACCTATTCCATGAATTAGTTTCATGACCATGGTTTAAAGTATCGGTATGTGGCCCTTACCAATATGATACTACCGATATGCTACATTGAAATTTAAAATCCTTTTGTATCGATATGTATCGTACGATACATACCGATACTCTATGGAAAATTAAAAATTGAGGTGAAATGTACGTTTCGATATAAATGAGTACGTGGTACATACTGATACGGTGCTCTACCGTCATATAATGGCCAAGATGGACCATTTCTCAGCAAAACACAATTTTTTGAGAGGGGTTTTTGTTCCAAAGTTGCTGCTAACCATTTTTCTCTCTAACAAAAGTAGAAATCAAGGTTGGGAACAAGGAGTTTACACCCATAAACAACTATAAACCTTGGATTCTCAGTGCGATACTCTCCATTTAGTATTTATACATAATACATGTTATATAAAGCTTTTTTAGCTTTTTTTTTTTTTAAATGTGTGTAAAAAAGTGTTTCCTATCAATTTATATACGTAACATATATAAGTTACATATTAGAAATGGAAATACATGATTGAAACAAAGAAAACATATTGTAGATTTGCAAAACAAATGATAAAATTGCATGATAAGGATATATCTCTCATCACTCAATTCCAGGCGAAGTGTCTAGGCGGTTCAAATCCACAAGCTGCATACCACTGTAGATGTCGTAAACAGCTCTGAATGCAACACATGAGTCTCATGGCATGTTTTAGGCCTAATTTTATTGGAAGTCCATCACCACCCATCTAAAGACTCGTCATCAACATCTGCCAGGTATTCCAACCTAGAGAATGGCTCACTCATACTGAAAGGATATGGATGTGGCACATATGGTTGGGATGGATACCTGGAGATCCTATTGGCAAAAGATGACCATCACCTGAACCACTTTTTTGTCTAAATGAAGTAGAAGATCCTCCATACCCACCATCATATCTAAATGAACCTGTGCTCTCGAAGGATGGTCCACTGGCATAACACTATATGGTGGATACCCATAATACGATGCTGATACAACACTCTCAAAGCCACTATCATCCTGATATACTGAACTAGCACTCGAGTCCATGAATTCTAGTGCACGCCAATGCTCAGATCCTCTACTCTCTCCCAACTCATGGCTTCTATTATGCCAAAAAAGCTCGATATATCCATACCTATGCCCATCCCAGTTGCCTCCTCATCAAGTTTGAACTGTGGGCGTGGTCCTCAAGTGTAGCCTTTTTATTGTCGTGTATCGTCATTACCATCTTGCATGGCATGGGTGAACTCAGTCTCCCTTGTGAATCTTACTGGCTTTGGTTGTGGCACTAGGTCCCGATGCATCTTGTCTTTGTGCAAGGCAGCTAATCTATCACTGTCATCATACCCACCATCACCATCATCGCCACCACCATCATCATTATGCCCTTGGGTCGGGTCAGGTGTTCGAGTGGAAGACGATGAAGGTGACCACTGCTCTTCTTCATATTTTCTAGTACCAGGCTAGGGCTCAAATGGACGGGGT
Organism: Macadamia integrifolia; assembly: GCF_013358625.1. NCBI lineage: Eukaryota > Viridiplantae > Streptophyta > Magnoliopsida > Proteales > Proteaceae > Macadamia > Macadamia integrifolia. The sequence continues at coordinate 12,844,314 of NC_056561.1, forward strand.
GTCTGTGAGTGAGCTTTGCCTGCTTCCGGTATATAGTCATTGATGTTAACTTCCATTTGTGAAGCAATATGATTGCTAGGCCAATCCCTAGGCTCATGTAAAAGTGGCTCACCTTGATCTCTAGCCCACTCATAAAGGGGATCTTCCTCATCTTCATCCATTTGGAAGATATCGGCATAGCTCGATTTTGCCATTATCATTCTCCATGCCGAGGCTTATGTGCTCTTCTTTTAATCTCATATTATTATCGCTTCCGTTTGTTGGAGTGTATGAGGTTGAACGTACTCCAATTGCGCTTGTACCCAATAGCGAAACATGTTTGGGAAAGCATTTTAATTGCTACTTTGGACATGTTGGGTGAGTCTCTTCCATATTTCACCCACCATTCAGCTGCATAAAAGCATAAAAGCATGTCCTTAGGTGATGGTACATATCTAAATATGAATGAAAAGACTAAAGTCATTGAACCAACCAGCAACAGTGCCTTCTTGACCTACAACATTCGCTGCCTGGCCAAAACTCCCAGTATTATCCTTGAAGGCTTTCATGTTTCATTTGTATTCATTTAAGTGTTTTGTACCAATGTTAGCAACTTAGCATCAAGATCCTAAGTTAATAATTGCATAATGTATTAACTATTGCTCTCACATTTCTTTTGATAATATTCTAAGCCGTTGGATTTTCCTCAAGCTTCTCCACCACTGTGCGAACTGCATCTATGAGATCAGTTCTCAATGCAAGCCTATGCTTGTATTAAGACTTTGGATTTAGATAGTATGGTGAAAATAAAGAATACAAATAAGTGAATAAGCAACTAAATGTCAAAATTTCTAAGTTTATGTAAGGTGACTAGAGTAAAACTCACCAGTCCTATATAGAGGATGCATGAGCTGCCTCTCCCAATGGTCTTTGATTATAGAAATGAACTTCCTTGTACCCTTTTGTACACTGCCTTGACCCCCATCTTCATCATTGCTATAGCTTCCAATATGATTTGTAAGGTGGGTTTCCTCTTTCTATCATTCTCAAGACACTGACGATCGAGTCTAATATCCTTACCACCTTAATGAGGTCATCCCATAATTTTTTATTGGCAATTGTGGCCTAAGCCATTTTCCCTCCTTGAGAATTAGTCCCCTCCCAATTAAACCAATCCTTTGAAGCAAACATTGACCTAAGTCCAGACTTCTTCAGTAAAGCTCTTCAACATGATATACTTTGTTGCGAAACGTGTAATTTCTTGCCTCACCAAGTCACCACCACATTTACTCCTCAACTTTTGTAGAGCAAATCCATGGTTGTAGAAAAAGGTTGTCACTTGTCTTGGTTTATCAACAATATTTTTTACAATCTTCAAATTTCCCATGTCTTTCAACATGAGATTAATGCAATGGGCAGGGAGTCCAAAATAGATGATACCTAGGTTGTTCATTAGTTTCCCCCCCCACCCCGTCTTTTTGAAATTACTCCCATTGTTAGTGACAACCTGTACCACATTTTGTACCCCAATATCCTTTACCACTTCTTTTTGTTAGATGCATCAACTGACTTGAGGAACACATTTCTTCCTTCACAATTTACCATGAAATTGATGATCGACCGTTTAGTGGGTTCAATACTCCCACATGGGCTTCAACTCCTCAATATAATCCACCAACTCCTGCTTCTTCTTCTGTAAGTAAACATTATACATCTCATATGCATTGGGCTGGGCTCCTTCACACCTGGCCTAACCCTACCTATCTTTTCCAACATGTTCTAGTAGTACGTTCCTGTGGTGGCATTGAATGGTATGCTATGGTAGAAGCCCACTTGGAGAAAGTCATCCCCATTGCCTCCTGTACATTGATCCACCTGTGAGCCTTAATCATGTTGAGTCATGTTTTCGGAATAGTGCAGGATCAACCTGAAGGACCTCAAAATTACGGTTACGAGCTGGTGGTGGGGGAGGGGGTGGGGCATGGACACTCACACTCTAGGACCTCCTTAATAGAATCTCAGGCTCTTTATGTCACAACCTCCTCCTCTTCTTCTGTGGCTCACGGTCTTCTGTAGCCTATCGTTTTGAATTAGCTCCCCTAACCCTTTGCACAAATCTATCCTCATCAATCCTAAGCTGGGTTTTGCTCGCTGCCTTTACCCTCCTCATTTCTTCCACCTTTGCTGCTTTTTGTGCATCATCCAAGTCAGGTTCATCATTGTTATAATCTTGCTCCCCTAACTCTGACAACCTCTCTAAACATGCTTCATCGAATTCTTCCTTGATTGCTGATGCAGTTGGGCGATGGGTTTAGAAGCTATATCTTTGATTTGGTTCCTTATTTACTTTCATTTTTTAGACTTAGAATTAGTTTGGCAGATTTTTATTTGAATGAGATTTTATTTCAGTTTCTATATAGGTTAGTTTCTCTTTTTAATTAGCTACCAATTTTATTCTTTGAATTTTCTTATATAGCCATGTAATACTCTAGTGAAGAGTTCAGTTTTTTATGAAGAATTGAATGAATTTGAGAAAATATGTTTAGGTTGGAAACGATGGCTGTCATGGGTGGTCTCCTTCTTTGATTTCTGAACTTCCTCTTCTCTCTTTATCTCTTCTATATTCTTCTCCCTTCCCCATCGATCTGTTACAACTTTCTCTTTTCTGTTTAGCCTTTGTGAGAGAGTGATTTAAGAGTGCGTGGAAGAGTGATTGAAGATCCAAGACCAGCCACCAGGTTCAGGTTGAAGTGCAGCCACAGGTCCCAAGATCGATCACCATTATCAGGGTTTGAGCTACAATCGACTTTGGTCAGAACTCTCCAACCAGTCAGCCAAAACTCAAGCCCTTTGGAGGGTTTCTTAAGGACCACTAGGGGGGCCCTTCGCCAGAATTGGAGGGCCATCCAAGGCCTGCTGAAGCAACCGCAGGAAATTTCCTTCCTGCGTGTGAAATGTCCAGATCTGGTTCAAGTCCTTCGATCTCCCTTGTTGCAGATTACTCCAAGTTGAACCTAGTGTTTTGAAAGAGCAGGCTGTGGTGAGTCTATTCCTGGAACATCAGACCCCACCGAGAAGTATTAAAGGAGTTTGCTACTTTCGTTTCCTGGTTCTACCGCCCGTGTTGGATGTCGTAAGGTTGAAGGCAACCTCTTAAAGTGAGTTTTCTTAATTTTTCCCTTATTTCGTAAAGTGCCTCTCTCTTCTTCTATTATCTTCTATAGTCCCTATCTCTATTTCTAATTCCAGAATACCCCTCACCTTCCACTTTTCTATTCCAGTTTGACCCTATTATTTATTTTCCTCTCTTTTAAGTGCTTGAGTGTTTTCTGAAATTACAAGATTGCCACTCAACCTTTAAATTGAGATATTTTGTCATCCTTGTGGGCCCTAAGCGATCCGATTTCAGTCTTTGGAACCTGGATCCGCATCAACTGCCCTATTCTACTTCCCTCCTCTTCGATGCTCTAACATATTCCTCCTTATTTCATTTGAAACATTATGGCAGCCCAACACACTTCTGTCCCCACTAACTAGATGCCACTTTAGTCTTGTGGCCCCACCTCCCTTAATTTTCTTATGACAATAATTGCATTCGGATTTCCTTTTATCAGCTGTAAGAGGTATCTCATGAAGCCATGCAATGTCCCCACCTATGTCTACCATTATGCAATCTTGCGATTGTCATCCACACATCAAATATGGCTCCTAAAAACAACTAAAGATTATTATAAATTTCCCTTAAGCATGATATTTTTATTTCTCGAACCGAGAGATCCATGAATCGGGATCCTGATGCATATAGATACAAATGGTCCAATAGGAGCAGGAATTTCCAGAAACATTTGGAACATTTCATTCTGAGCAGAAGAGCCATTTTCAAGTATTTTTCGTACTTATTTTCAATTTTGTAGACATTTAAGCAAATATTTAACTAATTTTTGAGAAAAAAAATTGACATAGGCTACATTTGGTAGTCGTCCATTCTATGAGAATAAAAAAAATGGAATAAGGCGTTTGGTGTCAATTTGGTGTTTTTTGGGAAAAAAAAAAAACACTAGAAACGCAAAATGATGGAACGACGAAACCTTGTTCCGTCGTTTCGATTTCGCTCCAAATACCAAAAAAGTGTACAACTAGGGTAATCGTTTCTGAAACAAGTTCACCAAACACCATCTTTTTTTTTTGTTTTGAAACGGCATTTTGATACAGTAATCGAAAATTATTTTTTTGACACAAAACGTCGTTTCTGGAACTGAATGACTATCAAACGCAGCCATAGTCTGGCCGAAAATCGGCCAACTTTGTCCAACGTATATTAAATTGAAAATTAAACATTAAATATTTGCCCTATTTTTTCACATATATGTTGTAGGAAAGTGTATTTTTTAAATAAAAAGATAATTTAACATAAAAAAACGTCACTATGGCTGTGTAGATCGGGTCATTGTAACTAACATATAAAAATTTGAAAAAGCATTCTACTATGTATACAAGTACATTGTACAAAAAAAATGAATTTTGGGGAAAATGGGGTTTACCTTGTTGCGTAAAGCACTCTTCCTTAGGACTTAGGTAGATCTCTGATTTAGGAAGAAATTTGAATGTTTTGTCTTCAGTCCACAGTTTCCCAAGTGAAAGAGTTGAAAGTTGGGAGATGATACGGTCGAATTGGCCACCCAGTATGGCAAGAACATGTGGCATCCAAGGGAATGACACGTACCGCCCAATTGATAGAGGCCGCAAGGTTTCAAACTACGTGAGGAGAAGATACCCGGATAGGGAATATTCCCCATGAGGGGAATAGGTCGTATCCGAGTAGGACTCGGGAAGGGAGAAGGCGTATCCGAGGGGGACTCCCTAAACCCTAGACCCTAAACCCTATAAGAGGGAACCCAAAAGGAGAGAAGAGGTAAGTTGGCACACACACACCATTACTCTAACAAAAAAACTATTCTGTTGGTCTCTAACTTGGGCGTTGGAGGACTAATCCCGGAGACACCTCCGAGCCTCTGCCTTCTGTGCTTGTGCAGGATCGACGCTCAGCCTTATACAGATTTTCGGCAGCAACAGATTAGCGCCGTCTGTGGGAATGACAAAATAATGGTGGGGAAAACCTACAATCGTAAGAAAATAAGAGCAGTGTCGAGCGTGAATATGAGCGAGGGAGAGCCTTTAGAACCTCTCCCCCCCTCAGCGGACATCGGCAAGGAACGAGGAAACAATAGGGAAGGCGCTGCGAGGGACCAACGCTTGGCCTGATATTCAGTGCACACAGACAGCAATCCCCCACCCCTTTATAGGGCGTAAGAATATGTGATTAAGGAGCAGTTCGACGCCCTTTAGGAGAAGTACGACTGAATGGCCGAGATAATGAAGGAGGTCTCCAAGGCCGTCTCTCAGAAGACTAGTGGAGTAGCATGAGGCTCCCATGTCCAGCCAGAGCGAGTTCCAGACGAGAACCAGAGTAGCTCAGGGTCAATAAGATCCTGCCGGAATCCTTGGAACCAAACAACAAGGGAAAGCCCCGCACCCAAAGAAAGGATGCTGCGCGCCACAGGAGCTAGGCACGAAGAACTACGCCAAGAAGATGGTCGGAGACATGAAGACCTAGGGTTGAAGCAGATGATTCAAGACCTAAAGGATAAAATCCGGAAGGTAGCAGAAAACCAGATAGGAACTCGCGATCCGGACCTCACTAATGACACGGCTTTAGCTGACGAGGTTATGAGGGAACCGCTCCCAGTCGGATTTCATTTGCTTAAGTATGACACCTACGACGGGTCGGGGGACCCCGTCGATCATCTTGAAGGATTCAAGGTCGTGATGCAATTACACCGGGTCTCAAAAAACATCATGTGTCGCGCCTTGCCTTTGACGTTCAGAGGAGCGGCAAGGCTGTGGTACAACCGCTTGCTGACGAAATTGAATCACAGCTTCAGTGCTTTGAGTTACTTCTTCGTGAAGGAATTCTCCAGCAGCCAACCCCTTCACAAGACCACATTAAACCTGACTAACGTTAAACAGCAGGAGGGAGAGTCGTTGCGAAGTTACATGAAGCGCTTCCAGCAGGAGAAGATCACGATCAGAGGTCTGGACCCGAAAGAAGAATTCACGGCCCTGTTGGGAGGCGTCAAAGACAAAGAGCTAAAAAGGTCTTTGGCAAAGCACACACCGCGGAACCTAGCAGAGTTAAGGGCTCGGTGCGATAAGTACATTCAGATAAGAGAAACCCTCCAGGCTGACGAAGAAGCTGAGGGGAAGGCGGGGAGGAAAAGGACCTCAAGAGATGATAAGCCTTCTGAAGGCAAAAGACAAAAGTCTGGACGTGATTGAGCACCCAGTCCGCTAAAGAAGTTTGAAAGGTATGCACCCTTGAACCGGAAACGAATGGACATGCTGATGCAGATAAGACTCCCTAGATGCTAGAGCCATGAAGTGGCCGGGGAAGATGGGACGGCATCCTGAGCGGCGCAACATGGATAGATATTGCCACTTCCACAGAGACCACGGCCACGACACCGAAGATTGTTGGCACCTGAAGGGGGAAATAGAACGAATGATCCAAAGAGGATATCTGGGCCGATTTGTAGACCGCGAGAAGGAAGACGCCCAAGACGGCAATGACAGCAGGGACAACCGCCAAAGTGATGGTAGAAGCCGCTGTGAAAGAAAGGGGCCAGCCCGCAGAGGGAATCAGGACGACAAAGGGACCGAACACTCGGGGAGGCTGACCATCGCCCCCAGGATGATTATAAAAGCCAACTAGGGTTATAACAACTATCAGTGGAGGCTTGGCTTTCGGAGAAAGTTCCGTCTCGGCCAAGAAGGCGAAGGCCTATGCGAGAAGCGTACATGTGACCGAATGGTCAAACAAGAAGGCAAAGATGGGGATGGTTATCTCCTTTTCGGATGATTATCTAAAAGGGGTGCAGATGCCACATGACGACGCCCTAGTAGTCACCATGACCCTAGCCGATTACAGAGTAAAAAGGATCTTGGTGGATAACTGCAACTCAGTTGATATCCTATTCCTAGAAGCTTTCTAGAAGATGGGCCTAGATAGAGAAAAGTTAAAGATCGAACACCCGTTGCAAGGGTTCTCGGGCACCCCGGTCAAAGTAGAAGGGTCGATCGAGTTGCCAGTATGGGTTGGCACCGGAGACCACCAAGTAATAGTCATAATCAACTTCCTGGTACTGGACATCACTTCGACGTACAACGCCATACTGGGGAGGGTCGGCTTAAACCTCCTAAAGGCCGTCGTCTCCACACCGCACCTTACGATGAAGTTTCTAACCAAGAACGGAGTCAGCGAGTGTCGAGGTGACCAGGAGGCATCCCGAAAGTGCTACGCCACTACCTTATGGGGAAAAGAAAAGGCAGGCAAAATGCTGCCAATAGAAGATCTGTGCAATGACACCAATTATCAGAGGGGGGAACCAGCGGAAGAGCTGATACAAGTTGATGCCGAAGAAGGGGATAGTATTCGCAATTCCAAGTTGGGACCTCAATGCCAAGACAACGAGAAAAGCTCATCTCGTTCCTCCGAGACAACTCTGATGTCTTCGCTTGGTCAGCCTCGGATATGCCAGGAATAACCCGAAAGGTAATGGAGCATCGTCTGAGTGTCGACCCGACCAAGAAACCAGTACAGCAGAAGAAGAGGACCTTCGCCCCCGAGAGGCAGTAGAAGATAGATGAGGAGATAGAGAAGTTGCTAAAGGCCAGGTTCATACGCGAAATCCAATACCCCAATTGGATATCCAACGTGGTTATGGTCCCGAAGGCAAACGGGAAGTGGAGGATTTGCATCGACTTCGCAGATTTAAACAAGGCCTGCCCAAAGGATAGCTACCCCCTACCGAAGATGGACCTTCTCATCGATGCCACTTCAGGACATGAGGCGTTGAGCTTCATGGATGCGTACTCGGGGTACAATCAGATCTAGATGTGTGAGGCCGATGTTTCGAAGACGTCCTTCGTAACCGAGGGGGGGTTGTACTGCTATGATGTAATGCCCTTGGAGCTGAAAAACGCAGGGGCCACTTACTAGAGGTTGGTGAATAAGATCTTCAAGGGAATGATCGGTAAGACTATGGAGGTGTATGTGGATGACATGCTTGTGAAAAGCCTGAAGGAGGAACACCACATTCGAGACTTAGAGAAGGCATTCCAAGTACTGAGGGAATACGGCATAAAGTTGAACCCGACGAAGTGTGCATTCGGAGTAGCATCGGGAAAGTTCCTCGGCTTCATCGTTTCGGAGAGGGGGATTGAAGCCAACCAGATGAAAATACAGGCCATTCGAGATATGAGGTCGCCACAGAATGTGAAGCAAGTCCAGGAGCTGACAGGCAGAGTTGTCGCCCGAGGATGCTTTATGTCTCAGTCAGCTAACAAGTGCCTTCCTTTCTTCAAAGCCTTGAAGGGATCCAAAAAGTTCGAATGGACGGAGGAATGCTAGAAGTCCTTTGAATAGCTGAAGGAGTACTTGGCGATGCCCCCGCTACTGATGAAGCCAAACACCGGGGATACCTTGCAGTTATACCTAGCTGTATCGCCAGTGGCGGTAAGCGCGGTATTGATAAAGGAAGAAGGAAGACAACAGAGGCCAATATATTACGTTAGCCGAACCATTTTGGATGCTGAGACAAGATACAGGAAGAAGGAGAAAGTGGCATACGCCCTGGTAATAGCGGCAAGAAAGCTGAGGCCCTATTTTCAATCACACACGGTGTGCGTGCTCACAGACCAACCCTTGAAGAAGATACTACAGAGGCCGGATATGTCCGGCCACTTGGTAAACTGGGCCATAGAGCTGGGAGAATTCGATATCCAGTACAAACCGATAACTGCGATAAAACCACAGGCCCTAGTAGACTTCACAGCCGAGACAATGCTCTCAGATGAACCCCGAGAGTTTTTCGAGGCTCGGGCAGAAAGGACTTGGACATTGTATATAGATGGTGCATCCAACACCACAGGAAGCGGCGCAGGGATCATTCTTGTCAGCCCCGAAGGATTCAAAATTGAGTATACCCTACGGTTTGATTTCGATGCCTCCAACAATGAAGCTGAGTATAAAGCACTAATAGTCGGAATTAATCTGGCGTGGGCTTTGATGGTACAGGAGTTAGTGGTGCACAGTGACTCAACTCGTGGTGTGACAGGTGAATGGAGACTATGAAGCCAAGGAACAGAGGATGGCCGAGTACTTAAAGACGATGTGAGAGAAAGCAACAGCCTTCAAGGAATTCGAGATAAGGCAGGTGCCGCGGGTGGAGAATGCCAGCGTAGACGCACTGTCACAGCTGTTCACCTCTGACTTCACGGACCTTGGACGATCGGTGTATTTTGAAGTGTTACCCCAACCAAGCACCGAAAGACCCCAAGAGGTGTTACCCGTTGGCAACAATGGCCCCAGATGGATGGATGCCATAATCAGGTACTTGAAGGAAGGAGTACTCCCTAAAGATATGGACGAGGTAAGGAAGGTATGAATGTGGTCAGCATGCTACCTGCTGAAGGACGAGACACTGTACAAGATAGGGTTCACCACACCCTACCTCAAATGCTTGAACCTTGTCGACGCCGAGTATGCACTCCGAGAAGTACACGAAGGGATATGTGGACAACATCTGGGAGCTCGGGCCTATACATGAAGGGATATGTGGCCAACATCTGGGAGCTCGGGCCTTAGCCCACAAAGTGCTGAGTCAGGGCCTATTCTGGCCGACCATGAGGAAGGATGCGGAAGAGTTCGTCAGGAAGTGCATTAAGTGTCAGATGTTTGCCCCCATCCCCTCTCGGCATGCTACAGAGCTTTCCTCCCTGTCAAGCCTGATACCATTTGCCATGTGGGGAACGGACATTCTGGGCCCGTTCCCCTTAGCCACGAGGCAAAGAAAGTTTGTTGTGGTGGCGGTAGACTACTTCACGAAGTGGGCAGAAGCCGAAGCATTGGCTACGATATCCAAAAGGTATATAAGGAACTTCTTCGAGAGGGTGGTGGTCTATCGATTCAGGATCCCCCGGGTGGTGGTAACCGACAATGGCACTCGGTTCGCTAATCCAACTTTTGACTCGTTTTGTGAAGCCCTTGGCATCAACCACAGGAAAACATCCGTCAGTTACCCATCGACCGACGGGTTGATGGAGGTAACCAATCATACCTTACTTCAAGGAATAAAGAAAAGGCTAGACGAGGCCAAGGGGCTATGGGCAGAAGAGCTACACAGCATCCTTTGGGCTTACCGCATGATTGAAAGGTCCGCCACCGGTGAAACACCCTTCATTTTAACTTACGGCACCGAAGCTGTGCTCCTGGTGGAGGTAGGAGCCATGACCCATCAGGTTCAGTACTACAATGAAGAAGAAAACGATAAAGGGCTTCGAGCTAATTTAGATCTCTTGAATGAAGTTTGAGATGCCTCTCAAGTAAGAATCACCGCCCACTAGCAAAAGATTACGAGGCATTACAACTCTAAAGTCCGAAGAAATGAGTTCAAAATAGGAGACCTCGTCCTCAGAAGGGCGGAGATATCAGACCAGAAGCATCAAGGGAAGTTGGCTCCAAATTGGGAAGGACCTTACAGAGTCACCAGGATAATACGACTAGGGTCCTACCACCTAGAGACTATGGGGGGAGATAGGGTACCCCGATCATGAAACTCGAAGAACTTGAGGAAATTCTACCAGTAGCTATAACATGCCTAGTAGTAGTAGTAGTGTACACATCTTACTTGGTTATTTTTTTATTCTTAAGCACTTTCAATTTAGAGTCATTGAGTCCTCCGCATCATACTTTTCAGAGGATTTTTCATAACAGAATATATAAGCTGGTTTACGGCAATTGTTATGAAACGTACATCCGTCGGTTGGTCTGCTCAGGCCAAGGCCAAGCAGACCTGACCAAAGGAACCAAAGGAATACCCACTGGTTGGGAGCTCGGGCAAGGCCGAGCACACCCGACCGAAGGAACACCCTCGGTCGAGGGCTCGGGCAGGGTCCCCTTCATCCTCCGATCATAAGGGAAACACCTGTGGATGGGGCTGAAGAAAAACACCCCTCAAGAGATGCGTGGGAGCTTCAACCTTTATGCTCCCACTATCGGACCGGCAACTCACCAGGACCGATCCTTGTAGTGAAGGTTGGCTACCACTTAGTCACTTACACAAGAGCTTCGGCCTTCATACCCCTACCTGTGGGCTAAAGACCTGTGATAGCCCTTCGGGCTCAAAATTAATTGTCGGGATTGCCAAAAAAAAAAAAAAAAAGAGTACAAGGAAATCTAAAGGAAGAAGGAGGGTATTTCATTCATTCAAGAGGCCCGAAGGCCAAAGTTACAAAAAAATCCTAAAGGCCGAAATTGCAAAAGCCTGAAGGCCGAAGTTACAAAGATGCCTTGAGGCCAAAGTAAAAAAGAGAAGAAAAGAGCCTCATGGAGCTTCTACTATGGGGCAGTCTCATCCCCAGCAGGGTCGGCCACGTCTCTGTCGAAGTCTCCTCGCCCAGGAGTCAGAGGGACCTCGCGAGATAGCTAGACCCCCTCTCCCTCACTACCGCTGTCTTTGTCGTCTATGACCTCAGTGGCGGCTAGAGCTACGTCGGCGTCCTCCTCGAAGATGAGGCCACTTCCCTTGAAGGATAGCTCGGGGTGATGTTCAAGTACCCAGTCTCGAACATCGGTAGCACCCATGATAAAACCGGGCGCGATGGCACGCTTGACCACTTGTCGAAAGTCATCAGAAGACTTGTAGCCCTCGACAGCTTGGGCTTCGGCTTCCTACAGCCTTGCAGCCATCTATGCCTCCAACTCCTTGAGCTTCCGTTCACACTCCTGTTGGGTGCGCAGGAGGTCGGCCTCCAGATGCTCTACTTTCTTAAGGACGGTACGCTCCTTGTCTAGGGCCAACTTCTCGTGCTCGGACACCTCGAGGTCCCTGGCTAGGGCCTAGGCTCGGATGGTCAACTGGCTCACCTGGTTCTGAGCCTGAAAGAAATCAATAGATAGAAAAAAATTTTGTAACGAGAAAAGGAAAAATTCAAGGCCGAATGCCGAAGATTACCGCTACCATGAACACGCAGGTGCTGGTGACCATGGCCTTGGTCCCCTGGCTTTGGGCCTCGATTGCATCTCCTGGGAGGCTCCCCTTCTACGCGAGCTCTCGGGTAACTAGCCGGATGGAAAGTGTCTCGCCCTCCTTGATGGACCACATAGGGACGAATCCTACTTCGGCTCTCGAATGACTAGCCCTCGGGCTTCGGAAGTCAGCACCGGGGGAGGAGGCCTGGGGAGGGGATGTGCCGGAGTTAGGGGCCTCTAACGCCTGGACGGCCTCGGCTCTGGGTTTCTTCTTCGGGAAGGCATCGGAAGTTGAAGCCCCCTTCTCTTACCTTTCCTCTGCTGCCTCTGCTGGGCGTGTTGGGCCCTGGCTTCCTTCAGCTTGGCCTGTCTCTCAGCCACGGCCGCCCTGGCTTCTGCTCTCGAAAGTTGCACTGCTATAAGGATGGTCAAGATCAGTACGAGAAAGTAAAATCTGAAGCAAAAATAGTCTGGCAGACCTAGGACACATGGGCTAAGCCCAAACAGGAATAGAAAGGCATCCGATTGGAGGCTACCGGACTTGATAGGCCGACTGAGTGTCTTGTCCTTAGCCATCGAAAGTGACTCTGCATCTGTCCCGAAGAGGGTAGGTGCATAGTTCACGTCCTTCAGATCTGGGATGTCTCATGTATTACCGAAGGGGAACCCCTAGGACGCCCTCACAAAAAAGTATTTCAACTTCCAACCATGTATTGAGGTCGGATATCGGTTCAGAAACTAGAGGTCTTTTCTAAGGCAGAAATAGTACCAGCCTTAGTCCCCCTTGCTGGAACCAAGGGACATACAGTTAAAGAAGAGAGGAAGGGAGAGGGGTCTCCCCATCCAAGAGAAGACAATGAAACTGAAGACTTGCCGCCACCCGTTCGGGGTCAACTGGGCTAGGCAGATGCCGTAGTGTCGAAACACTTGGCTGAAGAAGGGGTGAAGAGGGAGTCGAAGCCCGGCCTTAAAAGCATCCTGATAGAAGCAAAGCTCCTCAGGGTTTCGGTAGCTTGCTCTATCTTCGGGCCGAGGTATTTGAAGGAGGAACTCATCTCGGATACTGTATGAAGCACGGAGCTCTACTAGCTCTTCTTCGGTTATGGTGGACACTATATTCCTAGCCTCGACCTCGAGGGACTCGTTTTCATGGGCCCTGGACTTAAGAAGCCCCTCCCTAATGCCTCCACCACTCATGTTACTGGCGGTAGAGGATGAGGAAGCATCCGAAGAAGTGGATGTGGAGGACGAGTCCGAGGACATCCCTCGGACCTGATCGGGGCTCCGATGCCTAGAAACGGCATCCTCGGAGGACGAGGAGCTACTACCTAAAGAGCTAGACATAACTTACTTCTCAATGACTCTGGCCGAACCGAGGATCAGAGGATAGTTAAAGACGAAGGACGAAGGGTCAGAGAAATGAGTAGAAGGTGACACAATGAGAGAAAGTGACACATTTGTAGGCAAAGGTGTGTCGATATGACTCCCAGCCTCATTAAATGCAGTACACATCATCTATGTGAGATTCCCGAAGTACACTCGAGCAAAGAACATGAGCGAAGTACCGCACCTCGGACTCAACCTCGGTTGGGAGCTCAGGCCAAGGCTGAGCAAACCTGACCGAAGGTCGAAACCTCGGTTGGGGGATCAGGCCAAAGCTGAGCAGACTTGACTGAAGCTCAAAACCTTGGTTGGGACTCAGGCCAAGGCCGAGCAGTCCTGACCGAAGGTCAAAACCTCGGTTGGGGGCTCAGGCCAAGGCCGAGCAGACTTGACCGAAGGTCAAAACCTCTGTTGGGGCTCAGGCCAAGACCGAGCAGACCTGATCGAAGGTCAAAACCTCGGTTGGGGCTCAGGCCAAGGCCGAGCAGTACTGACCGAAGGTCAAAACCTCGGTTGGGGCTCAAGCCCAGGCCGAGCAGAGCTGACCAAAGGTCAAAACCTCGGTTGGGGGCTCAGGCCAAGGCCGAGTAGACCTGACCGAAGGTCAAAAACCTCGGTTGGGGGCTCAAGCCAAGGCCGAGCAGACCTGACCAAAGGTCTTGGTTTCAAGATGAAGGCCGAAACCGAAGGCCGAAGGGGTACACGAAGGAGAAAGTAGTTACTCCCACTGAAAGAGCCTCCTAGTGGAAGTAAGGGGGCTGCTGATATGGCCGAATTGGCCACCTATTATGGCAAGAACACGTGGCATCTAAGGGAAGGACACATACCGCCCAACCGATAGAGGCCGCAAGGTTTCAGACTATGTGAGGAGAAGATACCCGGATAGGGAATATTCCCCACGAAGGGAATAGGACGTATCCGAGTAGGACTCGGGAAGGGGGAAGGCGTATCCGAGGGGGACTCCCTAAACCCTAGACCCTAAACCCTAAACCCTATAAGAGGGAACCTAAAAGGAGAGAAGAGGTAAGTCGGCACACACACACCATTACTCTAACAAAAAAACTGTTCTGCCGGTCTCTAACTTGGGCGTTGGAGAACTAATCCCGGAGACACCTCCGGGCCTTTGCCTTCTGTGCTTGTGCAGGATCGGCACTCAACCTCATACAGATTTTCAGCAGCAACAGGAGATATAGCTCGAAATGGACTTGTTTCGAGGGGAAACAAGTCTTTTTTATAGGCAACCTGGTTGAACCAGTCAATTTCTAGGAAATTTTGGTTGATGTGGTTGAAATGTTTCGATACTGGTTGATACCAGTCAAAACCTGGGATTTTTTAAATGTCCCATGTAATTTCGTCACGAGCATGCTCGAAATGGATAACACGATAGGGGAATATCCCCATCGTGTGCTTAGTTAGTTAGTTGCTTTATGTTTGTTTCCTAGTTGGAATCCTACTACAGCTAGGACTAACTAGGGAAGCTTCTAGTTTGTAACTGATTTCTATTCTATTTATATACATGAGAGGAGGGCATGCCAATCTATTGGTTCTGGTTGTCTTTGGCAGTCGGGTTTTTCTCTCTTCTCTCCATCTTCTTCTTCTTCTTCTCCCTTATACTCCATTTCTTTGCTTGTATTGATTGTCTGATTCTAGTAGACTCACAAAACTTATTATTGTATTTAGAGTTATTTTGCTGGATAGTTCACATTATGAAAAAAGTAGTTGCTAATTGCTATTAGATCATATTGCTTGCTCTCTGATTCTTTTAGTACTTGATTATTTACAGGACCCACCTGAAGATGCTGTTGTTACTATGTGTGGCCATGTCTTTTGCTATCAGTGTGTATCTGAATATTTAACAGGCGATGACAATCAGTGTCCTGCAGATGAATGCAGAGAATTACTAGGTTCTGATATTGTATTTTCTGGGGCAACTCTAAGAAGTTGTATTTTTGATGAGCATGATAGTAATACCAATTCTTTTGGGGTTGCTGAGAGATCTGTGGCTCCACAGAATGTGTACAGCTCTTCAAAAATTAGAGCTGCTATTGAAATTCTGCAGTCTCTTGATAAGTTGAAGAACCCAAGTTCAGAGTTAAGTTCTCAGGGTCGTGGTGCAATTTCTTCAGCTTTTGCGGCCACAGGCTCAGGCTGTTGCTTATCTGATGCTAGTGATGGACAATGTGTACATTCAAGCCCTCAAACAGAAGGACCTGTAAAAGCTATTGTTTTCTCCCAATGGACTAGCATGCTGGACTTACTTCAGATTGCATTGAATGACTCTTGTATGAAGTATAGAAGGCTTGATGGGACAATGTCCCTTCCTTTAAGAGACAGGGCTGTCAAAGATTTCAGCACTGATCCAGAGGTATGGCTCCTTCCTCACAAAAGTGTTGAAAATATTTAACTGCTATAGTTGATATTATTCTTATATATATATATATATATATTTTTTTTTTTTCTGGGTTCAAAACTTGGGTTTTGGTTGGCTGTTTTGACAATGGAAAGAAGGGGAAGAAAAAATATTTCTCAAAGTTTTTATGATGTTTTGTTGTCATGAGAAAAGGAAAAGATATTACAGCCTTACAGGTTACTTGTACTTTTTGACTCCCTCATTCTCATTTCTCCGCTCATTTCACTCACCCTTTTTTATAACCAATGTCTGCAAAAAAATTTGTGATGACTTTCTCCACTGTTTGAAGATCTCATTTATCATTCATTCTCCAACCAAGTTTGTGAATTGTCCAATTTTTTTCTCAACCTTCTGTCCTGCGGCTCCTGCCTGTGGGGATGCAACCAAACACAGCTTTGAAGTGGGTAATATGGGAAATTTGTGCGACTCCATGAAGTTTATATTTATTTGATAAAAGGAGAATCAAAACCCCCATTCAGTTCCATGGGGTGGTACCATGACTTCATTTAATAAGTGGTTGCTTGATCTAGTGCTATGAGTCCATTAGTTGGCATTGTCATGCTGTCCTTTGAATGCTTGCTGGAGAGGATGATGGGGTTCAGGAAATCATCTGGGAAAACAGAAACCATAAGGGAACACAAAACGTGTGTTGTGAAATGTGTACAAAACATTGAGGACAGTTAACACCCAGGTAGACTGATGGGGACAAGAGAGCAATGTGCTAGCAGGCATTTCCTAAGCAATTGTAGGTGGTTTCCTATATATATTTTCCTGATATTTGCCACCAATCTGCATGTTGTTTCCTGTGTTGACTGTGCTAGTGTGCATGTTTCACATATTAGGGTTACAGCACTGTTTGGGAAATAACTATGAAGGGCTTACATACCTATCCTGATCTGGTTCTGAACTCTGAATTGTTTATTACAGGTGACAGTTATGCTGATGTCACTAAAAGCAGGAAATCTTGGTCTGAATATGGTTGCTGCTTGTCATGTTATTCTAATGGATCTCTGGTGGAATCCAGCAACTGAAGATCAGGCTGTTGATAGAGCACATAGAATCGGGCAGACTCGGCCTGTAACTGTTTCTCGGATAACTGTGAAAGATACCGTGGAAGATCGGATATTAGCTCTCCAGGTTTATTTGATTTCCCTTCCCCAACTTTTTCTTGGTTCCAGTTATGTTTTCAGCATAGATTTTGTATTATCTACTATCTTGTTTAGCTTTGTTTTTGAGGAGGCTTTGAAATGCGTTAACCTTTTAGAGAAAAAAAAAAACCCTGAAGCTTTAGCCTGTTATTCTTATTTGCTTAAAGATCCTATTTGATCATTCAATATATGCTTGTATATTTTTGAACCTGTTTGGATTCCAAATCAATGGGGAATTCGGGTGACTGCCCAATTGATTAAGCTGTATCCTTCTGTTGCTGTAGTTTATGTATTGTTCTTTTTCCTTATCCTTTTTTCTTGCAATAAAAATTTCTAGTTACTTTAGAAGAAGAAACCATCTTACATACTGTTATAGTGATATTGTGTTGGCATCTTTGATTCAAACGAAAAAATTTCTGCCAACGATAAAATTTCCTCTTTTGATCTTTTAGCTTCCAAAGTGAATGTTCCTTGGGGCGCTGATTTCCTTTCTGAGGCTACTCAATTGACTCGGCCATTTAATCAGTTACTTATTACAAGAAGGAAAACACATACTGATAAGTGATATTGCATTGGCATCTTCAAATGCTGCACTGGATAATATTGCCTCATTGATCTTTTAGTTTCCAAAAGTAAATGTCGCTTGGGTTGCTGATTTCTTTTCTGAAGCTACTTAATCTGACTGGGCCATTTACCCAAGTCCATTCTAAAGAAAAGCTCCACTCAGAATCACAAATTGGAAGCATAAGACATTAAATGGACTGGTCAAGGTGGGGCCATTATAGTCTGCTTGGCCAAAGGATTAAGATTTGATTTAATACACTGATTGTTGAAATGCTGCTTCATTTCCACTTCGAGAAATGTGAACTGAGTTAATATGAGATATGAGTTGGTTCCCAGGGTTGGACCCCCATCACCAGATGTAGATCTGGACATGACTTCTTGGTACTTGGTTCACAGTGCACACACAAATTCTGTATGGGAGGGTGGAGAATGTTTATTTGGCTGTAACTTTTATTTCTGTCTACTGTGGTTGAACAAGGTGGTAAGTAAAATGAACTAAGGGTGATTAACCTCTTCCATTATTTGCCATTTGGTTAGAGTGAAGTGACATAACTATTGGTAGAGACTCTGTGAGGGTGGAAGACAAAGCGGTGAGTTGGAAAATGACTGGCAAATTTAACGAGACTGAGACCATCGTTTATGTTTTTGTTGAGGCTTTGGAGCGCTAAGAGCTTCTCTTAGAATATGTAAGGTGGCATTGGACAAAAAAGTTGGGCAGGCCTAGAAGAGGGACGACATGAACTTGAACATAGCCAAAACAGTCGGGAATACCTTGGACTAGAGTATGAAAAGTTTAGTCTGTGAAAGATAGATCCAGATTACAGACAGTGATGCAAGTTTCTCAAGAGGAAGATGACGAAGTGGCCATGGAGAGTAGGTGATGGGGATCGTGGTAGAGAGGAAGGATGGAGCTTGGAATTGTAATTCACAATGATATAAGATGCTTAGAGATTGGATACAGACTTATCTCTTGAGGAAGTTCTAGAAAAATGGTCTGAAGCGTAAGCATCTATGAAGATACTTTGGCTTATGATTAGTTTGTAGGGAAAGTTAACACCCTTAAGCCAAACCTAGAAGTTTGGACAACATTAGCTTGATAGACTTCTTCAAGAAACACCAAAAGACTAAATAATGGTTCTTCAACAGGGATGCGACAGTATTAAGCATAATAAACTAGCAATACCAAAAGGAAGAAGGAGAGAGAGAGAGAGAGAGAGAGAGAGGTATATTTTTTTGGATGAATAAATAATTTGATTACCAAACAGAGGAGAGAATATATAGGGGGTGGGGAGAGGCAAAAAGCCACAAAGCCTACAAAAAGAAAAAGGCAAGGTCGAGAGGAGGCCTACCAAGGGAAAGAAACACTACCAAAATACAACCAAGGGGAAACATCAAGGGGGAGGGGGGGAGAGCTAAGGGGGGGGGGGGAGAAGGAGGAAAGTGGGAGGCCCCAGGAGGCATCAATGACCTATTCCTTGGGGAGTCAGGAGTCCTGCGATGGTGAAGGCACCCAAGTTTAGAGTTAACATCGAAGTAGATGGCTTTCCAAATCTTCTCAGAAGGAGTGAGAGTTGGAAGTCATCTATGAAGATTGCGCTCCATTCCAAAGATGGTTAATAGTAGCACATTGCCAATTTCCCTATTATGTCATAAATGGTGGAGCTGTGGAAACTCATATCAACCTAGATCCATTCTCAACTCAAGGGGAGGGGGGATTTATGGGCCGGCCAACAACTGCCAAGGACGTTATTCCAGATAGAGGAGGAGGAGGGGCAGGAGAAGAAGAGGTGGTCAGTATTTTCAACCTGGTTCCAGCAAAAGCAACAGGAGGGGGAGACCAGGATGTGGCGATGGATGAGGAAGGACTGCGTAGGGAGGCAATTGGAAAGAGTGCGCCAAGTAGTGAAGCTATGGCGAGGGATATGGCCTTTAAACTAGACAATGTTGCGCTAGGGGATAGAGGTTCCCGATGTACAAATATGGTTCCAAGCAGAGGCAGAGGAGAACATCCCAGTGGGGGAAGGGAGCTAGGAG
The DNA here is from genome assembly GCF_013358625.1 of Macadamia integrifolia. NCBI lineage: Eukaryota > Viridiplantae > Streptophyta > Magnoliopsida > Proteales > Proteaceae > Macadamia > Macadamia integrifolia. Next base: position 12,863,920 of record NC_056561.1, read on the forward strand.
ATCTTAGCTTCTTTGCCCCGGTGACCAGAAGGGATGGGAGGGAAGGAGGACCAAGATCAGCTAGAGGAGGGGCGGGGAAGGAGGACACCATTCTCCCTGAGATGGGATTGAGGCAACAATAGCAGATAATGGCATGCCCAAGGAGTAGAGAATGTGGGGAGAGGCGAGCTAAAGGAGGATGCCATAAGGGTGCCAAGGGTCCAACCAAAGTGAGGTATTGGATATGTTCCCTATGGAATAAGATGGCATTGAGGGCTAAGGATCTTTTGGCAAGGATGTTATGCCAAATCCAAGAGGCATCAGGAGAGGGGAAAACAGTCCAGAGGGAGTCATGCTTAAGAGGGGAGGAATAGATCTAAGAGACCTAGATGCTATTCTGCCTGGAGACAATCTTCTAGATAAGCTTAAGGATGCTGACAGAATTAATGTCTTTGAGCATGCACACTCTTAGACCATCCTCGAATTTTGGAAGGCATACTTCGTCCTAACTCAATGGGTGGAGGAATTTGGAGGAATCAGATCCGTTCCCGAGAAAGGAGGAGTGAAGGACTCAATAACCTTGGAAGTTGCCACAGGAAGCCAAAGACCCCAGAACAATAAAGGAACATGGATTGAAGGACCGATTTGAGGAGAACCAATTAACCAGCATAGGAAAGCAGCTTGGCTTTCCAAAGTTGGAGCCTTTTCCTCATCTGATCCAGAATAAGAGAACAATGGTGGGTAGAGAGCCTGGAAGGAATGAGGGGGATGCCCAAGTATTTAACAGAGAGGGATCCTAGGGAGAATCCAAAGCTTTGAATAAGGTTGTCACAATGTAAGTTAGTGACCCCAGAGAGGAACATGTTGGATTTGAGGAGGTTGATGAAGAGCCTCGATATGGATTCAAAAAGGCGGAGGGAGGACATGATGGAGGAGATAGAAACGGGGTCAACTTTGGAGAAGATTATGAGATCATCAGCAAAGGCGAGATAAGTGAGCGAATGGGAGCTACAGCTGGTAACATAGTTTTTAAGGCGGTAAGGTGAAGAAAGCGTTTGAGGGTCTTTCAGAGCGCCTTAGCCATAACGCGGGCATAAAGTGTCGCTTTATCGACTAAAACGTTCCTGTGTAATTTGTTTATAAGACCAATCTATTTGGCTCAAATCCTAGTTGAATCCTATTACTCATATGTTAAATAAATATTAAAAGTTCATATTCATACCAATGTAAGATATTCATCAAGAAAAAACAAATCAATAAAGTGAATAAACTAAGTTCATCTTCATCAATCATCAATCATATTAACATATAATATAAATACATAATTATGAAACTAAATTATAAATACAAAGAAAAGAAGACATAAAAATTACAAGTATTTATTATACTTACCTCTATGATGCCAAAATGAGTTCCTAAGCCCTAAGGTCAACTACTATATTTCTACTCCTGTCAAAGAAGAATGGAGTTCACCGCTGCCGGAGCAAGCTCACTGCTGTCGAAGCAAAATGGTCGCCTGGATCAGTGGTTCTTCCTTGTTCCTTAATTTCTTCTCAAAGCCTTTTCTTAAAACCCTTGACAAAATCTAAACCTTGTTTGTGAATTGTGTTTTTGTTTTGTTTGTTTTGGTTATTTTTGGTGGAGTAAAGCTGATCCCATACGTCTCAAGTGTTAACAAAACCATACACCTACCAATAAAAAATATATATTTGGAATCTTCATCAAGTAATTTTAAAATGTGTTTAAAAAAAAAAAAGAAACCCCATAAGGCGCCACTTCACATAAGGCGGAACACTGTCTTACCATCTCTAGACAGCATCAGCGCCAAGGCGCTAGTAAGGTGATGCCTTAGCGGCGCCTTAAAAACTATGGCTGGTAATAGGAGAGATGAGACACTGATCAGTGGAGGATTGGATAGAATGGGACAAAACCTCTAGGGCAAGGGAGAAAAGAAAGGGAGATAGGGGGGCACCCTTGCTGAATACCGACAGAGGAGTAGAAGTAGCCTGCAGGGCTTCCATTAAAAGGGACAGAGAAGAAAGGAGAGGAGACGCAGGAGTGAATCCAATGAACAAAGGAGGGAGGGAAAGTCATTTGGAGAAGCACTTGCTCAATGAAGTCCCAATGGATGGAATCAAAAGATTTGTGGATATCAATTTTGAGAAGGGCTGCAAGGGAGTATGACTTTCTGTCAAACCCACGAATGTTATCATGACAAGCATAATATTGTCTGCAATGCTCCTGTCGGCAAAGAAATCCGATTGATTGGGACTGACTAAGGAATCAATCACAACTTGAATTTGATTGGCTACGATTTTAGCAATGAACTTGTAAAGGAGATTGCAAAGGGAGATGGCCTAAAGTTTGACATAGAGTTGGCACCTTCCTTCTTAGGGATGAGACAGAGAAAGGTATGATTGATGTCAGAGATTTATCGGGGAAGAGGAAGAAGCTGCAGATGGCCTTGATCAGATCATCTGATAATTTGCCAACAGGCAGAGAAGAATCCTATACTGAAACCATCAAGCGGGGCCTTATTAGCTTTGTGGGAGAGAATAGCAGCTAGGATCTCCTCATTAGAAGGGATGTAGAGAAGGGGGGGGGGAGATGATTTGGGATGAATTTGTTAATGAGGTCTAGGGGGAGGAGGGTGGGGAGAGGGATTAAAAATATTAGAGAAATAAGAGGCAGCTTTAGCTATGATCTCCTTTGGGTTGGAGAGAGGGGGCCTAGAGCAGGAAGTGAGCTTAAGGATAGAATTGACATTGGAGCAAGCCTTGTTGGAATGATGGAAATAGGCTGGGTTGGAGTCCCTATAGTTGTCACGGCGTCATGGCGACCCAAGACGGTGGAGGGTTGACTTATCGATTTGGCGATGAATCGTTGCCATGGCGATCAAATCGCCCATGTGTTATTTTTTATTTTCCCTATTTTCTAAATTTATTTTGTATGTTATAATATATACCCTATGACATAAAAAACCAATCAACATTAAGCAATATCAAGTCATAAAAATCAATATAGTCACACTTACATCAAGTCATAAAAAATCAACATGATTTATTGACATTTAGAGAAATGCTCTTCTTCTATAATATTTTTTATTGGTCAAATCATTTTATTTTTAGATGAGACCTTTTGTATTAGGTATAACACAAAACTAGTTTTCCAACAAGTCTAAGACTACTTAAATATGAGTTGTTATGACAAAGTTATGTCCTAATCAAACTTATTTGAAAGTGTGCGAATACTGTTAAATCACCTAAATGGAAATAATTTTATTGACATCAAAACAAAAGATTTTTTTACCGGACTTTTGTTTTTTAGCAATGTTCTATGATAAGATTTATAAAATTTTCAGAATTGAGAAAAAACTTAGCATTCGAAAGTTGAAAATCACCCTACAACCAAAATTTCAATTTTTGTTCTTGGACTGGGGGGTTGACTTTTTATCCCTTGGAATTTTATTTTTAAACTATTTTTTTTAGATTCAAATAGGGGGTATTTGCTTATTTATGAATAATATCTTAAGTAAATGAAATAAAAAAAATATAAAAACCTGAAATGACAAAATATAAAAAACATTTACTTAAATGGGCACAAATAAGGGCAAAAAATATAAGTTGGCATACAATGCAACAAAGCGACAGTCGCCTAGGCTCTAGGAAAACCACCTAGATGCCAAGGCGGCTCTTAGGCGATGCCTTGACAACTATGGGAGTCCCCGAGGTCTAGCCACTTGATCCTAGATTTTTGCCTAAGGAAGCTTTCCTCCTGAGCATAAAGGGAACATAGCTTAGAAGAGACCTCTTTTTCTTCTTCAACCACGGAGGAATTGAGGGTGTCATGCTGGAGTTTGGATTGAATGAGATGGAGCCTATCCTTGTAAGTGGAGAAATGTTGCCAAAGGAGTTGACATTCCAGCTTTTCAGAGCAAACTTGACATTCCGCAGCTTCTTGGCAAAGGCAATGAGAGGGGATAAAAGGACATGGACAGAGATGGACTAGGCTTCCTACACTAAGGGGAGGAAGTTCTACTGGAGGGACCATATGTCAAAATATTTGATGGCCTTGGGGCCAAAGGAGATTAAAGGATGAACAAGGAGGGGAGATGGGATGAGTGGTTAGAGATGCCTGGGAGGTTGAAATTGGCATGGGAGGAGGGGAAAGCTTCAAGCCAGGCTTCATTGACAATATATATAATTGAAAGTTACAAGCTATAGGCAAGCTAGAAGCTTCCTATCCTAGATATAAAAGGAAACTAATTTAGACATGAAATAGGAAACAAGTCTGTCTAGAAGACTAACTAGAAATAAACTCAAAAGCACAAGCTATATTACCACGTGTGTGCACATGACACGTGTACCTGCATGGAACATTTGGGTTATGTACCCTTACAACCTATATCGGTTGAATTTAACAAAAGATATCTACCATTTAAAGTTACATTGTCATGTAAGCTCTGGATTTAATGCAGGATCCAATTCGTAGGACCTAATACATGGGTCTTGGATAGGACTTCGAGGCATTGTGGCTCGGTCTTTTAGATTCATTGCCATCCTCTGCATTGGGAAGTTTGAGTAGAATACAAAACAAACTTTTTTTTTTGGGTGAATAAATAATTCATTACCAAAAGGAATGAAGAAGAGGGGTAGGAATATACAAGCCCAGAGGCAAAAGAAAAGGAAAAAACCTTAAGAAGGGAGGCCAAACCTTAAGGGGGGGAAAGGGGGGAGAAGAGAGGAGGGGGAAGACCCCAAGAGATAAGAATGAGCTTGTTCCTTTGGGTGTCAAGAATCTGTGGTGGCGAAGAAGCTGAAGTTTAGAGCCAACCTCAAAATAAATGGCCTTCCAAATCATGTCAAAAGAACGAGATTTTGAAGTCCATCTACGGAGGTTTCTCTATATCCAGATGTGGTTGATGATGGCGCATAATGCAAACTTCTCAGCAATTTCACAAATAGTAGAGCCGGCAAAAGTTATATCCATCCAAATCCACTCTCTACATAGAGGCAAGAAAGGAGTCTCCTGCCAAGCCAATAGAAACTGAGAACCTTTTTCCAAATAGAGGAAAAAGGGCAACTAAAGAAAATATGGTTGGAATCTTCGGTTCCATTCCAGCAAAGGCAGCGAGCGGGGTGGGGGGGAGGATATAGCAATAAGGTAGGAAGGATTGGGTAGGAAGGTAGTTAGAGAGAGCTTTCCGGACAGTGAAGCTGTGACGGGGGATGAGACCCTTGAACCAAACAACCTTGTGCACATTCTAGTAGAGGCAGCGAGGGGGGGGGATATGGCAATAAGGCAGGAAGGATTAGGTAGGAAGGCAGTTGGAGAGAGCTTTCCAGACAATGAAGCTGTGACGGGGGATGAGACCGTTGAACCAAACAACCTTGTGCAAAAGAGTGGGGGTGGGGGGGCGATGAAGTTCCAAGCAGAGTAGGAGCTGAAAATGCCAGAAGGGGAGGGGGACCAAATGATTTTATCGCCCTAAAAGGGGGGCCAGGGGGAGGGGGAATGGAGGGCCAGATGTTAGGTAGAGGGGGAGGATGGGAGGAGACCACGAGCCATTGGAGATTATAGAAGTGACTGGAATTTCTAGGAAGGCTTGAGGAATATACAGATTTGGCTCCAACCACCATAAAGAGAACACTAGAAGGATGCTAGTTGTCGAGCCAAAGGGAAGTGGAGAGACCATCAGAGATGGAGGAGTGGATAACTTTGAAAGTTACAGGGCAAAGATTTAGGATGCTACTCCAGACACCGGAGGCGTCGGGTCGAAGGGGAGCAGTCCAAAGAATCAGAATGAAGAAGGTAAGAGTAGACCCAGAAAACCAAATGCTATTGTGCTTAGAGGCAATCTTCCAGATAAGTTGTAGGGTGCCAGCATAATTGACATAATGGATGCGGCGAAGGCCAATACCACCTTCAATTTTGGGGTGGTAGATGGAAGACCAGCTTATAGGGTGGAGGAATCTACAAGAATCAATCCTTTTCCAAAAGAAAGTGCACATAAGAGATTCAACAGCTTTCACGGTAGCAATGGGGAGCTTGAAATCACCAGACCAATAGATGAAGAAAGATTGGAGGACAAATCTGATGAGTTCAAGACGACCCAGTGACCCACGTAGGTAAATAAGCTTCTTTAGTTGGGTGGCCAACATAAACTATAGAGTTTCACAATTTTCATCTTATGTGCATCTGTGTTCATGGTATTAAATTTTTCCAAGTATCAGTTTTGGTGGTGGGAAAAAAATCAATATCCTAATCTACATAAATTACACCTTGGAGGTCCATTGAATTTGGAAAAGCTGATTGGGTCCCTCATGTTCAGGAAGCTACAATCAAGGTCCATAATGAACAAGGTTTTGGAGCTCGGAATTGGACTTGGGATAAAACTCGGTCAAACCCCAAAATGCAGTCAGCCAGTATCAGGTAGTATCAGAAGATTGCTTGCTCCAGATCCGAAGTTGACTGGGTCAATCTAGGATATGGTCCCGAGTTTTAAAACCATGATAGCAGAAGACCATGTTGAGAGAGCTTAATGGGATTTTATGTGAAGCCCTTTATACATGTAGGATCAAGGTTAGCTCTCAGATGATGGATGACCATCATGACCTTATTTTTGTTTGGGGGGGGTGGGGGGGAGTCACAGATACTACAGGGATTTGATGATGAATGGAGGACTCCTTCAAGAGTGGATGAAATTGATGATTGGACAATGGCCAAGAAACCACTTTGTCTTTCCTCAATGGATTCTGGATGACATAGTCCGTGCTCACTTGGTAGCAGCAATGGAAATTCATCAAGGGCTGTCCATTCGACAACTGAGCTATTGGGAAAAGGAACCTCCTGCTAGATGGACTTCAGGTTGGTTTGTAACCACTTACCCAAGTTGTTGCTTATGAATCCCCAAAATGGAGAGATTGGCATAGAAAATTTGTTCTCTTGCCTGGGGTCTGGGTGGTTGCCAATTATATATCTAGTTAGTTACTTAGTTTCAATCTGTACCTCCGAGTTATGAACAACTGAATGACAGAACAAATTGTCTGATTGTCGTGTTGCTTGTTGTTACTTGTTAGTCATATTAGTCCCATCGATTCTGAGTAGAAGAATCCCTTTCCTCGTATACTTGTGAACACCTCCTCTTATCAGATCGGTCTTTTGAGATGGAAATTTAATAATGAATGTTGTTAACTCATTATATGTAATGCAGCTGATTTTCATATTTTAACTATATTTTTTGTCGAGGATATTTACATTTATCTACAAATCCTCTTTGGCATTTGGATTTTTTCCACTAATATTGCTCATCTTCTGCCACTTTGGATTTCAGGAGGAGAAGAAAAAGATGGTTGCATCTGCTTTTGGAGAAGATCAAGCAGGGGGTTCAGCAACTAGGCTTACAGTGGAAGATCTAAGATATCTTTTCATGGTCTGAAATAAAGCTTATCCTCTATGCTCGAGTTGCCAGGTATTCCTTGTACACAGTTTCTCAAGGAAAGACCAAGGAATCAAACCTGAATTTGAATGGTTGAGATGCAACTGGTTCAACTGAAGCTATGCCTGTGCCTCATGCTGCTTGGCTGTCACTCAGGCTGGAGTGATGCGTAACTATTATTTTAGTCTAATATAGCTAGCTGAGGCTTAAAAGCCAGTATTTACAGTACAGATGTAGCAAGACAAACATATTGTAAATTTCTGAATATACATGCCCCATGTTGACATGTATGACATAACAGTCCATGCTTTGACAAATAGTGTTGTCTGCATAGTTTTTAAGGCGGTAAGGCGACAGAGGCTTTTGAGGGTCTTTCGGAGCGCCTTAGCCATAACGTGGGCATAAAGCGTCGCCTTATCGACTAAAGCGTTCTTGTGTAATTTTTTTATAAAACCAATCTATTTGGCTCAAATCCTAGTTGAATCCTATTACTCATATGTTAAATAAATATTAAAAGTTCATATTCATACCAATGTAAGATAATCATCAAGAAAACAAATCAATAAAGTGAATAAACTAAGTTCATCTTCATCAATCATCAATCATCAATCATATTAACATATAATATAAATACATAATTATGAAACTAAATTATAAATACAAAGAAAAGAAGACATAAAAAATACAAGTATTTATTATACTTACCTCTATGATGCCAAAATGAGTTCCTAAGCCCTAAGGTCATCTACTATATTTCTACTCCTGTCAAAGAAGAATGAAATTCACCGCTGCCGGAGCAAGCTCACTACTGCCGAAGCAAAATGGTCGTCTGGATCAGTGGTTCTTCCTTGTTCCTTAATTTCTTCTCAAAGCCCTTTCTTAAAACCCTTGACAAAATCTAAACCCTGTTTGTGAATTGTGTTTTTGTTTTGTTTGTTTTGGTTATTTTTGGTGGAGTAAAGCTGATCCCATACGTCTCAAGTGTTAACAAAACCAAACACCTACCAATAAAAAATATATATTTGGAATCTTCATCAAGTAATTTTAAAATGTGTTTAAAAAAAAAAAAAAGAAACCCCATAAGGCGCCACTTCACATAAGGCGGAACACTGCCTTACCATCTCTAGACCGCATCAGCGCCAAGGCGCTAGTAAGGTGATGCCTTAGCAGCGCCTTAAAAACTATGGTTGCCTAGAGAAATTTTGTGGATATTATATAATCAGAAACTATCTACCAAAAAAGTTCAGGAAAGAAATTAAACCACTCGTATGGTCTAAAATATCGTTGTAGCAACTTGGGGTGCCACAGGTCTGGCCCTCTGGGTTACATGACATATCTAGCCCAGTTAGTAGGATGGGCCCAATCTCTTGGAATCAGTATCAGATTAGGGACTAAACATTCACCCTGACACAAGTATGGGTAGGTGCATTTTAATTTTCAAAAAAACGTATACAATGCCAAAGAAACTATGTATGTTAATGTTTGCCGACTTCCCATCTTCCCAATATTGTTTTCATATTATTTGAAAAAAGAGAAAATAAAGAATCACAGGAACATGTCTGAAGCTTCTCTATGGGCACTGAAACCAATAAAATACCACTTTCCAGGTCCAGTCCGAACAATTTGTTGGACACAGGCTTGTACCCAAATAATAGTGGGCTACAAGCCTTTGGTACCACTGAGAACAGCTGGTGTGCTGGACTGGGATAGCAGTTTCTAAGGGCAGTCATTTATCAGCTTAATTTAATGTTAAGATTTTGCTGTTAAACAAGATATAACATTATATTATAAGTGTTCTGTAGCAATGACCAATAGAGGAATGCACCTGATGCAAGAGCAAGGCAGCAAGGCATACCCTGATGCCTGAGGTGACCAATTTCTTAATGTATCAAGGTGCTCAGATCTGGAAGATGAAGAATGCACCTGAAATCTGGAAAACATACCTGAAATGTAGAAATATACCAGAAATATGGAAAATATTCTTCGAATGCTCGCCTTAGATGCCTTGGTCGCTCAGCTACATCTTGCCTAGATGCCATGGTGCCATGGCAACTATGTTTATCATATTAATGATAGGGTACTTTTGCATTTTCATGTAATTGTCCCTGAAGTACCTTTGGTGATAGTGCAGCCTGTTATAAAAAGGAATTTTTTTTATTTTTTGAATAAAATATCATTACCAAGAGGGAAAAAAGAGAGAATGTACATCCCCTAGGGAAAAAAGAAACAAAAACAAGCTGAAAACAGAAAATCACAAAGAAACCTAGGAAAGGGGTGGGGGGAGGGGTTGTAGAATGGAGTAGGGCAAACCCCAGGCAACAAAGGTGAGCCTGTTCCTCAAGGAGTCCCTTACATGGTGATGGGGGAGCTAAAAAAGCTTGGAACTGATAGAAAAAAGATAGATTTCCAAATCATGTCAAAGACTGGAGTTGGAAGTCTATCTATGAAGATTACGTTCCACCCAGATGTGGTTGATCGTAGCATAGAAGGCAATCTTGACACCAACGTCACAAATAGTGCTTCCAATAAAGGTCATGTCAACCCAAATCCATTCTCTTTGAAGGGGAGAATGCGACGGTTGCGGGGATAGTAGTTGGAGAGGACTCTTTTCCCAATAGAGGTGGAGAAGGGCCAACTAAAGAAGAAATGGTTGGAATTTTCAATCCCATTTCAGCAGAGGTAGCAATTGAGATGGGATCGGTAGGGAAACCACCCATCTTCTCATGAGTAACTCGAACCACATTGAAGTCCCCCCCAAGCCCAAGGGAGGGGGCCAATCTAGGTGTCAAGGGGGCAAAGGGCATTACAGTGAGGAATCTTGTCGGTGGCACGATTGAGACCATAGATGGCAGAGAAAGCCAAAGAGAAGGAATTGGATGAGTTAGGGATACAAAGGTGAATACATTGGGAGGAGGAGAAGGAAATATAGAAAAAAAGCTTGTGGGGATCCAAATGCGACCATTAGGACAATGGAGGTAATTGGAGATGAATGAAAGGGAAGGGGCAATGTAGGCAGAGTAATACGTGAGGCATTGGCTTCAGGGAAAAAGCTACTTCATAGTACAACAATTGTCGTACTGTACTACTTACCCTAGGATTAAGGGTTCCCTTTGTTTGAATAAACGCTGCCTATTAGTTAGTTTGCATTACAAAGTCAATCAAGCTAAAAAACTATAATGTGAGTGTTAGCGCAATTGGAGATGAATGTCAGGGAAGGGACAATGTAGGCAACAATACAGGAGGCATTGGCTTTAGGGACTTTGGTTCAAAGGAGACAACAAAGGACAACATGGGAGGAATTAAGACGGGAGTGAACCTTTGCTTGTTTGGCCAAGGAATTCAGACCACAAACATTCCATATAGTCCAAAAGGTCATTGGACTTGCAGGGGGCAACAATGGCTCACAAAGTGAGCAAAGCATGACCTTTATGGAAAAAGGGATTTTTCTTGTGCAGCTTTCTATATTCCACAATGGGGGGGGGGGGAGTGAGCAACTTTGATCGGAGAAGCCTGGTGGCATTGAGAGGCCAAGGGAGGGGAAGCCTGAGTTAGGGGAGTCTTAAACAAAGAGGAAGACATGGCCTAAGGGGAGATGACAGTTGAAGTAACTGAGGGAACTGGTGGCTGAGGTCAGGATTCTCAAGTTGGCATTGAACGGCCGAAGGAGGAGAATCAACCTTAACAGGAATCTGCTGAGGGGACTATTGATAGTCCGTAGGTGGAGCCTGCGAGGAAAGTGCCAATACAAGAGAAGAATGGTCGAAGGAGCCTCCTTTTAAGGAGCAGAGGTGCTAGGGATGCCGATGAGGTCGAAGGAGTCGTCATCATGAAGTTGATGAATGGTCGAGGAGGGGGAGCATCCGCAGGAAGGAGAAGGTCTATCGGGCATAAGGGGAGCAACCGAATATGGGATTGGGTCATCCAATCAGGTCATGGGGTAGGAAGGCCGAAGGTGTGGAAGTTGAACTAGATGATTTAAGTGGGGGGCTGGGCTAGTAATGGAATGAGTTGGGACAATAGGGGAGGGGCTAGGCTGGAGTTGTGATGGGTTGGTGGGGGATAAGGTGGGCCATGCTAGCTTTATGTGGATGGGGGAAAGTCCTCGAGTGCAAAGGCAAAGTTAAAAGGGGGTGTTTCCTCTTCGAGGGAGAGACAAAGGGGCAAAAGGGAGGATGGAGGTGATCGAGATAGTAGAGGAGATGGGATCGTTAGGATTGGTAGCAGATCTGATGGAGGGGCGATGGGAGGTCGTTGACCGACCAACAAGGGGCTGCGAGGAATTTGTTAGAGATTTCAGAGGAGCTGAGGGTCAAGGGAGAGCTAGGAGGGCTTGCTTCATCCATACTCGAGTCTAGTGAATAGGAGGTCAAATTTGTTTTGTCCAACGGTCCATAGTTTTTAAGGCGGTAAGGCGACGGAGGCGTTTGGGGGTCTTTCGGAGCGCCTTAGCGATAAGGCGGGCATAAAACGTCGCCTTAGCGATAAGGCGGGCATAAAACGTCGTCTTATCGACTAAAGCGTTCCTATATAATTTTTTTATAAAACCAATCTATTTGACTCAAATCCTAGTTGAATCCTATTACTTATATGTTAAATAAATATTAAAGGTTCATATTCATACCAATGTAAGATATTCATCAAGAAAACAAATCAATAAAGTGAATAAACTAAGTTCATCTTCATCAATCATCAATCATCAATCATCAATATTCAATCATCAATCATCAATCATATTAACATATAATATAAATACATAATTATGAAATAAAATTATAAATATAAAGAAAAGAAGACATAAAAAATATAAGTATTTATTATACTTACCTTTATGATGCTAAAATGAGTGCCTAAGCTCTAAGGTCATCCACTATATTTTTACTCCTGTCAAAGAAGAATGAAGCTCACCGTTGCCAGAGCAAGCTCACCGGTGCCGGAGCAAAATGGTCGCCTGAATTAGTGGTTCTTCCTTGTTCCTTGATTCCTTCTCAAAGCCCTTTCTTAAAACCCTTGACAAAATCCCAACCCTGTTTGTGAATCATGTTTTTGTTTTGTTTGTTTTGGTTATTTTTGGTGGAGTAAAGCTGATCTCATACATCTCAAGTGTTAACAAAACCATACACCTACCAATAAAAAATCTATATTTGGAATCTTCATCAAGTAATTTTAAAATATGTTAAAAAAAAAAAAAAAAAAAAAAAACCCATAAGGTGCCACTTCACATAAGGCGGAGCACTGTCTTACCATCTCTAGACCGCATCAGCGCCAAGGCATTACTAAGGCATTGCCTTACCAGCGCCTTAAAAACTATGCAACGGTCAGAGATTGAAAGGCCGATGGTTCAAAAATAGAATCTTCAGTTTGCTACCTACGCCTAGGGTGAAAGCCTCACCAGTGCTTGCTCCATCTTTGACCACGGCTGGTTTCACAAACGACAGGGGCAGCCATAGAACTTTTGGTGATGGCATACAAGAGTAGTCTTGTTGGAAGGAGTGGAGAGCGTTGCCATCTCATCGGAAGCTTGAGATTTATCTTTGGAAAAGGTTTGGATGCTTGGAGAGCAAGACTTAGTGTCCAAACACCTTACAGATGAGACACAGAGGAGTGATGCAGATAAGTCACTTAATGGGCTTATTTTATTGGAAATAAGCCTTAGTTTGGTTATATATGTGTTGGGCCTTTGAACCCATGGATTTTCTTTATAATAAGCCACTTTAATGGGCCTAAAATATGGGTAGAAAGTAGGAAAACGAGATTTAATTCATTAGTTTAGTCACCAGTCAGAGTCCTGTTTTGAATCTATTTTCTTTGTTATTCAATTTTCTAGTCAGTTTAGGTTTCCTAATTAGTTAAGGATTGGGTTAGGCCTTTCATTTTTAGTGTTTGAGTCAGTTTTGAGTCTTTTATATAAGTTTGTAAGGGGCTACAACATTGCTGTCTCCAAATTATTCCTTGAGAAAGGATAATCATTAGCTGAGATAGTTGAGGGTGAGAGACCCAGGCTGAGATAGCCATTCCCTTACCCCCATTCTTCCCTTTATTCTCTTATTTCGGTTTTGTTCATACTATCTGTCCCTAAATCTGATTTTTATTGAATTTACTAAAGATACTACCTGGGATTGGATCACTTGTGATCCAATCTTACATTAAGGAGCCCAATCGAAGTGGACATTTTGGTGGAAGATGAAACCCTTCTCATCCATAATCTTCACCAACAATGGGAGAGGGATTTTAGCTGAAAAGTCTATGCATATTCTTGTGAAGGCCAATTTATTAATGTGTTTGGTACGAATTCCTTGTTTACTCCATTAATGGAGCAACAGATTAGGTAGGGAGATCCACAAAGGGTTGGAATCATGGAGTAAAGGTCGAATTTGTTGAATTGAGTGTATTGGTCCCAATTGGCAGAGGAAGATGGGTCTCTTCCCCACCTGCCAAGGACCACCTTCAAGAGCATGATTTTGTCTCCTCCATCAGAGAATTTAAAGAGGAAAATCCCATCATGATAGGAAGAGTGGTCGGCTACCAAGGAAATAACCAACGATGCAGTTACGCTACTTGAAGATCTTAGAGTCCAGAGAGCCAGGAGGACAGAACCCTACTTTGGTGTTGTCCACAATGGAAGGGGGGTTGGAGTGGAGGGGAAAGTCATCAGTAGATGGCTGAGGAGTTGGGCTGGAGATTGGGAGGAGGTGGTTCTAGTGGCCAGGGTGACCAGAGAGGGGGGGTTTAGGCATGGGGGATTAGGACATGACGGAGAGAGGGGGTGAATTTATGGAAAATTCATTCCTTCCCAACTTATATAGGTTTCCAAATGTTTGCTATAAATTCATTCCTTCCCAACTTACATAGGTTTCCAAATGTTTGCTAGTCCTAATAGTTAAATTGCTTTTACTTCAGTGAATTTTCCAAACCAGAAGTCAACTCTACCATAATCTTAATCATGGTTTAAAGTATCTCCGATACCGATACGATACCCCTCTGATACGTATCTTAGGCCCTCTTTGGTATTATTTTTCTTTTTGATTTTGTTTTTTGTTTACAAAAATGGTTTTGGATGCATTTGATATCATTTATGGAGCTTGTTTCTATTTAAAAAAAATTGATAAAACACAAATCGAAAAGAGATCAAGAGTCATTTATGTGTTTTGGCCAAAATTGATTTTCAGATTTTTGTGCTGAACTTTGATGAGCACTTGCTTAAAGTCCCAAATATGGAGGGGTAAAGTAGTCATTTGCTTTGTAATTAGAAATCCAAGCCCTTGGGCCTTCTTCTTCAGTCCAAAGTAGAGAAAGAGAGTTATAAAGAAGATGGATAAAGGGAATCTCTTAACCCATTTCTTCAAAAACCATTTTGCACATAGAGATACCAAACTATTTCTCACAAAAAACTATTTTTGTCAAGTAGTTACCAAACCATTTTTATGTTTTGATAAAAAATGGTTTTCATTAATGATTTTTGTTAAATAGGTAAAAATCAAAAAGAAAAATGATATCAAAGAGGGCCTTAAATTTAGTCGACTGATACGGTGACCAATACCAATACTTTAATCCTTCATCTTTAGTATATCTTAGCGTATCTCCGATACGATGTGATACCCTCCGATACGTCTCTTAAATTTAGCCGACCGATACGGCGACTGATACTGATATTTTAATCCTTGATCTTAGCTATAAGTTACTTTATTGACCCTTTATGTGGTTTGAAATTTTAGGTTTTAGCCCTCTAGAACAGTTATATCTGTCCAAATGATTTGACTGTGCTGAATCTTGTTACCGCAGTATAAAGAAAGTCACTTTACGGGTTTAATTGGAGTGATTCTATGCTAATTAGTTTACATAGATTTGTGCAGTAAATTCTCTCCTTCCCAATAAAAAGTAAAGATAAAAAGGAAAAAAAAAAGGATTGATGTCCAACCCCCAGATAATACCATACTGGTACTATCGGTAATTCTGGATTGTTGGAGTTTTCTTACTTTTATGGGTTCAATTGGGATGATTCTATAACAATTAATTTACATAGTCATGCAGTAAATTCACCCCTCCCTGGTATAACTAAAGAGAGAAAAGAAAAATAAATAAATAAAAGGATTCATGTCGGACCCCCAGATGCCATACTGATACTATCTGAATTGTTGGATTTTTCTTACTTTTCTTCTTCAAGTGAAAGATCTGGAGTATCATATTATATGCTTGTAATAAAGCAAAAGTATAAAGATGCAGAGAGGCCGAGCAGTGTGATGCAAACAGAGACTTGAAGTTAGTCAATGATGAATTTCATGTGATGTCTTCTGTTTTGTGTCAACATAGTGTTTACTCATCAATTTTCTTGGTTCTATTTGAGTTTCTGGAGCTGGACTTGGTTTAGAAATAAAAAATGAGTAATAGCATTTTTAAGGTAATATAATTATTAGAATTTCTAGTCAAAATATTAAGTTACACAATTGTGGTGGAGTTCAATTTTCAGAGGAGACAAGATTTCCTTATTTATAACTTTCAAGAACTTGTTATGTTATTTATTGTCTTTTCCTTGTTGGAATATGTGCGGGGCTCAGATGAATGAATTGGTAAACTATATTTGATTCTTTAATCAGTTTAAAAGTATAGTTGCTTCTTTTCTTGCTTATGCAGTATAAAGTGGGCTTTAGTTGTAGCTGATTTCTAAGAGGTTCTTCATTTTATATTTACTTTCTGCTGCAAGATCATGGTAAAAATATTTGTTCTTGTTCCTACTGGAAAGTTGTTAGTTGGATTTTCTGCTATTTAATGGCCAATTGGATTGTTCTTGGACTGTAATTGTTTCCACCACTTATTTTCCTTAGCATTATAACTATTGGCAGTGTTAGCAACTATCTTGAAAACCAACCCTATACAAGATTCTTATTTCTGTTTGATATTTTGGTTTCTTATATATCTAAGAGTCCTATATCTTACAAAGTTCAGGACAGGTTGACCTTGCTTTGGTAACTCTTCAAAGAGGATGACAGGTCTGTTTACTAGAAATTTTGAATTATGGAATAATGTGTTTCAGTAGAGAAGTTGGACCTTCTATTGTTTCTCATCTAAACTTGTATGGATCTCTTTAAGTTGAAATTTAATACACAACCCATCAGGTACACTATTAAGAGACCTCTGCTTCCGAAGTCCTTGGACCATCTTGAGCAGGATAGGTAAATTTTAGACTTTGTCTACATGAAGTTGCTTGGCTATTTTGGAATTTTTTTTTTGTATGGGGCCCATTTCCTGCGTAATTTTCTATCTTGTCCCACATTATGTATTAATTTGATGGAGTATACTTATTGGTGTGGGTGCCATGTCAGTGCCATATGGTTGTCATTATTTGCCTAAATTTGGTGCCACCTCTATCCAGTTACATCTTTATTTAAGACAATACGTTTCATCAATAAATATCAATTGTGGGACGAATAGAGAGGCTCTGCAATGAATTTTTTGATGGTGCCTGACAGGAGCTTTTTACTTGACTTTTCCAAGCATTAATATGTGCTAATCAGTTGGCCTTTCTTACTTTGCAAAAAGGTCATACACAGTGCACAAGGTTTTCACTACTGCTAGGTTTGGGATGGGCATTGTGTACACAGCCTCACCCCCCTGCTTCGTAGGAGAGGCTGTTCCCAAGTTTTGAACCTATGACCAACATGTTGCAATATCGCAACTTAACCACAGGCCTGCTCACTCCTTTCTTACTTAGTATAGCCTTTTAATTTGATCCATATTTAGCATAGTTGTGAAGATGAACAAGAAATGATTGACATCGGTATAAATTATATTTTTTTGTCGATTAATTTGTCATTAAGTTCTAGGTGGTATTTGGTACCTTGCATCTCTTTCCAAAATGGCTAGACAAATTTCATATTAGGAAATAAATATAAAAAATAATACTTGGTTTTTAATGATAATAAGCACTCTACATTAACCTCTGGTTTAATGTGAATTTCTGAACTTTTGGAGCTGGTTAATTGTATAATATATGCTCATCCCTCAATGGTCACAATTGAAATCGGGATATCATTATATATCCTTTTCTATCTTAGAATTTCCTTGAATGTCAGTTGTGTTTTATGTCTTGGCTTCTTGTAAGGGTCAATTTGATGAAATTCATGATTGTATCTTTTCAGTGTTCAACAGTGGACTATGTTGTCTTTTATTGGAATTGAAAAAGAAAAGCATGTGTCCTCAATCTCATGTGATTGTTTAGTGTTTACATTTCTCAATTATCGTTACCTTTATTTTATATGATATTTTATAATGAATAGAAAACTATGACACACTATAACAGGAAATGAAGGAATAGTTTCAGTCTTCTTCTCCATCTTATTGTGCTTATTTATCTTTTATAAAATTTCTTTCTTAAGAAAAAAAAAGATCATTCTTATAAGCTCTGTTTCTCTTTTTGGGCACCATGAGTATCTGTTTAATTTTGTTTAGGAAAATGGGTAGCAAAAAAAGTTATCATTTAATTTATAGTTTCTCTTTTCTTTTTTCCTTTTTTTTTTTCCTGAAATTCTGTTTGATATTTTTTTGTTGAGGAATGTTCTAAATTAACAAAATTGCTCTTCGTTGTATGATATAAACAACACATTGTTATTGAAGTCTTTATTGTGACCATTGAAGGCTACTCTTTATTTTTTTTTTTTTTTTG
>NC_056561.1:12882013-12904323 GCF_013358625.1 Macadamia integrifolia
GGGGGGTGGTGGCGTGGGGGGCAGAAAGTATACCACACCAAAAAAATCCATGTTTACACACAACACTAGCTCAATATCATAGGAAGTAAGCACATGCATTGCTTCATTTATTAATCTATTACAGTAATGTTCAAGTTAAACATAAAAGATGATTCCAGGAAAACATCTAAGAGGATGCAAAATAATTCCCTTGGCTAGCTTCCATAAGTTCTGTCCAAGAGTCATTGAACCACTTTGAATATATCCAGTTTGATGATCAATTATGGGATGCCGTCCAGAAAACCACTCTTTTGAAGTTTAATAGACAAGTTTTTTGCACAGCTAAAATTGGAAAGCCTTGCTAAGTGCTCTACCTAATTTTTCCACATGATAGGGAGATGCAGCAATTCATACTGTTGGATAAATATGGGTTGGTTTGTTCTGTCAGGTATATATTTTTAGTCCCAAATTTCCCTGTATTTTCAGTCATCTGTCTGTTTTCAGATACTTCTAAATTGTTTAAAGTTATTGGATTTCAAAGCTTCATTTATTAATTTTTTTGGTAAAGATTTCAAATCTTTATCTTGCCATATGAACTCTGTTCAAGATGAAACTTGATATATGAGCAGGAAACTTTGAGCACCACCTAATCTACCATGTCAGATATTAGGTTTGCATACAGGAAAGCCTTCATATGTGGACTATGCAGGAAAACAAAGTCCTATAGAAAATTTCAAAAATGACATTGGATTCTATTACAATGAAATGCCATTTTTGTAATTTTTCGAGAGCTAAGTCCTGACATGCCCTTACTAGGAACCCATTTAACATGCCCTTACTAGGAACCCATTTAACATGCCCTTAACAATTGCCATGTGATAGTTTGGTTGGGTCCAAGTATGGTGGATAAGTTATCCATGTTCATCATTTGCCATTGGTTAAAACTTCTGACCAATTTGTTATTATCATATGTTGCTATTCTATTACTTTCTAATTCCATGTTTTTCTCCCTTTTCACCCCCTCCATATCAACCATCATCTTTCTTAGACCCATCATTTGTGCTTACTAGATACCCAACCTTCCACTGGAAGGTTCCCAATGGATATCCAATTACCCATTTGAATGTGGGTATCCCAAGAAGCAGGCACGTCTCTTGATCTTGGATTGTCCTCCACCTTCTCTTGGAGCCCCTCTAAATTCATAGAGCTAGAGTTTTTCAAAATTCT
Organism: Macadamia integrifolia; assembly: GCF_013358625.1. NCBI lineage: Eukaryota > Viridiplantae > Streptophyta > Magnoliopsida > Proteales > Proteaceae > Macadamia > Macadamia integrifolia. The sequence goes on from NC_056561.1 coordinate 12,883,220, forward strand.
GGAGAGATCAACACCCTTTAAAAGCTTGCATAGCCAATTCACCTCCTCTTGCCATGAATATCTTGAAGTTAATGCCAGATTTACCAAGGATGCTTCTCATTTATGCAGTACTAGAGGGTGTGTTCTGGCAATCAAATCAGCTCTGTACCAAGGGCAGCCCTTGGACAGAGACTCTGTCCTTGAACCATACCTTTAAGCTGTTATTGGCATGCCTTGATATGATACATTCAACGCATAGGAGAATACGGTGCACCGGAAAATCTACACTGCACATCTCAGTGCAAAGTGCACATATGGTCTTGAGCAGTTTAAATTATGAAAATGGCATGGATTGTCAGTCTTGAGTGAACCTAATGCAACCATCTAGTAAGTAGCTCTACTTTGGAGATCTTACCATTAAATTTGGTGTTCAGTAACTTCAATGCTAATTGGACGGTTCGTGCTGTGATGTACCAACTACTTCCAGTATGTTATGTATGTAATGGTTTTAACTTTTAATCCCACGAGTTTTCTTTTCTTATTTTTAATTTTGGTACTAATATTCCTACGAGTTCTCATCTCCTCGTGTTCAGAGGATGACCCTCCACTTTGGCGGGAAGCCACAGAGAGAGAGAGAGAGAGAGAGAGAGAGGAGAGAGATTCTGGTTTGAAAAAGGCTAAAAGGGATGGATGGACCCCAACTAAGGTCTAACTGTCTATCATCTGTCCCTTCCCTCACTGGGCCGACCAGAATGACCTTCGCTTTTAGTTTGGTCCACTACAAGACGAGGACATACAGCTTTGCACCACCGTTCGAACTGTCCTTCACATTTCACAGTGACTTAAAACACCCTTGATATCCTTACCAAAAAAAAAAAAAAAAAAAAACACCCTTGATATATAACCTAAAGTGTCTCGATTTGACTACAGTGTTTGTTTCTACTTTCTAATAAAATTTCATTTAAAATTTTATTTTTTAAAAAAGAAGGGAAAGTTTCATGCATAGTAGTTCATGTCTGTACACTGTTTTTATAATAGCAATAGGATCATGACTGGTTGATCCTATTTAGTTGGGATAAGACTAAGTTGTATTGTTGTTGTAATTGTTGTAGGATCAAATATATCCAATTAGATTTATTTATTTACAGATAATAACAACAAGGGAAAAAGAATGTTACCTTGCTAGCGCAGGAAATGCCCAGACAGAAGAGAGATAGGTTACCTTAACCATGGGTCCACGAGTAGTGAAAACATAGCTTCCGTAGGACAGCCGATTTGAGTAGGCAGTGGGATGAGAGAAGAAAGGGTGAAAGGATTCAGGCATCGATGCAAGAGAGAGGATTCGGTTGTCATTTGCGGCAATCGGGAAGATAGGCGAGAAGGTAGCTGCAAATAGAGAAACATAGGATTGTGGTCAATTTGGGAAGTTGTATATGTATTGTAATTTCATGGCGGTGGGTTGCTGCGCTAATCACCCAGATGATTAGTTGAGGTGTGCGTAAGCTGGCCTGGACACCTTGGTTAACAAAAAAAAAAAATGTATTGTAATCTTTAAAATAAATAATATATTAGTAAGGTATACAAATAACTAATTACTTATACTTTACATATCAAGGTTAGATTAGATAATTTGATCATATGGCTATTATAAAAAGGGTAATTTATAGCACCACCCCCTGGAGAATGCCAGTATTATAGGAACACCCCCTCTCTTTCACCAAATTAGACTCAGACCCCTTACCATCAATCTCCGTTAAGTAAAGATTTAAAAGGACATTTTTACCCTTTTAATTAAAATAAATAATAAATCATATATTTACCTATGTTATTTCTCACCCGTTTGCAACAGCAGTTACCACCGACAGTTCCAGCTTCTTCTCCGGTGGAACCTGTCACACACTCTCTCTCTCTCTCTCTCTTTGAACCTCGAGGCCGACTATCCCTACGATCAGATCTGGGCGACCTCGGCGACGACTTTGTTTATGGCGGTCAGTAGCTGTGGGTTCTTTAAATGAGGAATAGGGTTTTAGAGGGAGATTTTCACAGGTTAAAGAGAGCTTTTCATGATACTCCCATTGAGGATCTCTGCCTCTGTTTTGATCCCATAATAATCCATTAGGTTTTCTAACTTTGAATCATACACCCTTGTAATAATAAGCGCCGTCAATGTAATCCTCAAAGCCTTCAAACTCCATGTCAGGATCATAAGATCTAATTGCCTCCTTCAGAGTAAATTTGGATACGATGGCATTTGTGAAGAGTTCCATGGCAAAGGCCTTGAACTTAAAACAGATTTAGAGTTTCACCTCCATCGGATGGAATCCTGAATTGTTTAATTATGACTTTGATCGCCTTGTCTATCTGGGTCCGATTCGGAGGCGATTGGAGCCACTTCTTGAAGAGATGATGGTTTTGAAGTGACGAAGAATAGAGCCTCTGATGGAGATGTTCTGAAGCACCAACGAGCTGGTAGAGCCAAACGTCGACGTCGATGTGTTGAGCCATTTCGAGGTATTCTTCCAAGACTGAGTTGCAGGCAGCATCGAATTCCAGCGAGTCTTGAAGGGATATCTCTACTCTCTTTGATGCTGATAACCCCATCGATGGAGCTGACGTCAATGCATTGAGCCATTTCGAGGCATTCTTCAAAGACTGAGTTGCACGCAGCGTTGAATTTCGACGAGTCTTGAAGGGATTTCTCCACTCTCTTCAATGCTGATAACCCCATCGGAGGAGTGTCAAAGTTTCAGAGGTGAGAAAGGAACAGAACGATGGAATCTCTTTATCGTGAATCTGGGTTCAAGGGTTTGAGTTGGGGAAGAAGAAGAATGATAAGGGCATACTTGGTAGTTTACTTATTATGAGAGTATTTTGGTATTTAAAAAAAAATAACCTAGCTGATGTCAACATTTAAAGTATATTCCCTAACTATGACTGACGGTAAGGGATCTGAGTCTAATTTGGTGAAAGAAAATGGGTGTTCCTATAATATTGGCATTCTCCAGGGGGTGGCATTGTAAATTACCCTTATAAAAATAATGTATAGATACCCGATGTGCAGACCATGCTTGAAAACTAGGTCCAATAATTATTTTTGACAAAATATTATTGTCAGAAGGGTGTGCTATTTTTACAAATCTCACAAGACATATTCTACTACATAGAGAGATGATGTGTCCATTATATCCATTAGATAGAGAGGGCGTGATCTAAATTAGTCATGTGTCAAATTTTGGAGTCTAAATCAATTAAATACTCCCATGTATGATGTATTCACATGCAACGTAGATACCTAAAATGTCACCTTGGATGTGCGCATGGTGAAGATAAACATATATCCTTGGATAGTGTGTGGAACTATTGTCGAGTCATTAGTTTGTTTCATAGATCTAAGACCCTAATATAGGTTGTTATGGAGTCATTAGTTCATTACGTTGATCTTGGACCCTATTCTAGGTGGTGACACCCTATTTGTTAATGGATCAGGGTATATTAGTTCCTTTTTGTCTCTCTCTCTTCTCCTCACATGAAATGATCTCTCTGCCGTCTAATGCACAATACCATTTTATTGCGCCTCATTTGTGTGTTCCTCCATGTAACACTCTTTTGGCATGTATAAGCTTCTTTTGAATATCCCTTATCTTATTCCCAAAGTTCTTAAAGTTGGGACAAAAAGATAGTTTCTAAAGTTATTGATTTCCATTAAGTCATTTACAAGATTTTCATTGTTACTCCTTTCGAATGCAACAGGAAATGACAAGTTTTACCCTCATTAATAGGAAAAAGTATATTGAACCAGGTGGGGGAAAAAAAAGTTTATAAATTATTAAGAAAGTCCATTTCAGTAATTCTTTCTAGGAACAAGTGTTTTATGGGTGGAGCACAGGGTTACGCCCAGAAATAGGAAAGTGAAATGACCCTTGTACCTTTCCTGGGGCTTTTGCTCATGTCTGGGCGTAGCCCTATATCCCACCTGAAAAACACTTGCCCTTCTTTCTATTTTACAATTGAGGGGGAAATTAAAAAAAGCATAGTCTAAGTGGGCAATGGCCTTATAGGTATGGTGAAAGCTCACTTACAAAATGTGAAATAGCACACCTGGTTGGAGAAAGTTGAAGGTAGGAGAGGATATGGAAAACGAGGGCCATACAATAGTAAGTAATCTTTCCATTCTCTCTCATGTTTTGTCAGTAAATCCAGCCAATAAAAGCTGTCAAGGCAATTGACAAGCATATATTGTTAGGGATTTGGGTGTTCAAATGCGAATGAAAATAAAGTGTATATTCCAAGATATCCAAATTCCATGAGATACCCACTACTTTACTTTAGTTGATTCTTCTCCCCTTCTTCAGTTTCTCCAAACTCGAGCTTTTGTTTAGCTTTCAAGAATCTACTTAAAATAACCTAGGCGAACTGTAATGTGGGACAAATTAATAGTAGCCACCACACAGATCAAAACCCAACTCATCCCACTACTCACTCACTTTCTACAAACTAGTTTTGTTTCAGACACTGTAAATATCAGCTGGCAAAAGCAACAAACTAGCTAGCTCCTGCAATCTTCAAAAGATAAAGTTAAAATACCTTCGCAAAAGTCATTGCTTGAATGAATACCAGCTTGGGTAACAGTAAAGTTAGGCCAAATTTCCAAACTGACGTCTTCACATGTCCACCATGGTGGTGGCTCCCTTGATTAAGAGAGAGAGAGGTGGTGGGGTGTGGGATAGAATGGGATGGCTTTCCACAAGAAGGAAAAGGTGTACAGTGAAGGAAATGAGCAATTTATTCTCCCAAAGGACCTTAATTTCAACTAGACAACTAGACAGGGTGGTAAAGTGATCTCTTGGATGCTTTCAAGCTAAGTTTAAACACTCAAAAGGGAGCTCTTCTTCCTAAGTTAAGGACCCTTTTTCACATTTTCTTGTGGCACTATCGACTACTACTTGAGTGGTACCAAAAAAAAAAAAGACTATTTGAGCTTTTCCTTTATCAAACTTTGACCCTTTTTTCTCTTTCTGTTGTTTAATCCCATCTCGCTTCTTCACAGTTTATAGTTCACACCATAATGACTGGACTCCCTTCCCCTAATAATAACTCTAACTCTCTCTCTCTCTCTCTAAAAGTGCACGTGAATCTATTACTGTGATCTCTCTAGAATATTCATTAATCTCATAAGCTTTTTACACCTACATGTGTTATATTAGGAGAAAAGGCATAGCTTTAGTCTAATGCACTAATTAGGTCAATCCATACACACACTATTAATAATTTAGTACATCCAATATTACTCTCATTTTACAGCCACTATACTATATATTATTGCAATTAGATCCCCCAAAATTCACTACACTTACAAAAACTTTACAAGAAATATAATATATTATTAGTTTAGCAAGTATTGGGCCCAAATCCCACAAACCCATTTGATCCATCAAAGGATATCTGGATCCCTTCCTGTTGAATGTTCCCTATTATGGAAAGGCTAGTAGAAGAAGGTGCAAAAGCAAAACAGAATGTACCACCTTCATCCACCGGAATCAGAAAATTCATCGCCGGAAGTGTCAGTATTGGTCCACCGGAGAAGTAAAACGACACGGTCGGAACTCGTACGGTCTCAAACCCGGAAAGATCGTAACAAGTGTCAAAAATCGATACCCGGGAGGCCCGGGGCAGACTTGCAGTGGCCGCTATGAAGGCGTCACGTAACGCGTCATATACTGGTGTCGGAAACCTTGTCACAGCCGTTCCGGTGTCCATCACAACACCTCCATCACCTAACGCCGATAGCTGTAAAATATCTTCGGAGATGGGCTCTTGGATACCACCTACACCTAGGCCGGAAAGGCCCACATAATAGAGACTTGGGGCCCGTGGGTTTCGTTGTAATGGGACCCATGCAGCACCCACGGGTATGGCTCCACCTCCACGTCCGAACACCAATGACCCGTATCCATATGAACCCATTCCACGGCTTACTAAGCAGTAACCGAATGCACCGCCTGTCTGACCACCAAGCTGCCCGACAAACGACATTGAACCACCACCGAGACCCAATAATCCGGCAGCCCCTACAAACATGCCCCGGTTCATGTGGCCACACCCGATAGCCACATTTCGGACCTCGGTGTTTCCAAAAGTTAGTGTCTCAAGGGCAAGGGTCCCCTTAGTGTAAGACCCATCACCATAAGAGACCTCATACCGGCAGCCGCCGGCATGACAGCCGGAGTTCTCGAGTTGATTACAGACACTGGAGCGGCAAGAGACGCCGGAAAATGAAGCGGATTCAGCCGGATCAAACACCGGGTCGGACTGGTGGTAACATTGGCTACAAGGTTGACATTGAACCCATACTATGTCACTCCCAGAATCAATCACCATGTATTGGTCCGTTGGAGGACTTCCAACTCCTATCCGTACAAAATATTCACCACTCCCTTGATCCATGCCGGAAGTTACCTCCGACCCGAAGTCCTCCACCTCATAACTGGCGGCACCACTACCACCACCACCACCACCGCCGCCACCGCGGGTGCCGGAAAGCCGGCTAGTAAGAGTAGCAACCCTTAACGCATCTCTCTTCAAGCGTTCATCAAGACGGCGGCGGTAATCGGAGAAGTTGTTTGAAGAGAGTAAGTCTCTATGGACTAACTTTAGCTTCCACTTCTCGGATTTGTGGCTGCTTTCCGAAGCTTCTTGATAAGAAGTAATGTTTGCAGGTAGGGCTTTTGTGCCTGCGATGGTTGCTCTCACATTGAAGACTTGAAAATGAGGGTCAGGTTTGGTTGAAGCAGCATAGATGATGGTGGTGGTGATGTCTGAACCACCCAGAAGGTGTAGCACCAGCACCAGCACCAGCACCAGGAGTGGAAGTTTTAGGGATGACATGGGTTTTTGTTTCTATTTTGGTTCCTGGTAGCAGTTGAATGCTTGTGGGAGCTGAAGAATTTATTTGTGTTGGGTTTCACACTGTGGTGGGGGAGGGGGGAAAGGGAAATTATTGAATGATGTGATCTGTTTTATTTTTGTTTGAGACTGATTGAGAGGAAATGGTTTTGTGTTTGTTTTTTTTCCCTCTGTTTCTTTATCTTATTTTATTTTCTATCCAAAAGTTTTGAGGGTATTATATACCATACATATAATGCATTGCCACTTCTTGGTCTACTAACTTGGTCAAGACAAAAACTCAAACTAGCAATAACTTGATTAGCTTCTTGGGTTGAGATGTGCCTCCAAAGACTTAGAGAAAGTAATGATAATGATAATGTATAAAATACAGATTCAGTGTAACATTTTTCCATTCAAACCTTGTAAAAGTATATTGTTTTCAAGTTTTAAATGCATTTAGGAGGAGTTCTTCTATAAGGTTTTGAAATATTGGGAAAGTAATCTTCTTTTCTTTCTTTTAATGCAAACCAAAAGATGCATCCTTTTCGGCAAAGAGGATCACTACTTGACATGGCTTTACACAAATAATGTTACGCATGCATATTTGTGTTTGTTTGTGTTGGTATATTTTTTTTTTTTTTTTCTTTTTAATCAAGGTGTTTGGGTAAGCTTATGTGCACATCGATTAATCCTCGGGGAGATTAACGCAACAACCCACCGTCACGATCTCCACTTAAATCATAAATGCACAAATAGGGTATTTCTACGTGCACGGTTTTTGACATGTAATGTGAGTTACCATTTTGGGGTTAAAAAAAAATGGTCATTAGCTCTCTTAATTAATTTGTCTTTATATATGTTGTTGGTAGGGTATTTTTATGTGTAAGGTTCTAGACAACTGATGTGAGTTACCATTTTGTGGTAAAAAAAAAAAAATGGTCATTAGCTCTCTCTCTCATAAATAGATAATTTATTATGAAGCAAGTGTTTTCTGTTCTAGAGTGGCCCTTGTGCTTAGACGTAAGGGCGTGCAACCCCAGGAGGGGCACGCTGGTCATTGCACACCACCTGTGTCTATGGCGCAAGGGCCACTCTTGGACATAAGATTTTGTCTCTTTATTATGTTTCACTACCCAATCTTGTGAAAACACTTATTGAAAAATTAAACTTCTACTTATGTTGTCATGCCTCTTCAATTACAAAGTATAGATAAATCATTATAGGGAAAAGGTTCTCTGAGCCGTCATGAGGTAGTGGGGTATATTAGCACATTTGTGTCAATATCTCTCCTCCTCACATTAAAGGACCTTGCTGCTCCAATATACTATACTGTTTGTTTTCCTATACTTCATTATTGTGCTCCTCTGTATCGATTGCTCAGAGAACCCTTCCCCATAGATAGAGTTAGAAAAATATATCTCTTTCCTACAAAACTAATTAAATCAGTGTAGAGAATAATAAAGTTGTATCCTGATCACAGTAAAGGCATTTTGAATACTAGAAGCACTTAGAAAGAGAATAAGGGAAAATTTTTCTCTGAGCCGCCATAAGAGTGTAAGCTAGCACCATCTCTCTTTGTCTCTCTCATCATCACATGACGTGTACTTCACCCTCTCAAGTACGAAACCATTTTACTTCACCTCCTCCAATGCCCTCCTCTTTTGCTAAGAGAACATGAAATTCTAGTACAAATGGAGTCTTAAATATGAAAAAAGAAATCACAGTCAAAGCTTCGCTAAAAAGTTCATATAAGAGAATAAAAAGCATAATTATTCAACGTACGGTTCAAAATGCATAAAGAATGGTAAATGATGAATCATCCTGATAAATTTTATCATAAAAGTTGACATATTGCCAATCAATAGGATGATCTATTAAATCAGTTTTTGGAATAGGACTCGAAGGCCCTTCAATAATCTGTGAGGCTAAATTATAACCGCTCAAGCAACTTGCACCAGCAGAATGGATATTATTTGATATTTTTGCCTTACAAATCTGTTCCTTTTTTTCTTTTCACTTTTTTAAAGGCTCACAAGCCAACTAAGACGACAACTCAAAGGCAGTTAGGGTGGCGTCCCAACTCAATAACTCAAGGAAGGATGTCTTGGGAATTAAGAGGGAAAGGGGAACAAAAAAGGGGGAAATACAAAATATCTAGCATCCGGTTTTTTCTGGGGGAGGGGACAAGCGACCTCTCCAATCTTACAATTTAGTTGGCTCAAAACTGAAAATATTAATAACTTAAATTTATGATAATTAAAAAAAAAAAAAAAAAAAAAACTTGTGAATTGTGACAAGGACGATTGATCACAAGAAATCTGCGAATTTTTATTACTAATATTAAAAAACGAATTTTTATAATCTTTTGAACTTTATATGTTGCCCCAAATTGGAGGATTTGTCTTGAATCAGCATGCCATAGTTATCTCTTCACAAACCATTCATGTTGTCGCATGGATCTACAAAGGATATATAAAGGGATAGAGGAGAGAGCTATTATCTTCTTATCTTCAATTTATGAAATATGTAGAACACTCTATAAAACCGCCTTACTTGGCCTAAAGAGACACTCTCCATCCTTTAATTTGTTCTTTTTTGTTTTTAATAATCTCGATCTCCCATTGATAGATGTTTGATGGATTTTTGTCAAACGTGGTTCTCTCAAAAGATACATTTGAATGCATAAACCAATGTCATAATAAAACTTTTCAAGTGGATTTTCATAACTCAAACCCATCCTTAAGAACTAAAGAGATTAACAAAAGATAGAGTTCTTGTTAGAGAGAGAGAGAGAGAGAGAGAGAGAGAGAGAGAGAGAGAGAGAGAGAGAGAAGTGTAATAACACACTCAAAAAAAAAAAAAAAAAAATGAAAAGGGTGAGGGTTGCGTTCACTTTTCACAAAAAGATATCATTTCACAAAGTTGAGAGAAATAGACACATGGCCGGAGCAGCTTGGCGGCGTGTCCATTCTTTTCCTAAAAAGTATTATTCGACAAGAGAATGCTATCCACATATGTAGATACACATCAATAGACACAATCAATGTGAAAGCGTCCTGAACATCTTCAACATAGAATAACTGGATTTTTTCACATCCATTATCTTTAAGCCTCAACACATACTAACAGGTAACATTCTTTCTTTCAATATTATTTTGATAAAAAAATACCCACAAAAAAAAGAAGACAAAAAGTCTAGGAATGATGATGATGGATTGTACAGTTAAATCACCAGGACCCACCCGACCCGTGTTGAGTCTGGTCTTTGCGAGGTCAAGATTTACTACATCTTCTTTAGTAGTAGTTGGTGGGAAAAACAGAGATATTGACAAAATGTGATGTGCAACACTACATTTAAAATCATTACAGTGTCCCCAAACATTGACATGCCAACATTCATTCATAATGGCCTATTCAAGTGGGGTGACCATGCACCACTCAATGCTCATGAGATAATATCAACCATCACCACCCAAAAAAAGGTAAAATCACAAAACTTTCACTATAAATCAAAGAGACACACTTGCACATAAATTTGTCCAAGTGAGAAAGAATACCTCATGTTGTAACTTAGAATTCATCTTCAAAATCGAATTATTAGGGAGAAGGTGTTCAAGTACCTATCAATTTTTATATTGAGTAATTTGCATCTGATGTGGAATTGATTATTTTCACTTAAAATGTTAATGTTTCAAAATTTTATATTACACATTGTCTTCCACACATATACATATACATATATGGTTTAAGTCGAAAGCTGAAACTGCACACAAGCACCCCCTTATAACATCCTAAATATTCGCTGTTTATGAGTCTCTAGTAATACCCCCTCTTACACATGATGAAAAAAAGACCAGTTCACTCTCTATGAAAGGGAACATTATGTTTCTATGGGTGCTTCCTCATGTGCTCTCGTTGGTGTTCTAACATGCATAGTACCACACTAAATCGAATGAATCGTCCTTCCATGCCTTTGACAAGCGGGTTGTCTTTCTCTGTTCCTTCCATTACAGATAGCTAGGAGTGCCACTACGGTACGACTATTAACTGGTGTGCTAGGGCCAGCAGAGCAACTTCTCACAGTGCCCAACAAAAAATACTTCCCCATATGCATAATCATGTCCCCCATCTTACAAGAAGTGGAAGAAAAGGCTCCCGACCTCTATTTGACAGTTTCATCATCCCTAAAATATGCCATTACGTATAAAATCATATATCTTTTTTTTTTTTTTTGTGCCAAACCCGCACTAGAGCATATAGGGACCCATAAGGGGTCAAACAATGACCTATGGAGGGGCTAGCAAAGGGTTATTGGGTCATACTCATTACTAACCACTAACCTACTTACTATTATATCAAGAAAGTCAGAAAATAATGGAACCTTCTATCTTCCCTGGACTTACGCTAAAACCCAACTATCTAATTACCTGGTACTGACTTAGAAACTCATACCCTATCCGTATTTAAGTTCCTGATTAAAAACCTAATCGTCAGAATATCCTTATGTAACTCTTTGAACTCTAATGCTCAATATCTCTCGATTTTATTTGTTGGTCTTAAAACGTTATTAATGATACATTGTCACGTACGTTTCCCCTTTTTTTTTTTTTTTTTTTTTTTTTTTTTAAACATTTCGATATGTGTGTGCCTAAATTATAAGTTAGATTGATTGATTGATTGATTGATTGATTGATTAAGAGAGAGAGAGATAGAGAGAGACGCATGTCTGTGTCGGAGCTCCTCAATATTTCTCTTTGCATACATCAGCAAACATTAGAAGAGATAGCAAAGATGTTAAAGTATTTTAAGTGCGGGTGGGTTATGTTAGAAAGGTATGTTTCTTTTGTTCACTACGCGTATCAAAAACCCATGGTCATTAAATAACTAATCCTACCTTTTCCTCTTAATGAGTGGAAGGGATAGTTATAAAGTGAGATTCCCATATCTGATTTTATAAACTTCATATTGGCGGCTACTTCTTTTGGTATAAGCATCCTTGAGGTTATCACCTAATTAAGATTAGACTCAGAGACAATAGATAGACCTTTGGAACATTTTAGTGCTCGTAAAGAAGAACTTAGGTGGAAGAACAACGATGGTCTGGTCTAGAAATTGCACAAAGTGTGTTGCACCTATAATAATCCTACTTGATGATCAGAGATCCCATTGATTCAACAAAACCTTACATATTCTAATTACTAGTAGTGATCAGCTAAATAAATCCTGTTTTACAAGGCAAGGAACCATATTTTTGTGCTTTCCTTGATCTTTTAGAGCCATAATTTTTTATTTATTAAAGATTTAAAAAAAAAAAATGCAACTATAAAGCCAACAAGGCTAACCAAAGAAGAAGACCCTGATGAAATAATGTAGGCTCGAAAGGAAAGAGAGTGGGTATACACCAAAAGGTGGGGAGCAGAAACAATCAACAAAGAAAAGATGATGATATTACAAAACAAGGGGGGAGATAAGAGGAAGGTCCTACGAAGAAATGAGATGCCTATTTCTTCTTGTATCAAGACAAACAACACAGTTGAAGAGAATTTATTATTCCTTTCACCATTAATATTTTAACATAATCTTTCTGAGCCTTCAAAACAATTGTAATAATAGACTGTCATTAGCATTTAGTTAGTGGGTATCTAAGATATCATGTAATATTTTTCTAGCAATTAAGCTTTAATATCCACAAAAGCATATTGATTAGATTCATGGATGGATTTTGAATGTGACTCATTTCTAGTATCTCTCCACTAATCCCAAATCATGTCACCAAGAATTGCTATAAATTTTATAAGAAAGAAAAAAACAAAGAAGTATTTGAGAAGTGGGAAGCTTAAGATATGGGCTAACTTAAATAAAAAAAATTAGGGTTAATAAATATTGATTAGTGCATGTAAAAACGACAAGGCCAATTAAAGGTCATGGATTAGAAAAATGTGAGAGACCAAACTAAGAATGGAAGGGTCACTCACAATAGGCCATGACTTCCAAATAATTGAAGCATTATGAGCCCATAAAGTTGTACTAAATTACATAATGGGCAAGGAAAAAACAATAATAACAACACAATTATACTAAAGTGCCAAGAAAATGATCTTTTGAGAGCTATGTCACGACATAAGTCTCACGTAAGAAGGTTAGGACCTACCATTGATTAATGGAGGTTTCAAGGATTATTGTTTAGGCCAAAAGGAGAGGCACCACCACAGTGATGTGCCTAATTCCAACCACTTTAATCTATATATTTTCTTCAAAAGCTGTGAAAGAAAAATTTTCCATAGCCTAACAAAGACAAGGTTGCAATTTGACATTTATAATGCTTGGTTTTGATCTTCATTACATCAGCATATTCTCTCTCTCTCTCTCTCTCATATACATGCATGTATATCAATATTATGCTAGGGTTGTCTATTAGCAGAGATAGTGCAGCTTCGAGCTAGATTTGCGGCATCATTCATGCCAAGCATAGGATTCTAGCCTTAAAAAGAACCTACACAAGGCTAGAGAAGATTCAACTGTTGTACTTAATTTATGTTAGGGAAAATCTTGTTTTATCTAAAGTTGGTGAAAAATAAATTGTAATCTTACTTTTTTGCCTTTTCATATAACACATATTTAATTGCAATAACGATCAGGTGTTTTCAAAAAATATGCAAGATAATGAGCAACTCTTGAGAATGACATAATAATTAGGGGAAAATATCTGTATCAAAGAATGTGGCTTACACCACATCTATGCCCCTTGTTTGGGAGAGGAGAGAGGTAGACACAAGGAGCATTGGCATAAGCCACGCTCCCGAATAGAAGAAAACTTCTCTAATAATAAATTGGAGTGATTTTTTCTATCCGGAAGTGTAGCCTAAGCCAATGCTCGCTGGGTCTCTCTCTCCTCCCCCACTAGGGGCAAAGCTATAATTTCATAGAGGGGGAGGGAAGAGATAGACATATACCACTCTCCCGGATAAAACACATTTTTCCCTAATAAATAATTAAATAAATTATTTTGAAAACTTTTTATCCTAACTGAAATAAATTTTCAAAAAGAAAAGAGGCAATCAAAATAAGGTTGTTATTTCTTTTTTAGATCCTCTTCCCACAGTCCTAAATCAGCACACAATAATGTAGATCCACATTATATCAATCTTTGGTGCAAGTTTTGTAAAAGGGGAATTATGGGCCCAAGTTTTAAGGTTCTGGAAGTATCCCAAATCGCTCTCTTTACCAGGCAAAAATCCTCTCCATTTCGTTACAATTGGTGTGTGTAGGATTTGATGATGGTCGATTTATAAACATTTGGAATGAACCGTAGTAGCTCCCTAATTAAAGGACTTTACAATTCCTAACTACAGCTCCACATCATATTGGGTGATCAATAGGTAAATGGGCTAATTCTAACTGGGTGTTCAGACTTGAAATAAATAGTGGAATGAGAATTTGGGTGAGGTCCATCTTCCCAACTCAAACAGTCAAACCATATCCTTGAAATAGAACTACCACAAAGAAGTCTAGATGATAGTCAAGTTTTATCCTAAACTAGGGAAGGAACCTTCACAACCAAAGCAGTAGTGGCCTACTTCCTTAGACATCAACCACACACTCATCCATCTCATATGCTAATCAGTATTATCCACACCCAAGTTGTGGAAATCCTTGAGCACTCCACTCTCAGATTGCCAATTAAAATGGATTTATTGGCACTAAAATTATATGGATTGTTTCAATGAGTTTTTCAGTACCAACAGTTTTGTGGAGTACTACATTGAAGATTACATTAGGAGTCTATAGTATTAGGAAAGGTCGGTCCAGGTGGATTATGGGACCGGTTTTATATTATCGGTCCTGATTGGTTTGCCACATTCTAGGCCTTGAACCTCAGATTAGTGCATTTTCTGGGCTTCCTAAGCCTGAAAAAAATGGTAACGTCAAAAAATTTGACTGCACAATAATTTGCATAGTTCATATGAATGTATAGTTCAAAATCATAACCTGCCATGTTCAATTCCAAACTCATATTCATAACCTGCAAAAAGGTTCATTACTTCATGTTGTTCTTGTGACTTTCAATCACTATATTCTGCAGGAACAAAGATTTGATTGCTGAAAAGAAAAAAAAAAGAATTGATTAGATCTCTCTTCTAAACTCTTATTGTTGATCAGAATGAATGAGTTGATAAATAGTATTAACACCATCAAAGAATGGAAGCTGTGAACAATTTTATTGGAAGACTTCCGGGATGGCTGTAGTTTGATTCCTATTTTTGATGGCCCAAATTTAATTTTTCGCCTTCATCGAGCTGAAGCTTCAAGAATCTTCCTGTGACCAATCAAATATGTATTCTTCAATTAAGAAATGATTTCTTCCATTTTGGACCACAAGGAGGAAAGTATTTTACTGTTGTTACTCGTCACCAGAACGTCAAATGAGTATGCAGCATATGCCCATAAAGTTTATAATCAAAGATCTAGGGGAATGATATGCTCCATTTAAGATTATTCCATCAGATGTGCAGTATCAACCTAGTAGTGGGGCAGATACATCAATGAACTAATGCTTCAGGAATCTTGAGGACTGGTGAACCAATTTCAGTTTTCCGGGAAGGTATTCTCACCGCTATATCATTCCCAACCAAGAACTGTGGATGGATAAAACTTTGAGCAGACCAATCCCAACTTGATGAACTTGAAACCCAAACTAAATGGTCACAATTCAGGAAGACCCAGACTCTGAGCAAATGCCATTTTTTCTCATTAGCTGTATATTTTCAGCAATGGTTGATCCAGCAGTCCCAATGAAACCAAGAGAAGCACAGCTGCAAATAGTTTCCTCTATGTATAGAAGTATATCAGGTGATATCCCACGTGGACATTTGTTCTTCATTGAACTCCTTCCACCAAGACTGGCAAGAATCCCAGACCTCACGCCATGTCCTGCAGCCATGAGCTTCTCTGCAGTCTGTTGCACCAACTCACTCCCTGTCTGCAGATTATATAGCCTGTATGAATCTGAATCCCTCGCTAAGTCCCCCAAGTAGCTTCCTGTCCAGTTAACTTCTGGAAGATCAGTCATTACAAAAATGTGGATGGGGAGAGGATTATTCTGCCTTAGAGATTCAACTTTCTGCTTAAGCCCTGAAAAAGTAGCTTTCTGGTGATTCTTGAACTGCCCATCCAACAACCTAAGTTGCGCACAAAGGAAAGGGGCCTTTATCCTCTCAACCACAAACTTCTTTCCAGCATTCATAATTTCAGGGACAAACGGAAGGAATTCAATCTTCTGAAGCAAAGATTGTATTCTATGATCTCTTGGTACTTCATCGATATCAATATATAGCTGTGAACCTTTGTATGGGGCAGTGAAGAGACTTCCAAAAGCTAGGACAGTGGCAGATGCAGCTTCTGACCCGGGTCCAAGGGTCTTGTATACATCTCTACGTCTCCTGATGTAGGAAATTTTCTTCTTCTTCCGGAGGTGTTCATCGGGTTGGAAGGAATCCAACTTATTTTCATCATTTTCATTGTAAGTCCAAACTGTAGTTCTGCAATCTTCATCTAATGCATAAATACAATTGTCAACATTGCCATCCATTCCTGAAAGCAGTGAACCGCACTTTCTTAAGTTTTCAAGGAATGGGTCTCCTTCCTTCAACACATCAAAGCAAGAAAGATCTACCTTCATTCCACACCATAAGGAGGCAAAGACCCTGAAATCAATGGTTTTAACTGTGGAAGAAGGCCCCAGAGAAGCAAGGTCCACAATGTCACCCATGGAAACATACCTGCAACAACCAAAAAATTTAGAAGGGAAAAAATAATAAATTAAATAAACCCGTTAAATTAATGGGAAAAGATCAATCATTCAGCCCCCGAATGAAATTGAAAGACACATTGTACAGAGTAACAAAGCAGGAAAAAGAAAAAAAGAAAAAAAAAGGTCATTCTCCCCCAAATTTGGAAGAGTGATAATTACATACCTGCGACTCTGAAGGAGCTCAATTATGTGGTTCCAGACAGCCATCCGAAGTTCTTTTGGGTCCAAAACCCTAAATTTTGGACAACTCCCCAAAACAACAGAATGATGATCTAGAATAGGGGGCACAATCAGGGTTCGATTCAGAATAGCTGCCACTAAGATGGCATTCTTGAGCTCTGCTAGCTGATTGTTGAAACCACTGTGAGGAGCAAACCAGAGAAAATTCTCCCCAATGGTTTCTCTGCTGCAATGGGGTAACTGAGATTTAAGGGTTTTATTTGAACTTGTAGGGACAGAGAAAGGGCCTCCTGCGTAAGAAATCAAGCAAAAGAAGAAGACCAAAAGAATGAGGGAAATAGAGAAAAATAAGGATCTATTTGGGGTCTTCTTCCTCCATCTGCTTTTGTTGAAACTGACAACATTCATCTCTTGTTCTTCTTTCTCCCTTCCTTATGCTCTGTTTGTGTCCTGAGAATTTGATTCTGTAACAAGACAACGTAATAGATCAAACAAACAAAATTTTATACATTCTTAGTTTAGTTCTTATAGATTAATTGTTTGGGTGGAATCAATAGAAGGGATCCATCTCCCTCCTCTCTCCAGTACGAGGGGATAATGAAGTCCAGTGTGTTTGTTGAGGGGAAGAAGACAGACTAGGAGGAAAGACTAGGAAGGAGAAAAGATTTTGGTAAGGTACATGAAAAGGCACATAAGTTTATGGGCTCTGGTTTGAATAGAAAGGAATCAATAGGACCACTTGTGGAGTTTATTGAAAGAACAATAGCGAAGTCTAGGGCCCTGATGGTAACACTTCTGCTCCTTGTAAGTGTTTAAGAGCTAGAGGTGTTTTTTCTTATTTCTGTTCTTGGGTAACACTTCTGCGGGAGTGAAACGCATCTGGTGATAGGGCATAAAAAGTGTTTCTGAATCAGAAAGAAAAAGAAACAAGTTTGGAAGGTACTTTACCAGAAGCACTTTTGGACCTTCAAAACACCAATTTTTTATATTGACTATACATTGAGATTAAGTAGGATTTCTCGAAATCTTTTTAAAATTACAGTTGAACTATATAGTTAACAACTGAGGGGAAGCAAAACAAAAGGTACTAAATCACTAAAATTTTATAAAAGAGCTTATACCAAGTCAATGGATTGTGGAGGCTCGTGATGGACTGGAGCTGAAATTTAATACAAGAACTTGGATTTCCAGTTCAAGGCTCAATTAATTTATCCTGCAAAAACAAAGCAACTATTAGAAAAGTCCCTATTCCCATCAAACATAATAGGACAGAATGCATGGAGTTTTTAGCATAATTTTATTCATAAAGAGCAGCTACCAGATAAACTTCTCTCCTTCTGAAGGCAGGAGCAAATTGCAATTTGCATATGCTAAATAAGCCTCTTGGAGGAACTTAGCTACATAATAGAAAGCCGGGCATGTTTGATATCTGTGGTACTGCTTGAGGGGAAATCATGTGCTAGGTGAACAGCCTTCTGTATTTTATTCATCCTATATGGCTACACCACTACTGTATTGTAAGCCCTACTCTTACTAAGAACTATAAGTCATGAGAATCTTTGAGATCTTCATACTTTCAGTTTCCTTTGTCTCTTCTTTGTATTCAGCATTTAGCCAGAAAAGTAAAATGTCACCACTTTAAAGGCTAAAACAAATCCAATAACATAACAGGCACACAAAGATAATAATGGCAGAGAAATTCACAGAGAGAGATGGAGAGACAGTAAACATAAGCAAGATAAAGCAAAAACTTCATCACAAAAAAGGCTAAAAAAAAACCAATAACGTTAACACACAACACACACACACAAAGGTAGAGATAGTAATGGCAGAGACATTCACACAAAGAGATAGAGTAATCGTAGAGACCCTTCTTAGGAAACATGAGAGAAAATATGGATTCAGGAATCATGCTAATGCAGATTAATCACCAAAATAGGTTTGTTTTATTAGGAATAAGCCTAGGGTTGGGTTCCATACATGTTAAACCTTTGATTCCATGTGTTTTGAGTGTAATAGACCACTTTTATGGGTCTAAAAGGGGGCTCTAATATTGAGTACGGGATTACTAGTTAGTTTCCATTTTCATTAGTTTCTTTTTTTAGTTGGGTTTGATTTGAGTTATATTTGTTTTCTTAGGAGGCAAGTTATTAATTGAGTCAAGTCATTAGTAGTTAATTTCTTTTTTCAACTAGTTTCTAATTTCAATTTTTAGTAACTATTGCATTAGGAGAATATTTGGTTTCTTTTTTTAAGAACCTTCTATTTTGTAATTCCCTCCCCCATCACTATTATAAATAAAGAGAAGGCTCATTAGTAGCCCACGATTTGATGAATTAGAAAAAGTTGCTTCTGGTCGCTGTTATGCTTCTACTGGTTTCTCTGTGTGTGTGATCACAGAACAAGGGACTGGTGTTTGATCCAGTTGACACTCTACGGCGAGAAGTCTGAGTGGATTCTTATTATTTCTGGTTTCTCTTATTGTGGTTATCTTCTTCAATTTCCCAAGTAAGTAATCTGAACTTTCTGCAGAATTTTCTGGGTTTTAAGAGTTCTGGATTCTCCCACCGACCTGTACCGATCTAAGAGACCAGCCGTCAGATGGATCTGAAATTCTGGTCGAGTGCTGCCCTTGCTGAATGGGAGACTTGATCCAAAATTTAGAGGGATCTGACCAGGGGATTGAGACTTATGGGAAGTCTCCCTGTTCTGTCCGATTGGAGTTCTGCCCAGATTTTCTTGTCTAATCTGTATTGTATTTGACTGCTGCCTTTATTCTCCGATGGACTGGACCTTTCTAATTAGTAATCTGAGTTGATTATAGGCTCTTTAATATTCTGCCATTGAATTTCCTGAAACTGCTGGGATCGACTGTAAGGTTTCAGAACCTGCTGTCCAGAGTTGAGTTCTGGTTTGGTTTATCTGTTCCTGTGGTGTTTGCTGCTGATTGTGTCTTATTCAATACTGTATTCATATTGCTGGTTAGTCTACTTGTTGGTGTAGTCTCTGTGCTCAGAAATTCCAGGTTCTGGATTTGAGAATTCTAGTTTTCAATGACTGTTGATTGATTACTTCTGGACTGTTGATTGCTGCCAATGTTTGGGTATTTATGGTTGTTCTTTGGTTTAAAAGTTCCTGTTGTTTGGGTCTAGTTTGAGCTTTCAAATCTAGTCCTACATTACATGCAATCAAGAAACTTTTAGGCAACAAAAGAAAGGGGAAGACAAATAAAGGGGGCATTGAACAGGGGAGAATATGGTCTGAGAGAGAGAGAGAGTCATGGTCATGGTTTCAAGAATCAGGAATCATATTGGTGAAAATGGATATTATTCTGCAATTCCCTTCATAACTCTTGCTCGCTTAATGAATGGACGGCGCTTCTGCTGGGCAAGTACTGCTGTGGCCCAATTGTATTTAGGGCTCTATGAATATGCTCTATAACTTAGAGAAAGAAATGCCAACATCAGCCGCAATCAGCATGGAATGAGTTCCAATCTATATGGACCCTTCTGGTTACTGACCCTTTGGGCTTATGAACGTTTTCCTCCATTGGCTCCAGCCCCCAACCCTGGAGAAGGGATATTGAGAGGCGAAAGATATGGTGATGTGAAAGGGCCTCATTGATTCAGATCGGACGACTCCATGACCGATCCCGATCACAGGGAAAGTAATGGCAGAGACACTTCTTAGGAAGCATGAGAGAAAATATGGATTCAGGAATCATGCAATCAAGAAACTTTTAGGCAACAAAAGAAAGGGGAAGACAGATAAAGAAGGGGGGATTGAACAGGGGAGAATATGGTCTGAGAAACAGAGAGAGAGATCGCAGGTTCAGGCATCCCTCACTCAAGCAACTCTACACTACACATTAACAGTAGAGAGAGAGAGAGAGAGAGTCATGGTCATGGTTTCAAGAATCAGGAATCATATTGGTGAATTGGTCAACTCAGATCGGATGACTCCATGACCGATCCCGATCCATCCGATCAGATACAGCAAATTCACATCCAAAAACCCTAGAATTGTTGTGTTTTTGGATCTGAGGGCCAATTCTAGGGTTTTGGGACCTTCCAATCTGATCCAGATCGGAATCAGCGGGGACTGATGCCCCAATTCCTCCTTTAAAACCTTGGGTCATGTTTTGGGGGGTTACAGGCAGTCAAGAGAGTCGTGGTTTGGAGGGTTTTGTTTCTGAATTTTAAAAAATAAAAAATAAAAAAAGCTTTATATATATTATAAAAAAAAAAAA
>NC_056561.1:12904423-12911017 GCF_013358625.1 Macadamia integrifolia
CAGCAGAGGACATGTCTCCTTCCAAACCTGATCAATGTATTGAACAATGACGAGGGATTCACAGATGGGTTTGCCTTTATGAATCAAAACAGGGACCTTCTTATGAACAGGGTTCATCTTGAGAAGCAGAGGACTCTTGTCTTGCAGGTTCTCTTCCTTGTACTCATAATGGATTCCCTTCTCGGCCAAGGCGATTTTGATCCTCATTCCAAAAGGACTGAGCCAGAAACTCAAAAGAACTACCTCATCCGCCATTGTTATGATCACTTAGCTCTTTCTAAGATATCAAATCAATGAAAGCAATTGATGTTTTTGGACAAGTTATGTGCTTTGAGATGGGAGTAGCAGTATTTATAGGCAGCCATTCTGACAATCAAAGAGGTTTTAAGACGTGGGTGAGAGGGGTCACTACTCACGCCATGGCTTTTAGACTTTGAATCAAGGACGCTGTCAATTACGGTCAATATTGGACACAGCACCGAATTTTGGAATTTGTCACCGCATCCCTTTTATGGCTAGGTGTGAAATTTTGAGTCATTTCTTTATGGGTGTGAATGGGGATTCTAGGCTCTGTTTCCGTGGAATATGGTAGCGGTAGAATTGCCTTACGACTTTGGTGGGGGGTTTTGGGTTTGTAGACTTTGAATGAAGGAGGCTGTCAATATTGGATACAGCACCGAATTTTGGAATATATCATCGCATCCCTCTGTATAAATTTATGGTAAGCTGTGAAATTTTGGGTTAGTTCATACGTATTAATGAGGATTCCAGGCTTCGTTTCCATGGAATATGGCAACAATTCAACTGCCTTTTGACTTTTCAGCAGAGAGAGAGAGAGAGAGAGAGAGAGAGAGAGAGAGAGAAGAAGAAGAAGAAAGAATCTTCTCCTTCCTCTCTCGTTCTCTCTCATCAGTAAAAAAAAAAAATCCCAAAAAAAAAAAAAAGCCTTTGTATTTTTTTGTAGAATTAAAACCTGTGTATTACATTATTGCTTTTAAGAACGAGGTATGCAGTCCTTTTAAAAAAAAAGGGTATAGTCTTTACCAAAAAAATAACAGGGCATACAAAGATCGATTAAAATAATTAATGTTTGATAAATGATGATTTGAATTACATATCCATAAATTTTGCGATCCAACTATTGTATTTTGAGTTGTCTTAGTTGTCAACATATGTGGCAATGTACGAAGTTATTTTTGTCGTTTAATATGTTAGATTCATCAGTTGAGTTGTTCTAAAAAGTTGTAGAGCATCAAATCATGAATTTAGTGCAATTTTGTCTTGATTTGAATCCAGATGAAAATGTTATGATTGTTTTTCATCTGTTCACTCCAAATATAATAAAATGTCTAAGTGGATGCTTGCATAGATTACATGATCAATTGAGCCCCATATTATAAGGTGGCAGTAGCGACAAATGTGGACTTTTTGTTTGCTGATGCGGTAGGGTACCATGTTGCATATGTTAGCTGAGGTGGTAGCCAGCATGGCTGGCCGCTCATGGCCACACACAGCAAGGGCCACACATGTGCAGCACAGAACCTGCATGCGCACAACCAAGGCCACGCACCTTGTGCTGCCCAGCCCGCGCATGCAACAACGTCCCACTGCAAATGTGGACATTTTTTTCCATGAGAGGCTCAAAACTCATGAAGCCTCTGGAGCCATATTCATGACGTTAGGGGTATAAAGTTGCGATTATGCAAAGTTCGTGGGTAAATGAGCCATTTACTCTTGGTGGAGTGGGCCTACTGTGAATTTGAAAAACTTGCCTTGATGGAGTTCATTCCAGTGCAAGCGTCTTGATTGGTTGAAAGTATGAAGTGTGGACCGCATAAATCTAGATCGTTCCTCAGCGAGTTTTCGACATGTGCGATTTTAGTGTTCTGATGATTCTCTCTCAATTTATCTCTACCACTTATTTTTATTTGAGATTTTTTTTTTAGTAGAATATTTCCATTTGAGATTGAATGCTCCATATTATAGATTCTCTTTGGAGCCAATGGGAACCATTGTCGGTAAACTAGGTTTTGACTAGAAAAACTAGGCCGAGTTTGGTCAAAATATTAGAAATCTGGTCAAGAATCATGGAGAATCATCTTGTATTAAAAAATAATAAAACTGAGACCAAATCATACCGAGTCATTAAAGACTCGTTTGTTTTGCCCGAATCACAATAAAATGGCCGATTCTTGTCAAAAATATAAGTCGGCTATTCTGAATAATACTAGTTTTGAACTAAAATATATTCTAACGAGATTAAATGTTTAATGACTGAAGTTTCTTGTATTGAATTTAGTGATAATTGAGTGTATACATCTAAATTTTAATTTAAAAAACATGATTTATGACAATGACATCTTCAAGTCGGATCTTATCACTTTCATCCAAGAGACAATGAATGATGAATTTCATAAAAAAATTTGAAAAAGAAACACTTATATTCCATCTTGTCTCATTTAATTTATATTAATTATTTATTTGGATTGGTTGAGAAATACTAGTATAGAAATAAGAGGGGGAAGTTTGACATGACTCGCCTAGTTTTTTGTGACTCACTTCGACTCATTAGGATTTAAAGAGGACGAATCAAATTACAAAACCTGATTTTTCAACAATGAAGAGAACTCAAAATGTCATCACTGACCTTTTTGCGTGAACTGCACGTCACGCATTATACCCATATGAACTATGAAGGCCTTGAGGCCGTCGACTAAGTGGCGTGTCCGTATTTTTTCGCTGGAGCATCTGACATGATTTGATATCTTAGATTAAGCACAATCCCTTGTGGTTGATCCAAGGACTATGATCAGCCCCTCGTTGGCTGGTTTTCAAAATCAATATCTACTTCTCTACAAGTTCGATATTCAGAAACCATTGTTCTCCTCATTTCGTCCTCTACACCCTTGCAACAAAGGGGTGCTTTGGGTGTGAGAAAATATGATAAAGCAAGCAGGAAAGACTCCCCCTTGTTTTGATGCATTGAATGAGGTTTGTCTACCTCGGGTGAAGTTTTGACTCCATTAATGGAGTTTCAAGTGGGTGGTTGTAAGTTGATGACTTTACATTGAAAGCAAGGTAAGGAAGAAGAAAAAAAGTGAAGGAAAGGTATGGCTTGTGGTCCCCCATGGCATTGTGCATTTGAAATCTCAGGTTCTCAGTCGGAGGAGTTGAAGGTTCAAGTGAGCAGTGGACGTTCTTAGGAACATTTCAAGGTACCAGGTCTTGACTCAGACAAGCGTTGTAAGCTTTCTATCAATTTTTTCTCTTTTTAGCATATTACCTATATCCCTGTTATATGCTAGACATAGGGTTGTATTATTGAACCTATGCTAGAGGCTCTTCATTTGTAGGGCATTGTTATAGACCCTTATCATTTGAAAGGGGATATTTAGTGGGTTCTACACATTGGGAGTTATTGTTGTCAATCATATTTGCATTCTTGTGCCTTATTAATTCTATCTTGGGAATATTTGGTGTCAGTACTCCCAGCTGTAAGTGTAATTAAAGTAGAGTATTGAGTAGATACGAAGCTCTAGTGAAATTGTTGTCTAGATGTAGACAACTTGCTGAACCTTGCATATATATCTTGTATTATAGGCGTGGATTTTTATGTATTGCTTGTTACATTTGCAATGTGTGTGTGTGTGTGTGTGTGTGTGCTGTTGAGGTTCTTGATCTCTATTGATGAACATGCCGAAGGTGGAGCTTTAAGCCTTGTGCGTATATATCTTGTATTTGTTCATATAGGAATGCCTAAATGTAACTCTTGTACATTCTATAATTTTTGAGCTTAATATATATTTTATTGATTTGTAAGACAGTGTGCGTGTTGCAAGACGATTGTGTACACCTAGAAGTAAGGGTGTCAATCAGTCCGGAACCAGGTATTTGGTCCGGTTTCGATTTTGGTTCTAAGGACTGTTAGTGTGATCCAGAACCGAACCAAGTCCCATCTCAATTCTGAAAATTGGTACTCGTACCCGACCTATCCGGTTCTAGTCCGGTTCTGGTTCCTATTCGGGAACAAGTAATAAACAAGGGCAAAAGTTCCTAGCTCAATGGCCAATTGATATTTATCTCAAATGCCCAATTATCTGCAATGTGGGAGATTGGATGAGTCCCAACATTAAACCTATAGATAAGCAACAATAATTTTCAAGTTCCGTTTAAAAAAAAATACATATACGTCAGAAAAGATAAAAAAGCTTATACAAAAAACTACAACGTTATTGGAGATTGAAAATCAAACAAGTGCAACGTTATAGGAGATGGAAAACCGACCTGCTGTAATATTATTGAGAAGAATCGACCAATTGGCCACCGAAAAATTGTGAGAAAAGAAAGAAGGGATGCTTTTAGCCACTGTAATTTTGTCCAAGACAAATAGTCGCTGCTATGCTAATCGTGAGAAGAGGAAGAACATTACACTTCAAACTTGAAAAGTCACAGTTAAGTAGATTATTTAACTCACAGTTCATGAGTCCTAAGGCAAACAAAAACAAAAACAAAAAAACAGGTTTTATAGTTGTACCATAATTGTAACTCTATAAGATGATTTATTATTTAGGTGATTACTTATATCGGGATTCCATATAAATTACATCAAATATTTAGTTAAAGAGGAAAAAGTGACATTAAGTTATTTGGTCCGATTTCGGTTAGATCCAATGGTTCTTGGCATAAATTCAGATCTGGACGAACTGAACTACAAATACTTATTTAAGATCCAGAATTTAACCATATTATAATGGGTTGGATTCGATTAAGGGTATTTAGTCTGGAACTGAATTCGATTTTCGATTTCGATTCTGATTTGACACATTTACCTAGAAGTGCCAATGACTAAGAGGTTGTATGTTACCCATTGGAATAACTGTTGTTGAAGTGCCAAGAAAGATTGCTAGTGTCAGAGTGTGAGAAAAAAAAAATTTAGATGTGGCTACCATAGATCAACACTAACATCTTGAATTTCCATTCCAGTTAAGTGAATTGAATTTGTAGTGAGGAGATTATTATCATTTTCTTTAGGTACAATGAGTTGATCTGTAGAATTAGCAAACAAACAGAGGGAGAGTCTTTTCCAAGCATGATATTGAAACTCAGAAGTTTATTCTCTACAACAACAAAATGTCCCCTACATTTGGGACAAAAGCTACGGTTTCTTGAAGTTTCCTCAAAATAAGCTTTTTATCAAAATTTTCCCTCAAAAGATTCTGTTTAGGGTAATTCTGAGGTCCCACGTGGCATCCTCTCTTTTTCACGAAAAACCACTTCGTTTATTCCCACATGGGGAGAGAGAGAGGGTTTTCCCCTTTGGGCCTTGCTATATAACTCTTTCCATACCAACAAAAAAGTGAAAAAAAGAAAAGTCCAATCGTGAGCAGTTGAGGCACTCGTGGACCAGCTTGTTCAATGACTTCAATAACGTTTGCTTGGAGAGAACATGACCCAACAGATCCACGTACATGAAATTGAGTTCCACTACTTCCCGTGGGTAGCTGTAGGAGATGCCAAACTAACAAACAACGGATTACGTTGCTTGGGTCTCAGTCATTAAGATCTTAAGAAGGATCAAAATCCTCTGTTTTTCCCATCCCTGTTTTTCCTTGTTTTGCTACCTGCAGAATGCTACACGTGGACAATAAGGAGACCAACGATCAAGATAGGGTGAGGATTATTACATCCGGTGCGTTGGTCTTAAAGTTATCCATGTGTCGCGTTTTGCAGGTAGTAAAACAAGGAAAAATAGGGATGAGAAAAACAGAGAATTATTTTCCCCTCAAGAAGACCCATCAGTCTCCTCTTCCAAAACAATAGTGCTTGGCCCTGTTCACTGACAGCGAAGGCCATCAAACTCCCATATCTCTTCTAGCAGAGACACCCAGAGCTTCATATGTCGCACAAGATTGAAGCACTCCTTTTGCGCCTTTTGGGATTCCGTGAACAAGACAATAGATTCAATCACATCTATCCGTTCATGAACCATATCAATCTCCATTGGTAGGGGTAGGTGTCACACCCCGTTCTCACAGAATCGGGCCAGTGACAGGGTTAACACCGGTTAACCCAAACCTGCCAGGCTCATCAGATACTGTATCCCACCACAGCATACACACAACTAGGGGTGTCAACCGGTCGGGCCGATTCGGTTTCGATCGGGCTTAATCGGGCTTGAAGACTTTCAAAGGCTACACCGTGTCCGCCCATTTAACTAATCGGGTTTAGTTATTGAGGGCATGGTAAACTTTATATTCGGTCGGTCGGTCTCGGGCTATAATCGGGCTACCTTAATCGGGCTTTAGTCGAGCCTTAATCGGGCTACGGACATGTTTAATGTTAAACGGGCTTTAACCGGTTTTTAAACGGACCCTCTTTAAAATGTGCTATTATATTCCGGCCCACTCATGCAAGCCCAAAAAAATGGCAATAAATCAATAAATGATGCCAAATATAACCATTATTTAAAATGTGAACATGTCTTTACTTTTTAGTTTTTATTTTTAATTTGGGGGGTAAAATAGGTATTTTACAATCATTAAAGGGTTGGGCCAAGTCGGTGCATAATAGGCCGGTCTCGGTCGGGCGCCCGAC
>NC_056561.1:12911037-12929685 GCF_013358625.1 Macadamia integrifolia
CGGTTGGGCCAGGGGCCCCTGCTAGGACCGGCGGGTAGGATGGCCCGCCGGTTGGCCTGCCGGTTGGGCCCACCGGTTGTGCTCGAAGGCCCCCCTGCCCTCTCAGGTGGGTGCCCACAGGCGGGTAGGGGCCCACCGGTTGTACCCACCGGTTTTGGAGGAAAAAACCCTGTTTCTTCCCAACTTCCTCCATTCTTTAGGGATTCAAATGAGGCTTTTCCCAACCCATTCTTCACACCTTCAAGGTCCTATAGGATGGTTCTAACCTAGATCTAGGTTAGATTCAAGGGATGGGAAACCATCTTACCTTCTTTGCTCAAGAACAACCTCAAACCCTCCAAATCACTTCAAACCCACAATGCTTCTTCCACCTTGTTAATACCTCTTCCAACCCTTCAAGATCAACACATAAATCATCCAAAGGTAAGCTTGGGTATGATGAACGTTCAAAGAACTCGACTTTGCTTACCTCCAAATGTAGATCTAGAGTTGAAGATCACTCTTCCGGCGTCGGAATGGGAAGATCAAGCTTCGGCGCCGCTGAAATCCTTCTCTTCTTCCTCTTCCTTCTCTTCCCTTCTTCTTCCCTTTCTTTTCTCTCTCCTCTTTACTATCCTCACCAACGTACGGGTGTCATAAATGGAAAGAAAAGAAAATCATAAAGCTATATATATAATTCCCAAATAAGTGAATAGTGCACATGGATGGGTCACTCAGGTGGGTGGGTGCACCCACCTGTCCGCCCACCTGAGGGCCAAAACTTGGGATTTTGACAGAGTTCGGGCCTCGGTGCGAACCCCACCCCTGGCATACGATGTAGCATACGTATATACCTTAAAATACGGTTATAATACCTGTTTTATCCGTATATGGCCTTATGGTAGGTGTATGTACACGGCTTGGGCACTCCAGTCTCTTCTGGCACTAGCTTGGACTTGTCGGGCCAGCCGGTGTTTAAGGTCACCCTTGCCATCATTGCCCACAAGGAACCCGCTCTAACTCCCTCTGGTTTGGTTCCTGCATGGTTAAACCGGTTCAACCGCAAAATCAGACCAGGTTTAAGAAGCAGGGTATTACATTACCCCCCCTTCTGAAAAATTTCGTCCTCGAAATTGCGTACCTAGTTGATCAAAAAGATGAGGGTACTTGGATTGCATTTCATCCTCTACCTCCCAAGATGCTTCTTCAAGTGAATGATTAGCCCATCGCACCTTTACATAAGAGATAGAGCGGTTGCGAAGGGTTTTCACCTTCCGGTCCAAAATTTCAGCTGGCTGCTCTGTATAGGTCATATCAGCTTCTCGGTACTCTGGATCCACAGGTAGTACATGAGATGGATCATGCACGTATCTCTTCAGCATGGATACATGGAATACATTGTGAACATCCCCAAGTGAAGGTGGCAGAGCAAGCATATAGGCTACTGAGCCAACCCGGGATAAGATCTTAAATGGTCCAATGTATCTTGGGCTCAACTTTCCCTTTCTGTGAAACCTTTGCAACCCTTTAGTAGGAGATATCTTGAGAAATACCTTTTCTCCTGGCTGAAATTCAATGTCTTTTCTGCGGGTGTCCGCATAGCTCTTTTGACGGGACTGAGCTGCTTTAATCCGTTCTCTAATAACGTCGACTTTGTCACAAGTCATTTGGATCATCTCAGGTCCTAACATTCGACGTTCACCTACCTCATCCCAATAGAAAGGAGTTCTGCACTTTCTGCCATATAACGCCTCATATGGAGCCATCCCAATTGTAGCTTAGTAACTGTTGTTATATGCAAACTCCATAAGAGGTATATATTCTTCCCAACTGGCACTCATCTCCATTGTACATGCCTTGAGCATGTCCTCTAATATCTGTATGGTTCGCTCCGACTGACCATCCGTCTGTGGGTGAAAAGTCGTACTCAAATTCAGCTGTGATCCCAAGGCACGTTGTAAGCTTTTCCAAAATCTGGAAGTGAACCTTGGGTCCCTATCTGAAACAATGCTCACTGGCACCCCATGTAAGCGCACTATGTTGTCCATGTAAAGTTGTGCTAGTTTGGCTATGGAGAACTTGGTCTTGATGGGAATGAAATGAGCAGTCTTGGTAAGCCGATAAATGATCACCCATATCGCGTCCATTCCCTTAGGTGTACTTGGTAGTCCGGTGACGAAGTCCATTGTAATCCTTTCCCACTTCCATTCTGGTACTGGGAGTGGCTGAAGAGTACCATAAGGTCGATGCCTCTCAGCTTTTACTTTCTGGCAGGTAAGACAAGTCGCCACATACAGAGCTATGGTGACTTTCATGCTTGGCCACCAGTAACTTTGTTTGAGGTCTTTGTACATCTTGATACTTCCTGGGTGAAGTGAGTACTCGGAGCTATGTGCTTCTCGCACTATCTTGTCTTGTATATCCAAATCATCGGGTACACACAATCTGTCTCGAAACATCAATGCCCCATCACTGGTTAAAGCAAAATCTTGGTCGTTCATTGTTTGATCTTGAACCTTAATTCTGATCCGCTGCAATTCAAGATCCAAAGGTTGCTTCATTATTACCTCTTGCCTAATTGCCGGATGCACCTGTAGAGCCGTCAAGGATACAGTCAACCATTTAAGGTTTTCTGGTTGAGGTTCAAGCTCTAAGGTTGCCCCTTCATATAAGAGCGTTTCATCCATTAGCATCGCCTCTTGCACGAGTGGTGGGCTGACTGCTAAGTATGAGAGCGACACCGTCTGTGTCTTCCGACTCAATGCATCTGCCACTACATTTGCTTTGCCGGGATGATACTGAATGTCGCAGTCATAATCCTTCATGAGTTCCACCCATCTCCTCTGTCTCATGTTCAGATCCTTCTGGGTGAAGAAGTACTTCAGGATTTTGTGATCACTGTATATCTCACACTTTTCCCCATACAAATAATGTCACCAGATCTTAAGGGCAAAAATTACTGCAGCTAGCTCCAAGTCATGAGTGGGATAATTCTTCTCATACTCCTTTAGTTGTCGAGATGCATACGCTATTACCTTACCACGTTGCATGAGAACACAACCCAAACCAACTTTGGAAGCATCGGTATAGACTGTCATTCCACCTGTGCCTTCGGGAATAGTCAGCACAGGGGTAGTCACCAACCTATCTTTTAATTCCTGGAAGCTCTCCTCACATTCCTCTACCCAGTCGAATTTCACACCCTTTTTAGTCAACTTGGTCATTGGTGCTGAGATCCGAGCAAAATTCTTGATGAAGCGCCGGTAATATTCCCACTCCACTACTGCTTTCACCTTAGCAGGATCTACTTCGATTCCGGCTTTAAACACTACGTGCCCCAGGAATCCAACTTGTTCAAGCCATAATTCACACTTGTTGTACTTGGCAAACAACTGTTGATCTCTCAACCTCTGTAACACCATTCTCAAGTGTTGAGTGTGCTCCTCTTCGGTCTTGGAGTAGATCAAGATGTCGTCAATAAAAAAAATTACCCATTTATCGATCACATCTTGAAATACTCGATTCATTAGATCCATAAATGTTGTCGGTGCATTGGTTAACCCGAAAGATAACACTAGGAACTCATAGCAACCGTATTGGGTCCTAAATGCTGTTTTGGGTATATCACTGCTCTTTATCTTGAGCTGATAATAGCCAAACCGAAGGTCTATCTTTGAAAATACTCTGGCTCCCTGCAACTGGTCAAATAGATCATCAATGTGCAGCAAAGGATATCGGTTCTTAATGATTAACTTATTCAACTCCCGGTAATCTATGCACATACGCAAACTGCCATCCTTCTTCTTGACAAACAACACCGGGGCACCCCAAGGTGAAACACTTGGGCGAATAAACCCCTTTTCCAATAGTTCCTGCAATTGCATCTATAACTCCTTCAATTCAGCTGGTGCCATCCTATATGGAGCCTTAGATACCGGAGCTGCTCCATGAGTCAAGTCTATGGCAAAATCCAACTCTCTATCAGGTGGTAAGTGCATCAGATCATCTGGGAAAATATTGGGAAACTCTTTAACCACCTTTACCTCTTCTAGAGGTGTAATCCTTGCATCAACATTAAGTACCGATGCCAAGTAACCCTGACATCCACTTTCTAGCAATTTTACCGCTTGAAGAGCAGAGACAAGGACCTTCCTCACCCTTTTCATTGTATCTGCTCGGTATACCAATTCTTTCCCTTCGTCATCTGCCACCCTAATCAGGTTTTCAGCACAGATCACATTAGCTCGATGAGCCGACAACCAATCCATACCCAATATAATATCAAAATTCTGCATATTAAACTTAATGAGTTGTGCATCAAGGTTCTTTCCATTAATTTCCACTGGGCACGGCCCATACACTTCCTTCAACTGTGCAACTTTACCAGTAGGCATACTAACAATCATTCCATGATCTAGGATCCTGGGTGACATCCCAAGTTTCTCTGCGAATCTCTTAGATGCGAATGAATGAGTAGCTCCTGAATCGAATAAAACATAGGCGGGTATGCCTGATATGGGTAGGATACCTAGTATAACAATGCATATAATTTCAGCAGATCATCAATATTAATCATAATAAATTTCTTAATTTAAAATGTACCTGCCACTACTTCTGTACTGGCCTCAGCTTCCTCAGCTGACAGAGCATACATCCTTCCTTGCGGCTGATTTCCCCGAGCTAAGGGAGGTCGGTACGCAGAGGGCTGACTGGAGGGCAAGGCTGATCTGGCCCGACAGTCTTTTGCATAATGCCCATATGAATGGCAGTTGAAGCAACGAATCTGAGACGTCGGAACTGGGGTTGGGCCCCTCTGCACTTGACCCGTTGCAGATGGAGGTTAAGGTGGCCTTGGAGTTGTAGATGCCACACTAGTGTTCGGGCGGAAAGAGGTGGAACCCGAACCACCAACTGGTCTAGGAGGGTAGCCAGATGGCCTATAGGGCTGCCTATACATAGGCCCATAACTGTACGATCCATGGTATGCTTTGGATGAATTTCCCATATCCGAAAATGGGTTTGTTCTCTTCCACAGTCCAGGGGTGAGGGACTGTTCTCCCTTTTGCTTATCCTCTATGGTCTTGGCCTTTTGCACAATCTGGCCATATTCGGTCAAATCCAATACCTCAAGTACAGACCCAATAGATGCTTTTAGGCCTTTTAGGAACCTCGCTGCCTTCTCTTCAGCTATCCTCATATGCCTTGGGGTAAAATGGAACAAACTCTCGAATTTTTGTTGGTACTCAAGAACAGTCTTACTTCCTTAAGTTAAAGCCATGAATTCAGTCTCCTTGCGGTCTCTGAAGCTGCGTGGATAATGGTTGTCCAAGAACAACTCCTTGAACTGCTCCCAAGTGGGTTCTGGATGGGCAGCCAACAATATGGGCTTGGAGGCTTGCCACCAAGAATTTGCCTCTTTCTTGAGTTACAACCCAGCACAAATGAGTTTCTGTGCATCCGTGCACTCAAGCACCTCAAATATCTTCTCTAATTCTTGGATCCATTGGTCCGGTTCCAGAGGATCACTCCCCACCTTAGAGAATACAGGTGGTAAGTTCCTCTTTAATGACTCTACTACCTTTGAAGTATTACTCGTCGCCGGGAAGTTAGGAGCATAAGCAGGATAGTAGGAGTATGGAGGAGGCATCCCATACTGAGGAACACCAAATGGTGGAATTGGAGATGTACCCCCCACTTGTGGTCCCGTTCCCGACCCTACAGGCGGGTCCTGTGGAGTGAGTACCCGGGGAGGTTGACCCGGTTGAGAAAAGTCCAACTGTTACTGAATGGCAGTCATAAATGCTTGCTGTTGCTGAAGCATTTGTTGCTGAAAAGCTTGCTGTGACTGCTGAATTATAGTAGCAACATCTCCCGGTGTGATAACCGGTGGAGGGTCCGGGAGTGTAGTCATAGGTGGGTCCCCATGTGCCCCACCCTGACCAAGGGTCTCTGGAGGTAGTGGAGGCGAGGTTTGCCCCACAGAGCGGGACCCCCAGGGATTTTGTGGTCGACCGACCGGACGAGGACCCCGCGAGGTACCTCGGGCATTACTACCAAATCTAGTACGTACCATCGTATCCCTGTACCTGGAACATATCACACACCATATTGGTTAAACATCAGAGAATTGATTTCGGTACACAATTATATGTCATCACATAAGGTATTGTAGTGTATGATAGTCCACAATAAATCGTAACTTAATTTCCAAGATACAGGGCCAATGCCCCAACAGGTACGTCAATGGTCCCACTTGACCATAACACATTAATATAGGAATAATATCAATAATGAGAATCAATGTAATCATGCTAGGAGGAGAGAAGGAGAAAGAAAAAAAATCTTCAAAATTTCCCAATTTTCACAATCGGTGGGCTGCACCGGTGGGTAGGGGCCCGTCGGTCGAGCCCGCTGGTCCTAGTGCCTCAAACCGGCGGGTGGCACCGACGGGTAGGGGCCCGCCTGTCAGACCCGCCGGTCTTGCCCGTGTAAAAACACGAACAGGGCCCTACAGACCCTGTTCAGTCTTGTCTCTTCCCCAACCTTTTTCTCTTTCTTCCTCTCTTCCTTGGGCGATCTTGGAGGTCTCCTAGGCTCTTCTACTCGCGAGTCTACTCATCAACTCGGTGCTTTTGAGAAGGTTTAACTCTCCCTTTTCCTCAAGTAAGTTTCTTCTCCTCTTTTCTCAGAATTTTCCTTTTGGGGTAAAATGCATGTGTAGGCTTGAATCTAGGCTTCCTTTCTACATTTCTTCCCATAGAATAGCATTTCCATTTGATTGTGATGCTTCTCTTGTGATCATTGTAGTTTATTAATATTTTATCTCCTCATTTGGAGAAAAACCCCAAATCGTGCTCTAGGTATCCAAATTTAGGGATTTCTTAAATTTTCGCTCCTTTTCTCCAATTGATGATTCCTTTGTGATGCATTTCACTTGATTTGTGCTTAACATGCTATAGATTTCATGAATTGTCCATTATGCTTGGAATCCCCATGTATTCCCATGAAAAATCCCTCTTTTGTATTGGTTTTCCTTAATCCTCATCACATACTTGTATTCGTAGACCTCCATAGTCTATTTGGGTATGTTTTTGCACTTTCATGATCCCGCTACCATGGCATTTCGTCTTAGTCCTAAGGTTTCTGGTTGTTCTCCATTGTGTTCGATTTTTTTTTTCGCATTGGAATTGAATCCCCTCATGTTAAATATGCTCTTTGCTGTCATTTTACTGTTTTGGCAGGTTTCCCCTCTTGTCACCTACCGTGCATCATATCCATTAGCTCCCTATCATTTCTAGCTCGTCGCCTTTTCCATTTTGCGAGAATTTGGGTTTTGGGTTTCCCCTTTCTAATGCTGTCATTTTCCATTCCTTACTAACCCCACTTTCTTTTCTTCTTTCCAGGATGTCATCTCGCACCGGCAAGGGACCATCTTCCTCTGGCGTACGACGTAAGACCACCGCTACTAAGCGGAAGAGTGCAGAGACATTAGATACTGTATCCCACCACAGCATACACACAACTAATATAAGCTCATCAGATCAACGGAAGACTAAGTTTTACCTGTGAATAATCCCATAATACTTGATACCCGAATTGTGATACAATAATTATATACATGTGGGCCCGAAGGCATGATATTTACACAATAAAAGTACAATTCATATATCAAGTATGTAAAGGAAATCATCAAAATAATCCAAGTACACAGCTCAGCTCAATATCAAGGCTAGAGCTCAGCTCGACATCAAGGGTTGAGCCCAGCTCGGCATCACATAGAAGAGCTTAGCTCGACCTCAGAAGTGGAGCTCAGCACGGCCTCAAAGGTGGAGCTCAGCTCGGCCTCAGAACTGTTGTCCTACAGCACAACTCTCGCACGAGCAGTCAGTGCCGTGCTCTAACTCCTCAGGGGTCCACCAGTCTTCTTCAGGAAACTCGACTATGGGACCCACCCCATGCTCCTCAGATGTATGACCTGTAAAATCATCTAAAAAGGGGTGTACACGTGGGATGAGCTCACTAGCTCAGTAAGTGGTAAGATGGACCACACAGCAGTCCACACATCAAAACACATCATATGCACTACATGCCATGCTATACATTTTAAATCACATCCACCTATTCAACATTACTAAGTCATTGGTTTTAGTGCTACTACAACCACAGTGCGCGTATACTCCAGGTACGAGCCGCGAACTCCCTCTGGCGATACGCCCATAGGGCTGTCGGAGAAGGGCCACCGTGAGTACTCGAAAAAGTAAAGACAATGCCGTCCACCGGCTCTCAACAGAAATGTAAATGACTGAAAATAAAGGTTCTGACTCCAGCAATTTAAAAGCAGTACGATTGGCCCTCTTGAATATACCATCGGGGTTGTCGGCTGTCCTACATGACCCGCCGGGCGTTATGTCTAACCGCCACAGTGACCCGACGACCGCGACCACTGCTTCCCCCCAAATGATAACCCAACACCTTAACCCCTGTTGGGAAGGGTCGTAGCACTGGATGGTGAAAATCCTAATACCGCATGCTCCTATATGACAATAGTACGATTGTATAGTGCCTCCGTGTCCCATTCCACGGGCCACCAATGCACTCGTTTCCAAGCCGACTACGGCATCTAGTCTATCAATGCATCATGCACCATGATGTCCACATTCAATATATAAACATCTCATTCAATTGGCATCTAGAAAGTAAACATAGCACACATGCATAACAATGTGAGGAATGACTAATCTACATAGCATATTCATGATGGCATGACTAGACTAGATATAATTAAATGAATACCAAACAATGCCTTAAAACAAGGGCAAACATCCTCTCCCCACTTACCTGTAGCGTACAAGGATTCCCGTTCAGTACGGGTGAGATCCGGTGCGAATCGGGTAGGATTTGGTGAACCTAACATAATTGAGCGGGGTTAGTACTTCACCATTTTAGGATCAAAATTAAAGAGATTCGATGACAAAATCATGTTTAGAAAGTCAAAAGAAGGTCACACGTCCGATTTGGGTTCAATCGGACATAAGGATCACCTTCGGAGCCACACGGGTGGTTCAGACAGGTGGGCAGTCTGGCCCACCGGTCCTACCCACCGGTTTGGACCGGTGGGTAGGGGCCCGTCGGTTCCACCTGCCGGTTGGGCCAGGGGCCCCTGCTAGGACCGGCGGGTAGGATGGCCCACCGGTTAGCCCACCGGTTGGGCCTGCTGGTTATGCCCGAAGGCCCCCCTGCCCTCTCATGTGGGTGCCCACAGGCAGGTAGGGGCCCACCGGTTGCACCCACCGGTCTTGGCGGGAAAAACCCTGTTTCTTCCCAACTTCCTTCATTCTTTGGGGATTCAAATGAGGCTTTTCCCAACCCATTCTTCACACCTTCAAGGTCCTATAGGATGGTTCTAACCTAGATCTAGGTTAGATTCAAGGGATGGGAAACCATCTTACCTTCTTTGCTCAAGAACAACCTCAAACCCTCTAAATCACTTCAAACCGACAATGCTTCTTCCACCTTGTCAATACCTCTTCCAACCCTTCAAGATCAACACATAAATCATCCATTAAACCTTAGATTTATCCTTTTAAAGGGGATTTATAAGATCTCAAGAAACCCTACTCGAATCAAGGGTTTAAGCTTGGGTATGATGAACGTTCAAAGAACTCGACTTTGCTTACCTCCAAATGTAGATCTAAAGTTGAAGATCACTCTTCCGGCGCCGGAATGGAAAGATCAAGCTTCGGCGCCGCTGAAATCCTTCCCTTCTTCTTCCGTTTATTTTCTCTCTCCTCTTTTCTATTCTCACCAACGTACGGGTGTCATAAATGAAAAGAAAAGAAACATAAATGCTATATATATATTTCCTAAATAAGTGAATAGTGCATATGGATGGGTCACTCAGGTGGGTGGGTGCACCCACTTGTCCGCCCACCTGAGGGCCAAAACTTGGGATTTTGACAGAGTTCGGGCCTCGGCGCGAACCCCACCCCTGGCATACGATGTGGCATACGTATATACCTTAAAATACGGTTATAATACCTGCTTTATCCATACATGGCCTTATGGTAGGTGCATGTACACGGCTTGGGCACTTCCGTCTCTTCTGGCACTGACTCGGACTTGTCGGGCCAATCGGTATTTAATGTCACCCTTGCCATCATAGCCCACAAGGAACCCGCTCTAACTCCCTCTAGTTCGGTTCCTGCATGGTTAAACCGGTTCAACCGCGAAATCAGACCGGGTTTAAGAAGCAGGGTATTACAGTAGAGGTAGGGGGTAGGGGTAGGGTTAAGGATAGGGTTGGTAAGGGCTCCCGACCATGGATTTAGGGGAAGGTCTCGGTACTGATACCGATCTGGATCGAATGGGATCTGTGAGTATCGGTCTATTTTACTCTTGAAACGATCGGGATAATCGATTCAGATCGGTATTGAATCAGGGATCAATTCAATATGATCGATATGACCGATCCCAAATCGATACTTGAAACCATGCTCACTACAGAGGCAGAGGGAGAGGTGGAGCAGGGAGCGATGCTCTAAGGAGTGGGGGAGATAGAGACGGCGGGCGACAAGGGCTCTTGTAGAAGGACGAAAAGTTAGCGAATGGTCAAAGGGATGAGGAAAGCGTACGACTTTCTTAGTTTGTGAAATTTGTTTAGCTACCCTCAAAAGGGTAGGTGGCAGGAGGGTAATCTGAACCGTCAATTGATTTTTATGGTAACCGTTCCCAGCTTTTTGTGGTGAGAGGTTCATGGCCACCCTCGCGGCTGCTACGAATTCAATACGAATCATTCTCTCTCTCTCTCTCTCTCTCTCCCCTGAATCTTCTGATTCCCGCAGCCTCCTCCCTCTCCTCCACCACAAACCCAAAACACCCCCTTTCTCGACTCTATCTCTCCCACTCCCTAGAGCTCCATTAAAGTTAAAAAAAGTAATTTTTAACTAGGCTGTTGGATGCGACGAGGAGTGCTTTTTGGGCTTATGCACCAGGGAAGGAGCAGTTCCTAACCCACTGCCACATTTCTGCCTCCAGACTACTACATTCCTCAATTATGCCAAGATCGAGTGAGTCTGCCAACAAATTTATCAGTCATTGCTAGCATCATCAATGGAGTTGCTGATTAAGCTCGTCTCTTCCTAAGTCTAAAAAAACCAATAGTTACATAACCATGTAGAGATCTTCACCTAAACTCACCATTGCAGAAGAATCCTACTTGGAAAAAAAGCTGTTGGTTGAAGTGGGATGAAGAAAGGGGCATCCAGGTTCTACATTGTTGTTCTTTCAAAAACTATCACAAACATGGCCAAACTATCATAACTACATAGACTACATATGAGATCTAGTAAGAATCTCACAAAAATAGGCTTCCTAAAAGAAACCATCCATAATTTTGGAATGCTATCTATTCCATCGCAATCATCATCTCCAAAAGACCCAAGCATAGATCAAAGAGATTAGATGTCTTACTCAAGAATCAATCGTTTGCAATTTGAAAATGAACAAAATAAGACAAAACCAAAATCTCATAAAAGTGAAGAAACCCATATCAACTAGAAGTAGGAAATTAAAGAGGAAACAATCAAAAGTGATGGACTGGGGAAAAACTCGATTGATGAGGTGGGGAGAGGGCAAGGCAATAGGAGGATGGAGATGCATGGAGGGGGGGGGGGGAGAGAAATAACGGTTGCAGCAAGTTTTAGGTTAGCAATTCAACAGCAAAGATTTGATGAGATTAAATCAG
This sequence comes from Macadamia integrifolia, assembly GCF_013358625.1. Lineage (NCBI taxonomy): Eukaryota > Viridiplantae > Streptophyta > Magnoliopsida > Proteales > Proteaceae > Macadamia > Macadamia integrifolia. The sequence goes on from NC_056561.1 coordinate 12,922,760, forward strand.
CAGTTGCCAATTGAAGACGTATTCTCAAATTATTTATGCGTACGTAAACGACTTTTTTCCTCCTCAAAATATTAAACACCATGAGTGAAAAAAAAGTCACAGTCAAAGCCATCTCATTCCCCATAGTTCTGAAAATGATTACTTTAATATTATCTATGTTTATGTTCATCATAAAATATTAATATTTAATTAATAAGATATGAGTTAATTCCACAATTCATGTGTGTATGTGATCATTTTCTGGTCTTGTATTTTTTTTCAATCTAAACTTCTAGAATCCATATCGTCTCTTTTTTTTTTTTTTTTCAAAATGTTTGATTGTAATTTTGACCGTCCCATTAAAATTCAGAGTCGTTTTAAACATATTGCACCAAACAAAGTTATTTTCTTGTTCCTGTTTTAACTAGGTGTTGCCTGATTTAGGGTCAAATGACGAATGGCAATGACGAATGACGTATGATGTATGACATATGACGTATGGAGGCGTGAATTAGGGTACATGTATTGTGACAATTTGAGTCAATATTGGATTGAGAAGATTTTATTTTATTAAACTTCCGCTACCGTATAGCAATTTTATAGCAAACTTAGAATTTATGGGTTGATTCTTGTCCGGGAATGAAGATTCTTGGCACGAACGCTGGGATAATTTAGTGGTGGCAGTTATGACTTTAAAAGTCGACGAGCAGGGGAAGAGGTCATGGGATTAAGTCCTATCGTACATTTTGTGTGAGTGAATTTGTGCTTAACAGAATAAAGTAATAAAAAAAAATTTTTTTGATCCATTAAAAAATTATTTTTTAAACTATTTTACCCTTCATCTATGCTAATTCACTTATACAATATCGATAAAAAATCAAGATTGATCAAGGCCAATTGTGATCCAATCCAATCAATCTTGATCTTGATCTGATTCAATTCATCAAACCATGATGGGACATGATCACAGTTTGAAGGCTTTGGGTCATTTGCAAGGCTTTCAAACATGGAATTAGATCAAATCTTTCGGTTGAACCATCTTATGATTGGACAATTATGGACCACCTGATCATCTTGGCTGATGCCACAGATGCCTTTTGTAAGATTGGATAGGATTGGATTGGTCCGTAATAGTGTAATATTTTGTTTTATTTTTTAAAGATTTTTTTTTTAATTTTATGAAAAAAATAAATTCATTGAAGAAAAAGGATACTACTGTTCATAAAGTTTGAATTAAGAGTAAGTTCTAACCCATTTAATTGGTGAACTATGGAAACGATACCATATTACGGCTTTTCTTTACTAAATTTGAACATATAAAAAGTTTTACCAAATCCTTAATATCCAACAAAAAGAAAGAAAGAAAGAAAGAGAAGGTAAATCAGATGGAGTGCTTGATCAATCAAGGTCTCAGCTAAAGTGCACCAGCAATATATGTATGAAGCTAATCCATGTTAAAATGAAATATCACTATCATTCAGCTCTAAAGTACGAAACAAAAGTGAAAGTTCACAATCTCTCTCCTCCATTACAACAAAACAAAAATCAAAGGGGAAGACCCTTCAGACTTCCTGCTCCATAGGGTAGCAGACTTTATTTATAAATGTTTAACCCAATCTCCTCTTGATCATTAACTCTACTCAATCCCATACATCTTCCTCATCTGCCCAAAGAACTGGTAGACCTTTTGTTGGTCAGCAAGGGAGTTTGACACACTCTCCTTCTCCAAGCACCTCTCAGCCCAACCAATGAGCTTTGGGCACTCAACTTCCATGCTGAAGCTCCCAAAAGTTTCATAGGAGTAAAACCAAGTGTAGAAGGGGATGAGGCACAAATCTACAAACCCAAACTTCTCTCCCCCAAAGTAGGGCTTCTCTCCAAGCTCTCCTTCCAACACTTTTAAGGACTCAATCAGCTCCTTCTTTGCTGCCTCAGTCTCTTCTCCTTTTGACATGCATGTCTTCCTACCAGAGTCGAATATCTGCAGAGACCAATTATTTCAATCAGTTAATGGATGTGTCAATGGTGATAATTAGAGAGAGAGAGAGAGAGAGAGAGAGAGAGAGAGAGAGAGATTTCTAACCTTCTTGTCAATGAAATCAGCCCAAAATTTGGCTTCTGCTCGGTGGTAAGGATCAGAGGGCAGCAAAGGACATGTCTCCTTCCAAACCTCATCAATGTATTGAACAATGATGAGGGATTCACAGATGGGTTTGCCGTTATGAATCAAAACAGGAACCTTCTTATGAACAGGGTTCATCTTGAGAAGCAGAGGACTCTTGTCTTGCAGGTTCTCTTCCTTGTAATCATAGTTGATTCCTTTCTCGGCCAAGGCGATTTTGATCCTCATTCCGAAAGGACTAAGCCAGAAACTCAAAAGAACTACCTCATCCGCCATTGTTATGATATCTTCGCTAGCTTCTTCTCGATATGAAATCAGTGAAAAACACTAAAATGTTTTAGACAACTTATGTGATTTGAGGTGGGAGTGGCAGTATTTATAGCACGCTCAAAGAGGGTTTTAAGACGTGGGTGAGGGGTCACTACATACGCGGGTCCATTTTGGGTTTGTAGACTTTGAATGAAGGAGGCTGTCAATATTGGACACAGCACCCAATTTTGGAATATGTCACCACATCCCTCTGTAGAAATTTATGCAAGCTGTGAAATTTTGAGTTAGTTCATACGCATTAATGAGGATTCTAGGCTTCGTTTCCATGGAATATGTAACAATATTTGAATTGCCTTTTGACTTTTGAGAGAGAGAGAGAGAGAGAAGAAGAAGGAGAAGAAGGAGAAGAAGAAGAAGAAGAAGAAGAAGTAGAAATAAACCTCTCATTTCTCTCTCTTTCTCTCTCATCGGTAAAATAAAAAAATTCACCAGAAAAAAAAAAGCCTTTGTAATTTTTTTTTTTTGGTAGAATTAAACCTGTGTATTACATTAATGCTTTTAAGAACAAGGTATACAGTACCCAAAAAAGAACGGGGTATACAAAGATTGTTATAAATAATTAATGTTTCATATATGATGATTTGAATTACATATCCACAATTTTTTGTGACCCAACTATTGTATTTTGGGTTGTACTTGTTGTCAACCCTATCATATGTGGTTTTGTACAGAGTACGGAGTACAAGTGGTAAATTATGTCAAAATGGGTAGTTTCATCATGAGTCAGCTTCAGGGGTATTTTTATCATTTAATATGGCGGGTTAGCAGGTGAATTGTTCTGGAAAGTTAGCATATCCAATCGTGAGTCCAACGCAACTTTGTCTCTATTTGAATGCAAATGAGAATGTTATGAAGGTTTCGCATGGTCGCTCCAAATTGGCCAATGTGTTTAATGAAATGTCCGAGCGGATACTTGCATGGATTACAAGGTCAAGTTGGCCTCATATGATATGATGGCAGTAGCGGCAAATGTGGACTTTTTGTTCCCTGATGTGGTTGAGTACCATATTGTATGTGTTAGCTAAGGTAGTAGCCAGCACAATTGGCCACACACGGCCGCTGCTAAACGTAACAAGGGCCATGCACATGCACAACCAAGACCATGTACCATGTGTTGCCCAGCCCATGCATGCAACAACATGCCAGCAGAGGCCCCTATGCGTAGGCTTAGTGCATGAGGCCAGATCTTCTCCTAGACCTTGACCTCCTGCAACAATTTCACACTATTCAAAGAATAAGAGGGGCCATCACCCAATGAATGGTATAAGATTATTGCAGAAGGTTATGATCCTGAAAAGGATCCGGTCTCTTACTACATGCCTCACATGATCAACGGCTAAGTGTTGTGAAGCTCGCCATTTATTCGACCTTTTTCCATTGTGAGGCTCAAAATTCATGAAGCCTCTGGAGCCACATCATTTTTTAGGGGTATGAAGTTGCAATTATGCAAAGTTGGCGGGTAAATGAGCCATTTATTCTTGGCGAATTGGGTCTATTGTGAATTTGAAAAATCTTCCCTGATGGAGTTTATTCCAACTCAAACCTATTGATTGGTTGAAAGTATGAAGTGTGGACCGCATAACACTGGATCGTTCCTAGGCGAGTTTTTGACATGTGCGATTTAAGTGTTTTGATGATTCTCTCTCAATTTATCTCATCAATTTCTTTCTATTTTTTTATTAAAAGAAAAAATAAAAAATCCCTTCTTTTTGTTTAAGATTGAACGCTCCATGTTATAGATTCTCAAGTTCTCAATTAGAGGAGTTGAAAGTTATAGTGAGCAGTGGAGGTTCTCAGGGACATCTCAAGGTAGCAGGTTTTGTCTCAGATAAAGGTTGCACGGTTTTTTTTTTTTTTTTTTTTTTTTTTTTTTTTTTTTTTTTTTTTTTTTTTTTTTTTAACCATATTATTTATGTCACTGTTATATGCTAGTCATAGGGTAGTATTGTTGAACCTATGCTAGAGGTGCTTCATTTGTTCGATATTGTTATAAACTCATCTTTTATCATAAGAAATGGGTGTTTAGTGGGTCCTAGACAGTGGGAGTGGGAGCTATTAGTTGTATTGGCACTATTGTGCACTCTCGGTTCTATGGTGGAAAATTTTGAATATGCGCACTTTCAGCTGTAGGTGCAGCTAAAGTAGAACATTGGGTAAATATGAAGTTCTAGTGGCTTTGCTCTGCGGATATAGACAACTTGTTTAACCATGTATCTCTTGCGTTGTAGGTGTGAATTTATTGCATATTTCTTGTTGCATTTGGAGTATGTGTGTGTGTATGCCGTAGGATGGGTATGCATACTTGAAAGTGCCTGTGACTAAAAGGCTGAGTGTATACATGATCGTGTGATTATTGTGTGAAGTGTAACAAGGATTGCCAATATCGAAGTGTATAGGATAAAAAAGAACAAGACTTTTAGATCACGGATTCACCCCTTTCTTAGTGATTGTCATAGAACAACACTAATTTCTTGAATAAGGTTATCGTTCGTTTTGTTTTATTTTGTTTTTTTACTTTTATTGTTGTCAAAATATTTGACTTTATTTTTAACCATTCCATTAAAATTCTCAAAGGTTTTAAACAGATCATACCAAAAAAAGCTATTATATTCTTTTTTTCCGTTTTAACCATGAATGAAACCACTTTAAAACTTCAATATTCAATATGTGTTGCTTGAGTTTGGGTCAGGTGACATGTGGGGGGGTTGAATCAGGGTCCATGAAATTTGTGAATTTGGGTCAATATTGGTCGGAGAAGACCTGTTTTTTTTCTTATTGTTTTAATACATCCGCCACCTTTTCTGGAATTTTATTGCAAGCTTGGAATTATGGGTTAATTCTTGCGTGTGAATAATGAAGAATCTTGGCTATCTTTGTTTCTACGGGACATGGTCACAGTTTGAGGGCGTACTTCCAAGGTTTTGAAACTTGGAATTAGAAGTTTTGGCTGATCCATCTAGTGATCAGAAAATTATATATGTATATATATATATAGGGAAAAGGATAGGTATGCTAACGTAGTACCTAGGAATTAGGAATGCTAGTGGTATTTTGACCGTAGGATTTGATCAGCATGAATTGAACCGCTGGATTGAGAGAAGATAAACAAATTTTCAATGTACGATTGTAACACCTTTACTCTCTCTCTCTCTCTCTCTCTCTCTCTCTCTCTCTCTCTCTCTCTGCTCTGCTGAAAAAACTCATTCATTCACCAGATCCAGTCGGAGAAAGTAAAGTAGTTGGCACCGCCACTGTTGATGGATCGCAACCACTGCCATTGCCGCTGCCGCAGCCGTTTAAAAATGAATTCATTCAAGTAAAGAAAAGGGCATTCTCCTACTTACAAATTTGAAATAGTCAGTTCCAGCCCTTCTGACTAGCTGATGAGCTATGGAGATCATACTACAACTTTTCTTTTCCAAATTTGAACATACAAAAAGGTTTTAAAAAATCCCTAGCATCCAACATTAGGGACAATGATTTTCATGGCCAGTTCGAGCGATCTTAATTGGTGGAGAAATTTATAATTTCCTCACAATCGGTGATGAAAGCGACCCTTAATTGTCGGCAATAGACTAATGAAAAACAGAAAGAGAAAGAAGAAATACAAAGTCTCACATTTTTCTCATCTCTGTTGAATGTATGGACCAATGCGATATCGTCACCTTTCATCAATTTTGAAATTGGGATTGTTCCAACACTTTTTAGATACAAGAAAATAACAATAAATTTTGGGAAAAATTAATAAGTCCACATTTATACTTCCATCCCAAGCAAGGTTTTAAAACTCGGTATTGGTATCGGTGTCGGGCACAATCAAAATCAATATGATATGGACCAATATCGGTAAGTATCGGTCAAGGATCGGTTAAGGATTGGAAATTGTATAGTTTTCCTGGATCGTTCAAGCATCGGTCAGAAAAATCTAAAAAAATCCAGAAAATCCAATGAACACCCTTTGAAAAGGGCCACACCCTTTGAATTTTTTTTTTTTACGGATCAGGTTGGATCGGTTGATCTAGATCGGTATCTGATACATAGGAAGATACCGATACCCGTCTCAGGATCGATCAGGTATTGGGATTGATCTCCACCAATACCGATTCAATACGGCAAATCCAGCCGATCCAATACCGATACTTGATTCCATGATCCCAAGACTCATCACCACCATTTTAACTCCAATTTTTCGCTAGTCATATGATATAGGAGTAAAAATGTAAATCAAATATTTTTTTTTTGGGGAGGGGGGAGGTTTCTAATCAACTTGCTATATAATTGCCAAATGAAAAGAATAAATGACTCTCTCTCTCTCTCTCTCTCTCTCTCTCTCTCTCTCTCTCTCTCTCTCATACACGAACAAAATCAACCAATCAATCGATATCAGATGGAGGGCTTGATCAATCAAGCTCTCAGCTCAAGTGCACCAGTCATACATATATGTATGAAGCAAAAACATGTAAAAAGAAATATCACTATCATTCAACTATAAAGT
>NC_056561.1:12929705-12936707 GCF_013358625.1 Macadamia integrifolia
TGGCCGGCTTCGGAGGGAGGTACGATTGGTGAACACGAGGTTAGATTATTACGATCACCGCTTCGACTTTAACTCCAGGCCTCCAGCGAACTTGGTGATCATCGACGACGATGACGACGATCAGTGAGGGGTTGGCTTGCCCACACTAGCTGTTTATCCATTTTTCTCTCCTTTTTTGTAGACATTGTGTATTTATTTAGCTCATTCCTTGTAATTGCAATGTAACTTGATTTTCATTTATGGAATGAAACATCTTTGGATATTGGACTATTATAATGTTTTCATATGTGGAGTTCCTGTGTGGTTTTGTGGTGATGTGACTTTTCTATTTTTGCTCTTTGTTATATTATTATCTGTTGTTTATCAGGTTTTGTGTAAAATTTTTGGAAATCCCACTTTACGCCGTTATGCTGCCGAAATTTCGTCGAAATAGTACTTTATAGGTTATAGTTCCAATCTAATTACCTTTTTATCTACACTCACGCATGCCATGAATGCAACTTATAATATAACTCCATTTTATACTTTCTTTCTTTGACTTTTAATCTTTAAGCTTTTAGCTTTACCCAACCCCATTTTCCTATTATAGAGTCTACGGGATTCTAATGGTATGCTGTGAGTGGAGCAAAGCATCACGCTCTGATACCACCTTTTGTCACACCCCGTTCACACTGAACCGGAGCGGTGACCGAGTTAACACCGGTTAACCCAAACCTGCCAGGATCATCAGATACTGTATTCCACCACAGCATACACACACTAACACAAGTTCATCAAATCAGCGGAAGACTAAGTTTTATCTGTAAATAATTTCCATATACTTGATACCCAAATGATGATACCATAATTATATACATTTGGGCCCGAAGGCATGATATATACACAAAAAGAATAAAGTCCAAGTATCAAGTATATACAAGAAAATATCAAAATCATCAGAGTACACAGCTCAGCTCGGTATCAAGGCTGGAGCTCAGCTCGGCCTCAGAACCGCTGCCCCGCAACACAGCTCTCACACGCGCAGTCTACGCCGTGCTCAAACTCCTCAGGGGTCCACCAGTCCTCCTCAGGAAACTCGACTGTGGGACCCACCCCCATACTCCTCAGATGCATGACCTGCAAAATCATCTAAAAGGGGTGTACACGTGGAATGAGCTCACTAGCTCAGTAAGTAGAGAGGTGGACCACACACAACAGTCCACACATCACAACACATCATATGCACTACATGTCATGCAATTCATTTTAATTCACATACACCTAATCAACATTACTAAGTCTTTGGTTTTAGTGCTACTACAACCACAGTGCGCGTATACTCCGGGTACGAGCCGCGAACTCCCTCCCGCGACACGCCCATAGGGCTGTTGGAGAAGGCCCACCGTGAGTACTCGAAAAAATAAAGACAATGCCGTCCACCGGCTCTCAACAGAAATGTAAATAAATTAAATGACAGTGCTGACTCCAACAATTTAAAAGCAGTACGATTGGCCCTCTTGAAATACCACCGGGGTTGCCGACTGTCCTACATGACTCGCCGGGCGTAATGCCTAACCGCCACAGTGTCCAACAACCGCGACCCCTGCTTCCCCCCAAATGGCAACCCAACACCTCAACCCCTGTTGGGAAGGGTCGTAGCACGGGATGGTGAGAATCCTAATACCGCATGCTCCTATATGCAGTACGACTGCATAGTGCCACCGTGTCCCATACCACGGGCCACCAATGCATTCGTTTCCAAGCCGACCACGGCATCTAATCTATCAATGCTTTATGCAACATGATGTCCACATTCAACATATAACATCTCATTTAATTTGCAATTGAAAGTAAACATAGCATATATGCACATCAATGAGTGGAATGACTAATCTATACAGCATATTCATGATGACATGACTAAATTAGATATAGTTATATGAATGCCAAACAAATGCCTTGAAACAAGGCCAAACGTCCTCTCTCCACTTACCTGTAGCGTACAAGGAGTCCCGCTCGGTACGGGTGAGATCCGGAGCGAATCGGGAAGGCTTTGGTGAACCTAACAAAATTGAGCGGGGTTAGTACTTCACCATTTTAGAATCAAAATTAATGAAATCCGACGTCAAAATCGTGTTTAGAACGTCGAAAGAAGGTCCCACGTCCGATTTGGACTCGATCGGACCCAAAAATCACATTCTGGCCACTCGGGTGGGTCACTCAGGTGGGTTGTCTACCCACCGGTCCTACCCGCCGATTTTGGACCGGCGGGTAAGGACCCGCCGGTCCTATCCGCCGGTTTGGCCAGAACCCCTCTGGTCCTCTCAGGTGGGTGACTCAGGCGGGTAGGGACCCGCCGGTTTCACCCGCCGGTTTTGGCGAAAAAACCCCAGTTTCTTCTCAACTTCCTCCATTCCTTGGGGACCCAAATAGGGCTTTTCTCAACCCATTCTTCACACCTTTAGAGTCCTATAGGATGGTTCTAGCTTAGATTTAAGTTAGATTCAAATGAGGGGAACCATCTTACCTTCTTTGTCCAAGAATGACTTCAAACCCTCCAAATCACTTCCAACTCACAATGCTCCTTCTACCTTGTCAATATCTCTTCAAATCCTTCAAGATCAACACATAAATCATCTATTAAACCTTAGATTCATCATTTCAAAGGGTGTTTACAAGATCTTAAGAAACCATACTCGAATCAAGGGTTTGAAGCGTGGGTATGGTGAATGTTCATACAACCCAACTTTTCTTACCTCAAACTGTAGATCTCGAGTCGAAGATTACTCTCCCGGCACCGGAATGGCAAGATCGAGCTTCGGCGCCACTGAAATCCTCCCTTTCTTCCTCTTCCTTTCTTCTTCCCTTTCTTTTTCTCTCTCCTCTTTACTTTTCCCACCAAACGTACGGGGTAATAAATGGAAAGAAAAGAAGTCATAAAGCTTTATATACTATTCCTATTTAAGTGAATAGTGATGGATGGGTCACTCAGGTGGGTAGGTGTACCCACCGGTCATACCCACCTGAGAGTCAAAACTTGGGACTTTGACCGGGCTCTGACCTCGGCTCGGACCCTACCCCAAGCATACAATGTAGCATACGTATATAACCTTAAAATACGGATATAATACATGTTCTATCCGTACATAGCCTTATGGTAGGTGCACGTACACGGTTTGGGCACTCCCGTCTCTTCTGGCACTGGCTCGGACTTGTCGGGCCAGTCGGTGTTTAAGGTCACCCGTGCCATCATAGCCCATAAGGAACCCGCTCTAACATCCTCTGGCTCGGTTCCTGCATGGTTAAACCGGTTCAACCACGAAATCAGACCGGGTTTAAGAAGCGGGATATTACAGTTTTGGTGAGGTTTGGTTTCGGTTTGGTTTGGTTTCGGTTTGTCTTCGGTTTCTTAAATCGATTTGTAACCGTGTTGGTTTTTGTTTTTGGTCCAGTTTGGATTCGAATTTCCATACAAATGTTTACAAAACTATGCAAATTTTGATTTTTTTTAATGAATTTTGGAGTGTTTCGGTTTCTTACCCGTTTGGTTTCAGTTTCGGTCTGGGTTTTGAGCCAGTTTTGGTTTCGTTTCGGGTTCATCCAGTTTTCGGTGCGGTTCGATTTGGTTTTGGGGTTGCAATACTCCAAACCGAACCGACCCAATAAGGCTTCGGTTCGGTTCGGTTCGGTTCTGTTCGGTCCGTGTTGTTATCGGTTTGGTCTGGCCGGTTTTACCGGTTTGGTTTAAGAATTGACACCCCTAGTGGGTGACGTGGGTCTAACTGAATTTGATCTCAGTCCCCTCTCTCAGTCTCTCTTTCTCAATTTTAATTATTTGAGTAATAGGAAATGAGTTAAAAAAAAAAAAAAAAAAAGAGACTAAATATAATATTTTTATCTTTAAAATTTAAATTTTTACTTTTTATATCATTTATATGTTACGTAGATATGATAATTGATAGATAATATGAAACAAGTATTGCAAATATTAAAAATAACATTCGAATTTTGTCCGCTTTTTATTTTTGTAAATGAATAATTCCTGAATCCGAATCCAAATTAGAAATTTTATTATCTCAGTTTTTTTGACCGATATTTTGACCGAATCATTAAATTAATGAAACAAATTAATCCGAATAATTCTTCATCTGAATAAATCTCGAATCCGAATTTAATAATTATGGTTAAAATTAAAAGTTCCCAATTTGGAATTTGTCAGCGCCCCCGTCTGTAGAATTTATTGCGAGCTGTGAAATTTTGATGTTAATTCATCATGATTGTCAATTACCTGTTGACTTGTTGACTTTTGAGAGAGAGAGAGAGAGAGGATAGTAGAAGATGAATATTATATATGTTTATGAGCCGTCATCAAATATTTCTATTTAACTAATAAGACATAGGTTAGTCCCACAATTGATGTGTGTATTGTTGGATTTATTGACATTTTGATGTTTCATCAAATCTGATTAAATTAAATTAATTATTTAAAAAATTATACCAATTTTTTGTATGAAATTAATTATTAAAATTTTATTATGTGCTTAGCAATTGCCCACTTTTATTGTTATTTGGTATTAACTATGAATAGACTTGGGCGTTCTATTTTAGGGTTATGGCATTGTATGTTTCTTCAATGGATATTGGAATGAAAATATAAATGTGGGAATTTAATTATGTTGAAAATCGATCCATTAAAATTCCCAAATTAGGGTACTATTTATTTAGTTTTCGCAATGGAAATTTATGGTAGTTACTTTTCCTGTACTTGAGAGACGCTTATTGTTGCATGTATATTTTTTTGGTTGTGGTGATTCAATTGTTGATGTCTGCCGACAAGGATAACTAAACATCGGATGCTTGTCATGTAGACTATATATATGAATGAGGCTGGCACTTATTAGGGTTTCTGCACCCTGAAAGAGTGAACATCCAAGTGAACATGTTGTTGGACTGTTGATCAGAATTTGGGACCTTTGTAATATTACTATTAATATTATCATTTGAAAAATGTTTCAAATAATTTAGTTCATTCATTGTTCTCAACACTCCCAATTTAATATGCAAGTGACTTGCTCTAATGGTGGTAATTTTATCCATGTATGCAAGGGTCTATTGTGGGTATTAGTAGTGCAGGGATAAGATGTAATGAAATTTCCTACCATTGGGGGTTTCAGGTTACATCTTTTGTTGTGTCGTCTTTTTGTGTAATTAATTATAACTTAAAGGCCACCATTTATAATGAAATCACATGGTTTGATCATATCTATCTAAATTTAATTTTCAAATTAGTTTTTTCTATAGAAAAAAGAAGCCAATCAAAAACCTAATTAAGTTGCACAATATAAATTTTGGATCAAAACTTGAGAGATAAAAGAGAATATTCAAACAAAGGAGTTTTTGGCATTGGAGGTGGTTCTCAAGATGAAGATCGAGTGCTCGTGGTGCTGCATTCCTTTGGTGGAGCATGCCTCTAGTGTATTCTAAGTATCCATTGATCCTTGTTCTTCATGTTATATGCGTGTGTTCATTGAGATCCAAGGCTATAAAAATTTTGGTATTCATATTGTATGAATTCACTTCTATTGCTACTCATGTGTAGATGGTCATTTTTTGGATCTTTATTTTTCAAACATAAATGTTTAAAATTCATATCGTCCGTTTTTCTTTTTTTACCCTTTTCGATAGTATTGATATTTAGAATTTTTTAAATACGTGGGCAAAGTTTCTTTGTTGTTCCATTATAATTATGAATGAAACCACTTTAAAACTTTGCTATTCAATATGTATGCTGCTTGAGTTTGGGTGTGATGACATATGGAGGGGTTGAACCAGGGTTGATGAAATATGTGAATTCGGGTCAATATTGGACAGAGACGACCCGATTTTGGTCTTTGACATCCGCCACCTTTTTTTGGAATTTTATTACAAAGTTTGGAATTTATGGATCAATTCTTGGGTGTGAATGAAGATTCTTGGCTAACCCTCCTTGTTTCTATGGGACGTGGTCTTAGTGTGAAGGTTTTGGGTCATTTGAAAGGTTTTGATATCATCTTGGCTGATGCCACTGATGTCTTGCGTAAGATTGGCCAGGATTGGATTGGGTAGTAGTAGTGTAATACTTCTATATTGCCTTTTGAAAAAGAAAAAGATTGAATTTTTTTTTTTTTTTTTTTTTTTAAATCTCCATATAATGGTATACTTTACATCAAATCATATGTTTATATGTATTCTGGTGCTTCTTCTACTTCTTCATAGAAGTGAATCTTTTATGACTACTAACTTAGCTTAGTGGTGGCAGCAGCTTCAACTTGAAGAGCTAGTGCCTAAGGAAGGGAGGTTGTGGGATAAAATCCTGTCATATTCGGGTGTGTAAGAATACGTGGTTTTACCCTATTAGGGCCCAATAAGCTGGTCAGCGACACTCAATAGGATAGGGAAAAAAATAATTATTTTCTTCTATTCCAAGTTTTCAACTGCAAATGCTAGTTCTTTATCTTTTATTTTTGGAAGTCGATGATATGAGATGAGTTACTTGTGTGTTTGTAAAAGTTCAAAAGATATGTGGGAGTGGGGTTGGGAGATGATAAGGATGGCTATGAATCCTCTGTTCAATTGTGTTACAGATAGGAGGAAGAAGATGAGGAGTGTCAACGGTTGGTATACGAAACTTATATCTTATTTTTTATAATTTATTCTATACAAACGCAACCAAACAATTTTATCTTTATTTTTTGTTGGACATATTGATATAGGAGTAAGAAGATAAATCAGGAGTGTTGGGGGGTGAGAGGTTTTTTATGAACTACCTATATAACAGCCATGTGAAGGGATCAAATCTCTCTCTCCAAAAAAAAAAAAAATGGAGTTCTTGATCAATCAAGCTCTTAGCTAAGGTGCACCAGCAAAATATAGTTAGGAAGCTAAACCATAATAAAAAGAAATATCACTATTATTCAGCTATAAAATAGATATAGTGGGTGCTAGGATACGGTATGCCAGCAGCATACCCAACCTTTTCTAAAA
>NC_056561.1:12936727-12940061 GCF_013358625.1 Macadamia integrifolia
AAAAAAAAAAAAAATGAAAGCTCACAATCTCTCTCTTTCATTTCAGCAAAACAAAAAACAAAGGGTAAGACCCTTTAGACTTCCTGCTTCATAGAGTAGCAGACTTTATTTATTGATCTTTTACCTATTCTCCTCTTGATCTTTGACTCTACTCAATCCCATACATCTTCCTCATCTGCCCAAAGAACTGGTAGACCTTCTGTTGGTCAGCAAGGGAGTTTGAAACACTCTCCTTCTCCAAGCACCTCTCAGCCCAACCAATAAGCTTTGGGCACTCAACTTCCATGCTGAAGCTCCCAAAAGTTTCATAGGAGTAAAACCAAGTGTAGAAGGGGATGAAGCACAAATCCACAAACCCAAACTTCTCTCCTCCAAAGTAAGGCTTCTTTCCAAGCTCTCCTTCTAACACTTTCAAGGACTCAATCAGCTCCTTCTTTGCTGCCTCAGTCTCTTCTCCTTTTGACATGCATGTCTTTCTACCAGATTCGAATATCTGCAGAGACCAATTACTTCAATCAGTTAATGGATTTTGTCAATTGTGATTATTTTCATCTTTTATATTACAAATAAACCAATTGGAGAGAGAGAGAGAGAGAGAGAGAGAGAGAGAGAGATCTAACCTTCTTGTCGATGAAATCAGCCCAAAACCTGGCTTGAGCTCGGAGGTGAGGGTCAGAGGGAAGCAAAGGACATGTCTGCTTCCAAACCTCATCAATGTATTGAACAATGACGAGGGATTCACAGATGGGTTTGCCTTTATGAATAAAAACAGGAACCTTCTTATGAACAGGGTTCATCTTGAGAAGCAGAGGACTCTTGTCTTGCAGGTTCTCTTCCTTGTACCCATATTTGATTCCTTTCTCGGCCAAGGCAATTTTGATCCTCATTCCAAAAGGACTGAGCCAGAAACTCAAGAGAACTACCTCATCCGCCATTGTTATGATCACTTAGCTTTTTTTCTAGATATCAAATCAGAGAAAGCAGTTGATGTTCTGGACAACTTATGTGATTTGAGGTGAGAGTAGCAGTATTTATAGGCAGTTCTGATGACGTTCAAAGAGGTTTTAAGACGTGGTTGAGGGGGTAAGTCACCCTTTTTGGTCCATTGTGGGTTGCTAGACTTTGAATTGGGGGACACTTGGAGGGTTGGGTCAAGCACGCTGTCAATTACGGTCAATATTGGACTTCGTCACCGCATCCCCCTGTAGAATTTTATGGCGAGCATTAAATTACCTTTTCCAAGCGTAGAATTATTGGGCAATTCTTGCCTGTGAATGAAGATTAATTAATGGCTATAAATCTTTGTTTCTATCATGGACATGGTCACTGGTTGAAGGCTTCAGGTCATTTGCTAGTTTTCAAACTTGGAATCGGATCAGAAGTTTTAGCTGATCCATCTTGTGATCGACAAATATAATCCATCTGATCATCATCTCGAGAGATTGGTGGAAGTAGCCATTAGTGCAATATTTCCTCTTATAATAGGTATATGATTAGGAAAGGGGATTTTCCACTCAAAATTGATGCGAGATTAAATACTTTAATACTCCCCCTCATGTGTAGGTGGATAGGGATCAGAATCACCTTAGACAAGGACATGAATAATGAGGATAGAACTGAACGAAATCGGAGAGAACCCAGTCTTATACCATGTCAATTTAGGAGGTTTTCACATATATCTGAGAAAAGGGAATTTATAAGAAAAGGAGATTTCTCACTCAAAATCGAAGTGTGAATAAATACTTTAACAGTTGTCTTGCCCAGGATTGGACTGAGCCATAATAGTGCAATACTTCTATTGCCTCCGGAAAAAGAAAGATAAGAGGAATAAGATAAAGATTCTCACATTTTTATTTTCTTTCTCTATCGAATGTGTGGACCAATGCAATATTCATCATTCATCACTTTCGAAATTGGGCCTATCCCAACACTTCTTAGATACAAGAAAATGACTAAATTGCTAAGTTATTTCATCCGTCGATTGTCCAGATGGTTAGGGTGAATTAATTGAGATTGTGTGGATAGGTGCATGATCCTAGATTCGATTCCTCATCTGTGCGTGCGCATAAGTTGACCCACACACATTGGTAAAAAAAAAAAAAAATGCTAAGCCCACAATATTATTGCCTCAGTTTCTTGGACTGAACTTGTAAATGCGAAATTGTTATAGACCAAAGTAAATTGATTGTTAGATAAACCACTGCTGCCCATCCTCCTCCTTTGGATGTGTGATCAAAACTCCCAGCCAAAATAATGATAGATTTACGTGACGAGGGAGGGTTAAGATAGAAATCGTTGAAGTTTTATTTTGGATTTGGCAATGAGTCTACAGAGAGTGTTTCTATTGAATCGTATTTATTTTTAAGATTTTTTCAAAAACTGTTTGGTTACCCATCCCGACTTTTGTGATTCTTTTGAATCACCACTTAACATGGACTATTTATATAAGGGCTAGGATTATGTGTGTCAAATATGAGTTTTGCTATTTACCTTATTTTTCAGATGAACCACGTTTAGCTTTACAAGGTGTTTCAAATGAATTAGTATTTCTAAGTAGAATCAACTCAAAAAATAACCAAATTAACAATTTAAAAAAAAGAGAATCGTGTTTCACTAGAAAGACTTTCTAACGAATTATGTAACCAAACACATCCTAAGGTGCATGATGGATTGTATGGTTTGATGGGTGCAATTGTTTCAGAATGGAATGAGAGAAGGTTAAGATCCTTCTCCCAATGGTTGATATTGGCTAAGAGTTGACGGGGATTGGATTCTATTTTTAGAAAATGCAAAGATTTCTACTTTCCATTGCATAGCAAATAAGATGTGAAACAAGAAATACTTAATAGACGATTTAAGTCAGGTTTATGGAGAGCAGGGTTCTTGATCACATTCCCAATCAATGAGGATAGATTCATATTAAAGATAAATTTGGTTTGAAGGCCTAAGGAATTGACAGTCCAAATTATTTTTGAGGAAGTGTAGGATAGGAAGAGATGCCACACAGATTCAGGGGCTGAGTTACATAGAATGCACTGGTCATCTAAGGGAATGAAAGATTAGAGTTTTGAGCCAGTGAGAATTCCACCTCTAATAAGCACTTTCTAGGTAAGGTGCTTAAATTAAGGGTGAATCTTGCTACCTCAAATGGTTTTCCAAATTTTGGTGGATGGATTCCTGGAATGGTGAGTTGGGTAAAGAGAAAGGAAGCTCCTTTCTTTTGTATGAATTGATATTATTTCATTTCAATTCTTTTCTGATAACTCCCAAAGAAAATCATGAATTAGGTCCCTAATTGATGGGTTAATGTGAGCTTATCCATGCAGTTATGCAC
>NC_056561.1:12940092-12999659 GCF_013358625.1 Macadamia integrifolia
TTTTCTGAAAGACCCTGACTTTCATGCTTAGATGGGTCGTCTGAGATCCTTTCAATGACATATGTTGTGTGGAATGAATATATCTATATGATGCGATCAATTGCGTAAAGCCTGCAGTAGCAACGAAACTATGAAAAATATAAAATATAAAGAAAGTCCTCGTAAGAGTTGGAGAAAAGTGGAATGGTTGAGACACTATTGGTTATGTGGCTAGGAAATATACTATATGATAGCGGTTGATTCCAGCTCCTATGAATGAGTAAATCACTAATGGTTTGGATGGGGGTATGTTGGGGGTAGAACTTGGAAGTCTCGAATTGTCCAGTGTGGGAATCCTACCACCATTCCAAAAATGAATGGAATTTCATTACTTACTTTTCAACGGATCATTTTCCTTAGAATTTCTGTTCAAAATCCAGGAAACGCAAGCCACTTAACAGTGTGGTGTTAAGTGGCTTGCCGATGGATGTGGATGGGAGGTATTTGTGCCAAGATAACTAGAACAATGGTTCATATCTTTTATTTATTTATTTATTTATTTTTGGGTAGGGCAAATCTTTGATTCTAAGGTTGCTCTTGATTGAATTTTCAATAGATGTTGGAGTGTTATTATTATTGAAAAGGCTACTAATGAAAAAACTACTGCTCTTGGAAAAATTGATATGTTGGCCCCAAAATTATTTAAAGAGTGAAAGGATAGATTTAAGAGTATAAACATCCTCCAAAGTGGATCTACCGAAGAGGAGGGTATCATAAGCGAACAGTAGGTGTGTAGTTTCATATGCACTTTGATTGATTTCAATACCCTGTTTGAACATGCCGAGATCCCTACAGACTTGAAGGAGACATGATAAATATTCCATAGCTGAAATGAAAATATAGGAGCTTAATGGACATCCTTTTTCTTTTTTTTTTCACTAATGACGGGTATCCAGGCCTTCGGCCTGACTAGTCCCTCGGGTCCATACTGACCCCACAACCGCATGGACCGGGTCATACCTTCATTGAAAGCAGTGAAAAGCACCAAACACCCCGTGTGAGTGACCCAAGGTATGCCTAATGGGAGTCGAACTTAGGACGTCCAAGTTTACGGCTAATACCAAGCTCGTTGTTCACCAACTGCGCTACCCCCTTGGGTGTGACATCCTTGTCATACCCCTACAAGGATCAAAGGAATCAAAATAGTTGCCTTTAAGTTTGTTGGAGAAGATACAAAGGAAAAAGATTACAAATCAAATCACACCATTGGGTATTTATACCTTCAAAATTTTCCGAATGAAACCTCATTCAAGTTTGTCATATACTATATACATGTCTAGTTTGAGAGTAAAAACAATAATTAAAAAAGTGAAAGACCCTTCAAACTTTCTTCTCCATAGGGTAGCAGACTCTATTTATGGTTTTGGACCATTCTCCTTTTTTTTTTTTTTTTTTTCTCTACTCATTCCCAAAATTCATCCTCATCTGCCCAAAGGAGTGGTAAACCCTTTGTTGAAAAGGAAGGGAGTTCGACACACTCTCCTTCTGCAAGCACCTCTCAGCCCAAGCCATAAGCTTTGGACACTCGGCATTCATTCTGAAGTTCCCAAATGTTTCAGTGGAGTAAAACCAAGTGTAGAAGGGGATGAGGCTCACATCCACATACCCAAAATTCTCTCCCCCAAAGTAAGGCTTCTCTCCAAGCTCTCCTTCTAACACTTTGAAGGACTCTATTAGCTCCTTCTTTGCTGCCTCATTATCTTCTCCTTTTGACATCCATGTCCTCCTACCGCAGTTGAATATCTGTGAGACCAATTATTTCAATCCATTGGATTTGTCAATATTTTGATTATTGTCTTCTTTCCCTTATTACAAACAAATTTGGTCACTGAAATCAAATAGGAAATTAGTCACTTGTTTTCGATATTAGATAGTATAAACATCATTTGTGAACAATTTTCTAGCCCACTAGATAGAATGTGGAGCGTTAAAATCCATCCTACCAAGAGGTCTTGACTTCAAGTCACTTGATTCCTCCTCTTCCCTTGTAGAATTTGATAAATTAGGATCAAGGAAAAAAAAAAAACCTTCCCATGGCCCACCTTGTAAAGGTGTCCTCCATTGCTCATCTCATTGTGCCCAATGGAGGATATTTTGTCAATTCCTACAGTTGCATGGATATGACATTCTTTGGATTAAGGATGTGAATTTGAAATCGAAAACTTTTACCGAAACCAAATCGAGTCATTTATACCGAAATCGTGAAACCATTTAATAAATGATTCGGTTCTGATTTCAATTTTCAAACTGATTAATTAAATGGTTTGATCCAGTTTAACCGTTTAACCCATGGTTTCAAACCGAATTAACATCGTCAAAATCGACCCGTTTAAACCGTATATGACTTACTAAAATAATGAGTTTCATGAAAACAAAATAAGATGAGTTAAATTTAGGGAAGAAGATAGGACCACAGAGACTGTCCAACAACCTATTCAATATTTTACTCCTATTATGTAGTTATGTAGTTAGAACCTTACCCCTTCAATGCCTCATTGCTCATTGAATTTCATACAAGATTGAAGTTTTTATCGACAAAGGCAAATTTCAATAGGCATATGAATAAACCAGCAAACATATGGCTAACCGTTTAAGAACCATATGGATTAAACTGTGATCAAAACCATGAAAAATCATGAAATCGACACCATTTAAAAATTGTAAAACCAGAATTGTTCATTAAACGGTTCTAGTTTTTGAAAATGTAACCATTTAGTAAACAGTTTGGTTTTGGTTTCAACCAATTAAATGTGAACTGAACTATACCGTACCACATACACTGAAACCGAACCGATTAACACCCATAGTTTGGATTACACATGTGAATATTTTAGAACCTAATTCATGGGTATGGATTCTCTACATGAGCATATGAAGGTTTTTTACTCACATGTGAAGTTTCAATCCAAAAAGAGTTTGTCAAGTGATAAAATTGAACACAGAAATATTCAAGAGGTTATCCTTGAAAATTCAATGTGGTGGATGGATTTAGATCATTTTCAATTCTTAATTGTGTAATTCTTATACAATTCTCTCTGTGCATGTGACATCTGTACATTTTCCATATCGAACAATTATAAAAGCTCAAGGCATTTGAAAAGTTAAAATGGATTTAAATTCCAAAAAACCTTTTCAATCATTAGATTTTAAAAATATACTGATGTTTCATGCACAGAAAAAATTGAACAAAAATCACACGATTAAAAATTAAAAAAGCTCAAGATCCGTGGAGGATACACAGACATACATAGGAGAGCATGCTTTTCTGACCCTGGAGTCTTATCAAGTCCTAACACAACAAGGACGTGAACGAACGTCCTCACACATCAACTGGCCTACATGTGGCACAATAGTAACAGATCACCTTTTCTCCATTTTTATCTTTTTTAATTTTTTATTTTTTATACAATAAAAAAATGGGACCCACATTTTTTTTTTATAAGAATTCTTTCTTCTTTCTTCTTTCTTCTTTCTTACCTTTCCTTTATATTGTTTTTAATACAGTGGGACCCACATTCTTTTTTCTTTCTCACTTCTTTTTCGGCCACCATCACTACCGCCGGGACTCCCAGAATCACAACCCTACCCATCCGGAAACCCTCAGCCGTTCCCAGCGATAATCACAGCCCTATTATTGCAATTTTTTAACTAAATATATTCTAATTTGGTTTGTTTGGTTCAAAAATAAAGATGAAGATGAGATTTCCATTTTATGCAGAGGGGTTGGCTTTCCCACAACGCTGCCCAGCCCTCCCCCCACTCCCTACCCCCGTCCAGCCCTGCAAAGCCGCCCAATTGCTAGGCATCTACAAATCCCAACTAGAACCCCCTCTCTCCTTTCACCATACTTCCTCCTCCTATGCCACCTTTCTACCTGCAGTTCATCCCACTTCTGCCCTCTATTTTTCTTTCAAGGTAGGGGAGGGGAGGAGATATAATTCAGAGGGGCCGGACTTCAGGTGGAGGGGCGGATAGTTCAGGGTAGGGAGTGGGGTGGTGAACGGAATTTTGCTCAAAATTCAAAAAAATACAAATATCACATCCAGAGAGAGAGAGAGAGAGAGAGATCTAACCTTTTTGTCGATGAAATCAGCCCAAAACCTGGCTTGAGCTCGGAGGTAAGGATCAGAGGGCAGTAAGGAACATGTGTCCTTCCAAACCTCATCAATATATTGAATAATAACGAGCGATTCACAGATGGGTTTGCCGTTATGAATCAAAACAGGAATCTTCTTATGAACTGGGTTCATCTTCAGAAGTAAAGGACTCTTGTATTGCAGGTTCTCTTCCTTATGCTCATACTTGATTCCTTTCTCATCCAAGGCGATTCTGACCCTCATCCCAAAAGGGCTGAGCCAGAAACCCAAGAGAACTACTTCATCCGCCATTATTATGATCACTTAATTAGCTTTTCCAGATATTGAATCAGTGAAAGCACTTGATATTTTCTAAATTATGTGATTTTAGGTAGGACTTGTAGTCTGCAATTCGGATCTTATACAATTCTGTAAAATATCACCTGGGTGACATGTGTATTGATACCAATGCAATAATCAAGATCTGGTACAACTAATAAAACCTTAAATCAGTAAAGAGTCATTTAAATCAGATCTGAACTATTGCATTGGTATCAATACACATGTCACCCCCTGAAGGTGGTATTTCATGAAATTGTACGAGATCGAAATTGCAGACGATTTTTTTCCGCTCTTCTGACTTTCGAAGAGGCTTTTAAGCCGTGGCTGAGGAGTCACCTAGCACTCACGCCATAGTGTTTTAATTCTTACCTTTCTTTGTCCTCCATTTGTTTTTAGTTCTTACATTTCTTGGTCCAACGTATGAGAATAATCATGTACGTTTTTTATTGGTAGATTTAGAATCTATTAAATGAAAGGAGAGAAAATAAATTTTAAATCTATGAATAAAGAATGTACAAATTTGATCCCGTTTCAATCCAATGTGGGTTATATGGACTTTGAAATAGATGACATGTTGGGTTAAGTATACTGTCAATTTGAGATTGAATCCATTGTTTGTGCAATATACAAGTCAGCATCAATATCTATTTCACTTTCTCTTATTAAAAGGGTGATGAGAGGTATAAGTAAAAGGGACAGATGTTGAATGTTAACTTATACAATCATGTATGAGGAGCTAATCCTTTCTCTTCAATTCCATTCAAAAATAAAATTTATCACTTCGCCTAAGTTAGCTCCTCACGATGTGTCGTGTGTCCAATTGAAGATCCAACAATTAAGAGTACCTGAAGATGCACAATATAGAAAAACGTAACACCAAGTTCTCCCAATGCCGGATTGGACGTCCAACTCATTGAAAAATATTATTTTCCATGTCCTTATAGAAATTTATTGTGTGCTACAGCATTTGGGTCAATTCATGCGTAGCGCACGTCAGCTACTGCTACTTAGCTTCACTACTTATCTTAGCTTTCAATTTGAGTGTGAATGACTGTTCTAGAATTCGTTTCCATGGAATATGGTATCAGTTGAGTTGCTTTTTGTCTCTTCCAATTTTTGGGGACATTTCTAAACTATATATATGGCCCAACACCCACTTGCTCTCTTCTTTGTTTATAAAATAGTTGTTGAATTTATTTATTGGATTTTCTGAAATCTTTAAAAAATTTTATAGTAAAATAAGGGATTTTGACAACAATTGTCAAGTGCAGTTGGTGAGCTATGGTATGTAAAAAATCCATACTCACCAGAAGGTTTTGAGTTTAAATCCTTTGACTGTTATCTACTTTCCGTTTAAGTGAACTACTCCATTTTTCACTAGACATATTGATGTAGGAGTAAGAAGGTAAATCAAAATTGGGGACAATTAAGTTTCTTATGAACTCACTATATAATTTTCATGTGAAAGGAATAAATGTCTCACACTTTCTTCTCTCTCACACATAAATAAAATCAACCAATCAATGGATATTGGATGTAGTGGTTGATCAATCAAGGACTCAGCTAAAGTGCATCAGCAATATATGTATGAAATTATAAACCATGTTGAATATAAATATCAATATCATTGAGCTACCAAGTACAAAAGAAAAGTGAAATCTCACATTCTCTATCCTTCATTCCAGAAAAACAAATGTAGAAGGGGAAGACCCTTCAGACTTTCTGCTCAATAGGGTAGCAGCCTTTATTTATAGTTTTCAACCATTGTCCTATCTTTTACTCTACTCAATCCCATACATCTTCCTCTTCTGCCCAAAGAATTGGTAGACCTTTTGTTGGTCAGCAAGGGAGTTTGACACACTCTCCTTCTCCAAGCACCTCTCAGCCCAACCAATAAGCTTTGGGCACTCAGCTTCCATGTTGAAGTTCCCAAAAGTTTCATAGGAGTAAAACCAAGAGTAGTAGGGAATGAGGCACAAATCCACATACCCAAACTTCTCTCCCCCAAGGTAGGGCTTCTCTCCAAGCTCTCCTTCCAACACTTTCAAGGACTCTATCAGCTCCTTCTTTGCCGCCTCAGTTTCTTCTCCTTTTGACATGCATGTCTTCCTACCAGAGTAGAATATCTGCAGAGACCAATTATTTCAATCAATTAATGGATTGTGTCAATTGTGATTGCATGTTGTCATCTTTATCTTACAAATAAACTAATTTGGACACTGAAATAAAATATTTATCTTACAAATAAACCAATTTGGACACTGAAATAAAAGAGTACATTAGTCACGACTTGATTAGTCCCATGGGCCTATACTGACCCAGCAGCCGCATAGATCGGGTCATATCAAGATTGGATAAGAACCATTCAACTAGCACTAAATGTAGTGAAAAGTACTAAACACCAGTGTGAGTCGCGCCAAAGAGGTAAAAGGAGTCGAAATCAAAACCACATGCTTCCTAAGGGGCGAAGGTCCCTTGCCAACTCACCTACTCCCTTGGGGTTAAAGCACTACTTTAAAGCTGTATGGATTTAACTTGGAACTCACTCACTTCATCTTGATTACGCGTGTGTTAACATTTTAGAGCCTAATTCATGGGGACTGCCAGATGGGTTCTCTACACTAGTGATGATAGTGGGTAGATCCATAGATACATATTGCATGCCAAGTTATGCCATGTGGCTCATTGGATCAAGTTAGAATTTGTAGACAAGTAGACATGAAGGTCTCTTACTCATATCTAAGTTTCAATCCAAAAAGAGCTTGCCAAGTGGTGAAATAAAGCATTGAATTATTGAAGAGACTCCCCTTGAAAAATCTAGATGTACGAAGATACATAGACGTACATGAAAGGGCATGCTATTACATGGTAATGGAAAGCTAAAATATTGAGAAATTTAATACTCCTAAAAGGGTGCACTAAACAACGATAGGATGCATGGACACAAAAATTGCATTCACAATTAAAATTGCCACCTCACTCATACTAGTTGTGCAGACCTAGAAACCTTTACCTTGAAACATTGCTCAAAGGAGAGGAAATACACTCTAAGAACCCAAGGGGGTAGCGAAGTTGATGAGCAACAAACTTGGTACGAGTCGTAGACTCGAACGTCCTAAGTTCGACTCCCACTAGGTACACCTTGGGACACTCACGCGGGGTGTTTTGTGCTCTTCACTGCTTTCAGTGAAAGTTAAATGATTCTCATTCAACCCTGGTATAACCCGGTTCATACGGTTGTAGATCAGTATTGGCCCATGGGACTAGTCTGACCAAAAGCCTGGATACCCGTCATTAGCAAAAAAAAAAAAAAAAAGGGAAGAGAGAGAGAGAGATATAACCTTCTTGTCGATGAAATCAGCCCAAAACCTAGCTTGAGCTCTGTGGTAAGGATCAGAGGCCAGCAAAGGACATGTGTCCTTCCAAACCTCATCAATGTATTGAACAATGATGAGGGATTCGCAGATGGGTTTACCTTTATGAACCAAGACAGGAATCTTCTTATGAATAGGGTTCATCTTGAGAAGGAGAGGACTCTTGTCTCGCAGGTTCTCTTCCTTGTACTCATACTTGATTCCTTTCTCGGCCAAAGTGATTTTGACCCTCATCCCAAAAGGACTGGGCCAGAAACTCAAAAGAACCACCTCATCAGCCATGGTTATGATCTCTTAACTATAGCTTCTTCTAGATATCAAAATCAATGAAAAACACTAAAATGTTTTAGACAACTAATGTGATTTGAGGTGAGAGTAGCAGTATTTATAGGCAGCTCTTCTGACGTTCAAAGAGGGTTCTAAGACGTGGGTGAGGGGTACCTCATCTAAGTGCTCACGCCATGGTTATCAGTTCTTGCCTTTGTTAGGCCATTGTGGATTGCTACTAGACTTCGAATCGGAGCACAAAGTGGAGGGGTTGGTCAGTTGATGGTTGGGTCAAGCACACTGTCAATTCCGGTCCAAATTGGACACAGAAAACCTAATTTTGAATTTGTCACCTCTCACCTTTCTTTGGGTTAATTCTTGCGTGTGAACGAGGAGGATTCTAGACTTTGTTTTCCATGGAATATGGCAACAGTTGAAATGCCTTTTTTTTTTACTATTTTCATGATAGAGAAGAAAACCCTACTGCATTTGTCCTTAAGGTCTAATGTTGGGGTCCATTATTTAATTGGCCAGGTCCAGTTTGTGGCCATGGAATTCCACCGAGAAGAAGTCAATTCATAGATTAAAGTGGAGATGTTTCCACCAAATTGAGATGTGGAACAGTGGAAGGTTTTTCTTCTTTTCAGATACAATTAATAAGTTAATAAGTCATTTGTCAAGCTTGTCACGTATTCAAGAAAAAAAAAGGAGAAAGGGATAGGCATGTCACCAATATACGGTAAGTTAGTAAACAAATAACAATAGGGTGCCAAATGAGATATCATACAGGAGAGATAAGGTGGTTATTTCAAAAGTAAAAAGAGAGAGAGACACAATAACTAGAACCAGTTGACCACTTCCTTTAGACATCAAAGAACACTTTAGGGAACCACTAGTCCCTTGGTTTTTTTTTTTTAATCCTCCCTTTGTTATGGTTGTTTTTAGATTTTTGAACTAGTGCTTTCGACTGTAAGCCTTTTATCTTAAGTTTTTCGGTTTTAAGTCCATAGGTGATGGGTTGAGATTTTGAGCATTCAAATCATTACATGCATCCTAGGATCATCTAGTATATTACAAGATGAAATTTAAACCTTGGATACATTCAAGCAACTGAAATAATTTTCCATTTCTTAATCCGAGTTGTTTGAACCTCATGGTTGACTTCAACAAGATCTCTTAGCTTTAGCTCCAATAATCCATGACAGGTCTCTTAAGCAGTTTGATATCTTCATTTTTTTTAATTTTTTTTTATATATATATATCTTTTAGTTTCGATGCTCTAGTTCAAGAACATTTCTTCTCAATGCTTAGAACATATTAATTAACTCAATAAAGCACTAGAGATAGAAATAACATTTTCATTCAAATATATAACCATTAAAAGCACATGGATTGTATTCATGGAATTCTTTGCCTCAACAGATTACAACAAAAGTTCAGAAATTTGAATTGGTCACGAGAAGCTGGCTAAATGGATGACTCAAGGATCTCAAAAAGGATGGCCAGTGTAATTATTAAGCTACTTTTGGATGTGCATTTTTTGATTAAAGTTGTTGGATGTTTTGTCAGGTAAAGGATTATATGTAGTCATAAGTTCAACTCTCTTTGAGACCTATCTATTAAAAGAAAAAGAAAAAAAAGCAGGCGGGGGAGGGAAAAAGTAAATGTCTGCTGCTTATAGGGCTATGATGAAAGCCCACACTCAAATTTATGTGTTGTTGCTAAGGATAGTGTAGTTTTTACCAAAAAAAAGATAATGTAGCTAGCAACCTTTTTATTTTAATTTAATTTCAGTTTTCATTAGAAAAAAAAAAATGATGTAAAGGTTGTCCATACTCCACCCAAGAGAATCTCATTATTGACAAATATAGAATCGACCCCTATTGAAAATACAATATCTCATGGATCTCCTATCTTTAGGAACCCAAATCATATATTACCTGTATCCCTTATCCTTGGAAAGAATAATTCTTATCCTTGGAAAGGATCTCTTGTAATCCAATTTTCCATTTATGTATAGTTGACTAGGGTTACAGAATCACTGTGTATATATTATTGTATTCTCAGATCAATTGAACATACTAAAGATCATAACATTCCAAGTCTTTACATGGTATCAGAGCTTCTCTTGGCTCACGCCTCCCTCTCCATACCCTAGTCACCCTCTTGGCCGCCCCTCTCTCCCTCTCTATCTCTTCAATGGCCTCCAACCTACCTCTCTCCCTTTCACCTAACCATTTGAATTAAAAAAATATATTCAAACTTCAAATCAATTTTACAATTAAACTAGGTTATATTCTTTTTTGGTAACAAACCGTTGGTTTACATTCAGGCATACCATATTTTATAAATTGATCGAAAACCAAATCCTGTTTGGAGTTCTAACTTCTAAAGGAGATACTAAAAAGAAAGGCTCAAAGGTCCTGGTTTCGAGCAGATGATTGGATCTAAAACTAATCAGATTTGGGTTTCAAATACGTAGCTAGTTGAATTAATTCTGAGAAGAATGTACAGACACATTAATTAGAGAGGTCAATTTCAGCAGAGATCGATGAAGAACAAATTGGCAAGAATGGCAAGAACACCAACTGAGATGAAGTGGGACGAAGACAAGATTTCATTAGAGAAGAAGGATTCTTCATTAATGGCAGAGAGGGATGAATATGGTGCTGCTGGATCGAGGCTTGATTCGCTTCCTACTAATATATTAGTTGATGGTATTATCTGTCGGTTGAAGCATGACGATCTAACTTCACTTTTTCAAGTTTCAAAAAGGATAAGGGAGGTTGTCTTGATTGCCAGAGAATGCTACTTCGATCACAGGACACCAGTGAGACCCACACCGATACCATATAATCCGACCTACCTCCACCCACCACTATCGCTACCCCTGTCACCCAGTTGTGGGCGACCTCTTCTTCATTCCCTCAACCCTCCATCGGGTCTACTCATCACTTTCTCTCCCTCCATCTTACCCCTAAGAACTATCTTCTCTGGCGTGCTCAGCTTACACCATTCCTTCGCGGCCAGCGTCTTCTGCATTTTGTTGATGGCTCCCATCCTTGACCTTCTGATGCATCCTCTGCAATTGAATGGAAGGAGCAGGATGCCACCCTGATGAGTCTCCTAATTACCTCTCTCTCTGAGGAAGTTCTTCCCCAAATCATTGACAAATCAACAAGCAAAGACATTTGGGACAGCCTTACCCAAACGTATGGCTCCACCTCAGCCACAAGCATAATGAACCTCCACCTCAGCCTCCAGTGCCTCACCCATCAGCCTAATGAGTCAGTCACTCAACTTCTCCAGCGCGCCAAGTCCTTGTCTGATGAACTGACTGCTGTTAGTCGCCCTCTCTCCTTGGAGGACTTTAATCTTCACATTTTTTGCGCTCTTCACCAAGAGTTGCAAGACATTGGACCCACTCTCCTTGCTCGCTTAGAGCTTATTTCTTATACTGATTTGCACAACCTCCTTGTGAATCATGAGTTTCTCAGGGTGAATCCCCTCACCAAACTGACCATCTTTGCCCCAGATGATCCGCCCGTGGTCAACAATGTTCAGAAGGAGACATCTTCCTCTTCCTCTTCCTCTCGGGACAAAGGAAAGGGGGGTGGTGGTGGTGGACGTGGACGTGGACGTGGTGGTCGTGGTCGTGGTCGTGGTCGTGGTCGCGGTGGTAGCAACCGTGGCAATCTTTGGTGTTCCATCTGCAACCGCACCAATCATATGACAGCTATATGCTTCTACAGGCAATAGCCCCAGCCGACCCAACACACCTACACCTATTACCGCCAACCCAACCTCCCATCGGCCAACTACACCTACACCACTGCCTACCATCACCCTAACCCCGCCTCTCCTCCCCACCCCACCCCTGACCTCCACTCCCTCTCTAGTTACACAGAGTACAATGGTCAAGATCAGCTTCACGTCGGTGACGGTAAGGGTATTCCTATCTCTCATGTTGGATCCTCATCTCTTCCCTCTTCTCCTTCTTGTAATTTCTCCTTATCTAATGTTCTCCATGTGCCCTCCATTTCTAAACCCTTGCTTTCTGTTCAGAAAGTTTGTAGTGATAACAACGTTTTCTTTGAGCTTCATCCCTCTCGTTTTTTTGTCAAGGACCAGGTAACCAAGTCCACCCTTCTGTCCGGACCTAGTAAAGGTGGCCTCTACACCCTTTCTCCTTCACTAATCTCCTCTGCTAATGTGGTTGAGCGTCTCTCTCTCAACTCTTGGCACCATCGTCTAGGCCACCCTCAACAACGTCTTCTTTGCTATATGCTCAAGATTAATAAATTTCCATGCCCTTTTGCATGTTTTACATTTGTTCATCCTGCTTCTCAGTTAGAAAAATCTAGTCGTCTTTCCCTATGAGAGACTTATTCTAGGAGTTTATTTCCTCTTGATTTAATTCACAGTGATGTATGGGGCCCCTCTTTTGTGCCCTCTTTCTTAGGACATCGTTATTTTGTCATTTTTGTTGATGCTAACACAAAATACATTTCGTTTTATCCTCTCATTAATAAATCTGATGTGTTTTCTATTTTTATTCAATTCCAATCCCTTGTGGAATGCCAATTTGGCAGAAAAATTAAGAATGTTCAAACCGATTGGGGGGTGAGTTTCGTTCTCTCCCTCAATTTTTTAATAAAATTGGTATCCACCACCATGTGTCCTGTCCCCTTGCCGTTGAGCATTGCCACCATCATATTGTTAAGACTGCCCTCTCTCTCTTGGCTCATACGTATGTTCCTCATTGCTACTGGACTCATGAATTTGACAATGCAGTGTATGTAATTAATCGAATGCCCTCTTCAATCTCTAGTAGTGTCTCTCCCTATCAACTTGTCTTTCACCGACCTCCAGATTACACCTTTCTCCATGTGTTTGGCTATCTCTATTTTCCTTACTTACGTCCCTATAATCTTCATAAGCTTGAGTTTCACTCCACCCCTTGTGTCTTCCTCGGGTATAGTCCCTCACACCATAGTTACTGGTGCCTTGACCTTCACTCCAATCGTACCTATGTTGCACGCCATGTGCGCTTCTCTGAAAATTCCTTCCATTTTTCTCTCAACCAGTCGCCTCTTCTCCATCGCCTCCATCTTCTTCTTCCTCACCATGGATTTCAATTCCCACAAGGAATCGTTTACCACCTCTCCTACCCTTACCACCACCTCTTTCTCCTCCTTCCCCGCCTACACCCATCCCACCTCTGTCCCCTATGTCTCCCATTCCACTCGCCTCTCCCCTTGCCCCCTTTACTGGATCCACCCCATCTCCACCTCTTTGCACCAGACCCCTTGAGGAGTTTTATGACCCTCAAGATAACCACCCCACACTGCCCTCACCTACAACCCCTCCTTCAACGCCCCCTCCCTTAACTCACCTGGACCACATGTAGCTACGACCTCGCCCCACCTCTCACCAGGCCCTCACCGCCATTGTCCAACCTTAGGAACCAATCACATTCTCTCAAGCCTCTAAGTATCCTGAATGGCGTCAAGCCATGGCTGAAGAGTTCAATGCATTGGTCAATAATGGAATGTGGTCTCTTGTTTCTCGTACTGCCAATATGAATTTGGTGGGTTGCAAACGGGTCTATTGGGTTAAACAGAAGGCAGATGGGTCCCTTGAGTGCTACAAAGCTCGTTTGGTGGCAAAAGGGTTTCATCAGTAGCAGGGGCTTGATTATCATGAAACTTCTAGCCATGTTGTTAAACCCACCACCATTCGTGTCGTTCTCTCCATTGCTATCTCTTAGGGTTGGCCTATAAGGCAATTAGATGTTCATAATGCCTTTCTTCATGGCGTCCTATTTGAGGAGGTTTTCGTGTCTCAACCACAAGGTTTTATGCAGGCTTCATAAATCTTTGTATGGCCTTAAGCAGGCTCCTCGAGCTTGGTTTCGCCGACTCTCTGATTTCCTTCAACAGTTGGGATTTCATGCTTCACAGACTGATCCTTTTCTCTTCATCTACGAGGCTGGTTCTATTCTTGTTTATATACTAGTATATGTGGATGATAATCTAGTCACCAGCAATGACTCTTCCCAAGTGGCCTCTCTTCTTACAGGGCTTGCTCAGGAATTGTCCATTAAAGATCTCGGTGCCCTACATTTCTTCATGGGTATTGAGGCCATTCATCATTCCAAGGGTCTTATTCTCTCACAATCCAAATATATTTCTGACCTCCTCAAGCAGTTTGGTATGACTGACTGCAAGGCTGTGCGCACACCCATGGCTACAACCCCATCAACGTCTTCCTCAAGGCGTGCACTCATGGTCGACCCTATCCAATATCGGTCTATTGTAGGGGCCTTGCAATATGTTACTCTCACACGCTCGAATGTTGCTTTCGTTGTTAATCAGGTTTTCCAGTTTATGCACTCTCCCACAGAGGATCATTGGGGACTTGTCAAGCGTATCCTATGTTATCTCAAGGACACACACATTCATAGACTCCTTGAATGCTCCTCTCAGTTCTCATTACAGGCCTTCTTTGATGCAGATTGGGCTGGCAGTAATGAAGATCGAAAATCCACAGGGGGCTATGTAATCTTTCTTGGCCCTAACCTCATCTCTTAGAATTTTAGAAAGCAACGCATTGTGGTGCGCTCTTCCACCAAGTCTGAGTACAAGGCTCTTGTTGATGCCTCTGCCGAACTGATCTGGTTGGATTCGCTCTTCACTGAGCTTGGCTTCCCACTTTGTGGCACCCCTATTCTATGGTGTGACAATATCGGGGCCACATATTTATCTGCAAATCCCATCTTCCACGCCTGGAATAAGCACGTGGAAATTGATTTTCACTTTGTACGGGATCGTGTTGCCAAGCGTCAACTCAGTGTTCAATTTATTTCTACATCTGATCAGCTGGCTGATATTCTCACAAAGCCTCTCTCAACGACTTGATTTCAATTTCTTCGGGACAAGCTGAAGATTCGCAGTCTTGATCCTTCACCTTGAGGGGGTGTATTGACACATATAGAATCGACCTCTATTGGAAATACAATATCTCATGGATCTCATGGATCTCACACAATATCTCATGGATCTCCAATCTTTACAAACCCAAATCATATATTACCTGTATACCTTATCCTTGGAAAGAATAATTCTTATCCTTGGAAAGTATCTCTTGTAATCTAATCTTCCATATATGTATAGTTGACTAGGGTTACACAATCACTGTGTATATATTCTTGTATTCTTAGAATCAATTGAACATACTGAAGATCATAACATTCCAAGTCTTTACACTCATGAATCATTGGTCAGTGGTGGTGGAAAACTTTTTCCTTCCGTAAAAAACGCTAAATTTGGAAACAACTTGTACTATGAGCACCGTAGCACTAACGACATGATGATGTGCATGAGCATTAAATATACTCATCAATCATCACTCAACACTCAATGTCTCTTTTTGGCTCTCTTAGCTTGGGGCTTGTCAATGTTTCTTCAAAGGATCTCTCTTTTCAACAAAGGTTTAAAAACTCTGAATCGATCTCCACCAATACCAATTTGGATCAGTATGAGATGATTGGAATGGATTGGATGGATTTACCCTTTATTTTTTTTGAACCTTTTCCCC
Source organism: Macadamia integrifolia (assembly GCF_013358625.1). NCBI lineage: Eukaryota > Viridiplantae > Streptophyta > Magnoliopsida > Proteales > Proteaceae > Macadamia > Macadamia integrifolia. The sequence goes on from NC_056561.1 coordinate 12,955,790, forward strand.
TTGGATCTTACCAATAAATTGGTATTGAATTGGTCAAGAATCAAAATCGTTCTCGACCCATACTAATCCATGGGTGATTCTCGACCAATCTCATCTAAGTTTTAAAACCATGATCTCCAATCCAACATACTTCTTAAGGCACTCTTGCCGGACGTATTTCTTATCCCAAGGCACCTCTCAATTCTCAACCGATCTTTACATCTCTTTTTCTTTAAATAAACTTTTTTTTGGGTGAATCAATTATGGACAAAATTGGACACAAAGAACCAAGGGTTAAAGTATCGGTATCGATCGCCGTATCGGTCGATCAAAATTAAGATACGCATCGGAGGGTATCGTATCGTGTCGGAGATACACTAAGATACGCATATAAATGGATATGAAACACCTTTCTAAACACTTTTGCATAAAATATTTGTTAAAAAAAGCTATTGATAACATGTATTATGCATAAGCACTAAATTGAGGGTATCGCACTAAGAATTCAAGGTTTGCAGTTGTCCCATAAATATAAAATCCTTGTTCCCAACCTTGATTTCCACTTTAGTTAGAAAAAAATATGGCTGGCAGCAACTTTGGAAGAAAAACACTCAAAAAATAATGTTTTCTAAAAAAATACCCATATTGGCCATTATATGATCGTAGTGCACCGTATCGGTACATACCAATATGTATTGATCGATACATACCGATACTCACCGATATGTATTGATACTCATCGATACGTACCGAACGATACATACAAATACTCACCGATATTTACCGATATATACTAAAATGTATATTTCACCTTGATTTTATATTTTCCATAGAGTATTAGTACGTATCGATAGTGTATTGGTGTATATCGGTATGTACCGTAGGATATATCGATACGAAAGGATTTAAAAAATTTCATGTATCGTATCGATCGACTAAATTTGAGATACGTATCAGAGGATATCGTATCGGTATCGGAGATACTTTAAACCATGCAAAGAACCCAATTTTGAATTTGTCACCTTGTCCATATGTATAAATTTATTACGAGCTGTGAAATTTTCTCTCTCTCATATTTGATAATGTAAACTTTACTTATACTGGCCACCATCCATAAAGCAAGACCAACCCCCATGACATCTAAATACAAGAAAAACACAAAGAACAACCTTAGCAGAAAAAAGGGGCAACGCCTTTTCCTTCTATTCCTTCCTGATATGCAGTCCAAACTCCAAAGTTAAATTCAACTATGTAATCAAATATAAGACCTAAGTAGACCAGATATGTGGAATGTGATTCATCTTGTAGCCATTTGCATGTAGTTGAAATAATTCACTAAATTTTTTATTTATGTTTTGAAAATTTCCCTTTATTTATTTCAATATATATATTGACTAATTGATTGCCCATTTGAGTTGGTGTTGGGTATGTCTTATATTATGTAATTGTTCGCATAATTATTATTATTTGATTTGTATATGTAACTGAGTTGGGTTTGCGGTCCATTATATGTATAGAGGTCAAATCTAATTGTGTGAGGATTAGGGTTTTGGGTTCTTTATATATTTTTTGTGTGGAAAAATTGTTAACATAAGCAAAGAAAAGATCACTTTGTGAGATGAAGAGTGGTGTAGAGAGTATTCAAGTTTAGTGAAAAATATTTAGCTCTCTCAATTGAATGTAAGCATTCATGCCAAACTACTTTAAATTCCTCATGTTATATGATTATTTGCTTAATTTCTTTCTTGTGGTTGCACATACGTCCCAATTGGTTACTTTCAGTTTAAAAATTTGTATAATTAAATTTAGTTTACAGATGATTCATTGTGATCCAGGGTCAATGTGGTCCTTTGATTATTTGCTTGTCAGTTCTCTCTCTCTCTCTCTCTCTCTCTCTCAACCAATTAATCAACGGATATTGGATTAAGTGATTGATCAATCAAACTCTCAGCTAAAGTTTATGTATTAAGCTAAACCATGTTGAAAGGAAATATCACTATCATCATTCGGCTGTGAAGTACAAAAGACAAGTGAAAAGCTCACGTTCTCTCTCCTTTCTTGCGGAAAAACAAAAACCAAGACCCTTCATACTTCCTGCTCCATAGGGTAGCAGACTTTATTTACTGTTTTCACCAAATCTCCTCTTCTTTTACTCTACTCAACCCCATGCTTCTTCCTCCATAGCCCAAAGAAGTGGTAAACCTTTTGTTGGTCAACTAGGGAGTTGGACACACTCTCCTTCTGCAAGCACCTCTCAGCCCAACCAATAAGCTTTGGGCACTCAGCTTCCATGTTGAAGTTCCCAAAAGTTTCATAGGAGTAAAACCAAGTGTAATAGGGAATGAGGCACAAATCCACATACCCAAACTTCTCTCCCCCAAAGTAGGGCTTCTCTCCAAGCTCTCCTTCCAACACTTTCAAGGACTCTATCAACTCCTTTGCTGCATCATTCTCTCGATCTCCTTTTGACATACACGTCTTGAAACCACAGTCGAGTATTTGTAGAGAGAGATTATTTCAATCAAATGGATTTATCAATTGTGATCATTCTCATCTTTGTCTCACAAATAAACCAATTTGGTTACCGAACTAAAAAGCAACTTGATTTGATTTTAGAGTAAATTTGAGAACATCCCTGGTCCGTGGATTATGCTTTTTTTTTTTTTAGAAAAAGAATTGTGTAGATTAATGTGCACTCACTTATTCATCCCAAAAAAAAATGTGCACCACCCTGGTAATGATGGATTTTTAAAGCTTTATTAAGCCATATAACTTGTCAAAGTTAACAAATAATTTTTAATTTTCGAGACAAAAATTGTCATATGAATAGAGGACATTAGGGTTTTTACTTATCTGAAAAAATATTGGTCCAACCCAAGACGTAACCTAACAAATAATTTTGGCTTCATGGGAAGCCCTTCTTCCTATGTGGGGCTGTGCAAAAATTAAGTTTTTATTGAGTTACGGTGAAGAAGGAATCCCTTTACCAATAACCATGATTGCTCTTTGATGAGTCTCTACAGAAGAATGAAAGGTAGTTTGGACCTTCAACATGAAAAGTAATTATGATTATAGATTTTTAGGTGAATCCTTTACTATGGTACTATGGGGTGAAGAAAAACTTTTGCCCAAATTCTCTGACCTCAAACACCACAAGTTTGATCTTAAACTGTGTTGGTCAAGTGGTAAATAAAGAATTGAGAAGCTTAAGACTCTTAATAAGGTGCATCAACCTAACTTTATACTTGTCCAACAATTAGAATTGTCACATCAGCCTTAAGTGGCACAATTAGTTGTGCAGAACTTGAGAAATTTACCTTAGAAACACTGCTAAAAAGACTGGAAGTAGAGAGAGAGAGAGATCTAACATTTTTGTCGATGAAATCAGCCCAAAACCTGGCTTTAGCTCGGAGGTAAGGTTCAGAAGGGAGCAAAGGACATGTGTCTTTCCAAACCTTTTGGTTCATCCGGAGAAGCAGAGCACTCTTGTCTTGCAGGTTCTCTTCCTTGTACTCATAATTGATTCCTTTCTCGGCCTAGGCAATTCTGACCCTCATTCCAAAAAGACTGAGCAAAAAATTCAAAAGAACTAACTTATCCGCCATTGTTATGATCACTTAGCTTTTTCTAGATATCAAATCAGTGAAAGCACTTGATGTTTTCGACAACTAATTGAGGTGAGTAACAGTCATTATAGGTTGCACCATGGTTTTCAGCTCTGACCTTTCTTGGTTCATTATGGATTGATAGACTTTAAATAATGAGGAAAAAAAAAAGAAAGCTGATGGCTGTTGGGTCAAGCACGATGTTCACAACGAGCCCAATTTTGGGCCAATTCATGCGTGCGACGGAGGATTCTAGGCAGAGAGAGAACCTTCGCATCTCTTTCCTCTCTCCATCGAATTGGTTGAAAGAATCCAGATTGAATTAATATTGATCGTGATCAATTTGAGTCTTGATGCTTAAAGATAAGGATGGCAATTCGTGTTAATGTAAGTAGTCTCTTTCCTATTGATTGGTGCTATTTTGATATATCCAGATGTGACCCTATCACCCCACACCTCTCTCCCAGTGTTGTATGTGGTCACAAAAGATGTGACCTTCAGAAACTCGGTCCAAAATCATGTATGAAGAATTTTTTTTTTTTTTTTGCGGCGGGGGGTGGGTGGTATGGGGTTGGGTGGGTTTGAGAAGTTGAACCATGTTGAAAGGAAAATACCAATATCATTCAGCTACAAAGTTCAAAAGACAAGGTGAAAAAGTAAAGTAGAAGATTACAAAATACTAGTGAAAAGATCACAATCTCTCCTTTCTTCCAGCAAAACAAAAATCAGAGGGAAAGACCCTTCCTACTTCCTGCTTCAGAAGGTAGCAGACTTTATTCATAGTTTTCAACCATTCTCTTGTGTTTTTACTCAATCCCATACATCTTCCTCATCTGCCCAAAAAACTGGTAGACCTTTTGTTGGTCAGCAAGGGAGTTGGACACACTCTCCTTCTCCAAGCACCTCTCTGCCCAAGCAGTAAGTTTGGGGCACTCAGCTTCCATGCTAAAGCTCCCAAAAGTTTCATAGGAGTAAAACCAAGTGTAGAAGGGGATGAGGCACAAATCCACATATCCAAACTTCTCTCCCCCAAAGAAAAGCTTCTTTCCAAGCTCTGCTTCTAACACTTTCAAGGATTGTATCAGCTCTTTCTTTGCTGCCTCAGTTTCTTCTCCTTTCGACATGCATGTCTTCCTACCACAGTCGAATATCTGCAGAAACCTTTTATCTTAGAACATTGCTCAAATTGAAAACAATAAATAGAAACTAATTAGAGAGAGAGAGAGAGAGAGAGAATTCTAACCTTCTTGTCGATGAAATCAGCCCAAAACCTGGCTTGAGCTCGGAGGTAAGGATCAGAGGGAAGCAAAGGACATGTGTCCCTCCAAACCTCATCAATGTATTGAACAATGACGAGGGATTCACAGATGGGTTTGCTGTTATGAATCAAAACAGGAATCTTCTTATGAACAGGGTTCATCTTCAGAAGCAGAGGACTCTTGTCTTGCAGGTTCTCTTCCTTGTACTCATAGCTGATTCCTTTCTCGGCCAAGGCGATTTTGACCCTCATCCCAAAAGGGCTGAGCCAGAAACTCAAAAGAACTACCTCATCCGCCATTGTTATGATCACTTAGCTTTTTCTAGATACCAAATCAGTGAAAGCCCTTGATGTTTTAGACAACTTATGTGATTTGAGGTGAGAGTAGCAGTATTTATAGGCTTCGCTTCTGTGATTCAAAGAGGTTTTTAAGACGTGGGAGAAGGGTCACGTAAGTAATCACACCATGGTTTTTAGTTCTAGATCTTACTTTCTTGGTCCATTGTGGGTGCCAGACTTTTGAACCGGAGGACAATATTGGAGGCTGGGTCAAGAGAGCTCCCAATTCCGGTCAAAATTGGACACAGAGAACCCAATTTAGAAATTGTCATGGCATTCCTTAGAAGAAATTTATTGCGAGCTGTGAAATTTTGGGTCAATTCATGCGTGTGAATTCGTTTCCATAAAGAATATCAGAATATGATAACAGTTGAATTGCCTTTCGACTTTTGGGGAAAGAGAGAGAGAGGGAGGAAAACCCTTCTTTGTAGTGTGAACGCTTTATGGAATGAGGTGTATTCACTGTATTGAGACCCACTCTTCAATTGGGTCGACTTTGATTTTCACATAGAAAAATTCAAATTATGGGTGTCCATGGGCCGGGTTGGACTGGGGTTTTAAAGTCTCTTAACTCAACCCAAGTCCATCCCAGTCCTCGATTGGGCTAAGATATCTCAGTCTAGGCCCAACCCTGTCAGGCTTAGCCCAAACCAGTTCAGTCATGATGGACCCTGATTGGACCGGGCTTAACTTAACTCAGTCCAGTCCAGTTCTATTGGTTACTCAGTTACTTGATCTCAATGCATTACAAAGGCCAAAGACTAATGTTTTCGTATATATGAAGATTGTGGAAAACGAAAGATTTTTTGCAGATCTTTTTCTATAAGTACCAATGTATAATTTTATTAACATATTTCTATTACTATGTACTTAATATATAGGGTTGGGTTGGGTTGAGTTAAATTAGGTTGGGTTAGGTCGGGTTGGGTTGGTTGAGTTGAGACCTCAATCCAGGCCCAAGCCAACCCTGCTCTGGCCTGAAATTCTCAACCTTAACCCAACCTATGGGCCGAAATCTCAGCCCATACCCTATTCTAGCTCAGGATAGGTTAGTGTGGGTTCGGGCTGACTGAGCTTTTCTGACACCCTTACTTCGAATCATAGCTTTTTAATGATAATTTTTTTTTCCAGATTTTCCATCAGACCCTGATTCGTAAGGCTTCTCTTTTTTTTTTTTTTTTTTTTTTTTTAATCATTAAAAGAGATAACTGAGTACATTAATGTTAGATGTTGGATTCTTTGTCCATAACAAAGTATGCATGTCCATATCCTGTTTCAAACATTTCAGAAGGGCCCAGCTAGTAGCATTAATATTTTTTTTCTCTGATCATATAATGTACATATAAAGTGAGACAACTTTTCCTTGAAAAATAACACCACTTGCCCATCCTGATTTATTCAAAATAGTATTAGTAACACTTGTATAAATTGATTCAAATTGGGGGAGGGGTGGCGTAAAGAAGATAGAGATATACTATATATATATATATATATATATATTGGTGTTCTTAGTGGTATGATCATGCTGCCAAAAGAGAGGGTGGAAGGGGATAAGGCTCAAATCCACATATCCAAACTTCTCTCCCCCGAAGTAAGGCTTCTCACCAAGCTCTCCTTCCAACACTTTCAAGGTCTCTATAAGCTCCTTCTTTGCTACCTCCTTCTCTTCTCCTTTCGACATGCATGCCTTCCTACCACAGTGGTATATCTGCAAAGACCAATAATTTCAATCAAATGGATTTATCAATTGTGATCATTTGTCATCATTGTCTTACAAATATACCAATTTGGTTAATGAAACCAAAGAGGGCATTAGTCACTTGTTCATGGGAAGCCCTTCCTAGGTGGATTGCACAAGTTTTTGGACTGAGTTCTCATTCACCTATGGTGAACAAGGAATCCCTCTGATAATGGTCATCATTGCTCTTGGATGAGAATTTGGGAAGAGTCTAGGTAGTTCGAACCTTCAACATAATGGGACAAGTAATTATGATGGTAGATTTGGTGGTGAAGGAAAACTTTCACAATAGCTTTTGATCTTAATATCACAAAATTGCTAGAAAAATTATTGAGAAATTTAAGACTCCTTAAAAGGATCGACGCACCAACCAAAGATGGACATATATAGGATTCTATATAATGCCATTTGAAGCCAACTTTGACATAACATTAACAAAGATAATTTTCTATACCTCCGACAGTCAAAATTACCATATCACCATTACTTAGTGGCACAACTAGTTTTGTAAACCTGGAAATCTTTTCCTTAGTCAAAATTCAGGAGAGAGAGAGAGAGATCTAACCTTCTTGTCAATGAAATCATCCCAAAACCCGGCTTGAGCTTAAAGGCAAGGATCAGAGGGAAGCAAAGGACGTGTATCCTTCCAAACCTCATCAATGTGTTGAACAATGATTAGGGATTCACAGATGGGTTTGCCATTATGAATCAAGACAGGAATCTTCTTATGAACAGGGTTCATCTTGAGAAGCAGAGGACTCTTGTCTTGCAGCTTTTCTTCCTTGTACTCATTTTATTTCTCGGCCAAGGCAATTCTGATCCTCATTCCAAAAGGACTGAGCAAGACATCCAAAAAACTACCTCATCCTCCATTATTATGATCATTTTCTTCTAGATATGAAATCAGAGAAAACAATTGTATGCTTTAGATAACTTATGTGAATTGAACAGTGTTAAATTTGTCTCGAATTCTTGACCCGTTTTGAAGATTGATCTATTCTAATATATTTTGGTGGCGACTCGAATGGAAAGTTTTCTGAGATTTGTGATGAAAGCAGAGGGGTTGGGCTAACCCACAACTTAGAGTATATAATGTATTATTGTCTTGTTGAGATAGCCACTGTATTTTGGAGATTTTTTAAGCTGGGGTTTCAGGGCGAGTTTTCTTACCGATGCTTGGGTTTAGTCTCTCTTCTGCATAATGAAATATCTTCTTCTTCGCCCGAAGACGTAGCACACCACACTGGTTTGTATACCTCGTTAAATCTCTGTGTTATGTGAATCTATTGTCTGTTTATTTTCGAATTTTTCTTGGTATTTGCTCTAACAAACCTTGTCAATAACAAATAGTATTTGTAGTCTGGAAAGGGTTTTAAGACATGGGAGAGGGGTCACGTAGTCACATACGCCATGTTTTTTAGCTCTGATCACCTTTCTTGGTTCATTGTGGTTTGCTAGATTTTGAATTTGAGTCAAGCATGCAGTACCCAATTTTGGACTTTACAAGAGGTGTGATTTGGATCTATTCATGCCTGTGAATCGAGGATTCTAGGCTTTGATTCCATGGAATATGGTGACAGTTGAATTTTTTGAGATAGAGAAGAAAACCATTGTATCAGTCATGCACGTGAATGGAATCTCGGGCAATGGTAAAAATTTCATCTAATGAGGATATTTTCCAACCTACTCTTAAGATTTAATTCCCTGACTGCTACGAAGGGTTGCAGTTACTTAGCTTCAATGCGGGCAGCAGCTAAATCTTTTTTCTCTCTCCATCATTTATTTTATTTTATTTATTTATTTATTTTTTAAGTAAAGTCTCCATCTTTTATCTCTAGTTCAGTAAAAAAATAAAACCTGTGGGTTACATGAATGCTTTTAAGAATGGAGTGTGCAAGGATGGCCCAATGGAACCAAACCAGCAGTATATAATCAAACTGAACTGAATTTTATTTTACCTCCTTCACTCCCCTAATGAACATGGTGGAACTTGAGCAGCCAAACATGGCTAAATGCATATCCTTTCCCATTTGCCCCCTCATGTTCCATGGTCATCTTGGATTATTTTATGTTTTTTATTTTTTTAATGGACCCAAATTAAATTTTTTTGGTAGCCAAGAGAAGAAGCTAGAGTGCACCAGCAGCAATATATGTATGAAGCTAAACCATTTTAAAAGGAAATTTCAATATCATTGAGCTATAGAGAACGTCAAGACAAGTGGAAAGCTGAAAATCTATTTCCTTCATTGCAGCAAAACAAAACCCAACAAAACCCAAAGGGAAAGACCCTTCATATATATCCTGCTCCCTATTGGGTAGCAGACTTTATATATAGTTTTCATTATCTATTCTCTCATATTTTTAATTCTACTCAATCCCAGACATCTTCCTCTTCTGCACAAAGTAGTGGTAGACTTTTTGTTGAATATCAGCAAGGGAGTTTGATACACTCTCCTTCTGCAAGCACCTCTTAGCCCAAGCACTAAGCTTTGGCCACTCAGCTTCCGTGCTGAAGTTCCCAAATGTTTCATAGGAGTAGAACCAAGTGTGGAAGGGGATAAGGCTCAAATCCACGTATCCAAACTTCTCTCCCCCGAAGTAGGGCTTCTCACCAAGTTCTCCTTCCAACACTTTCAAGGTCTCTATCAGCTCCTTCTTTGCTACCTCCTTCTCTTCTCCTTTCGACATGCATGTCCTCCTACCACAGTCATAAATCTGCAGAGACCAATTTTCAATCAAATGGATTTGTCAATTGTGATCATAGCCATCATCTTTATCTTACAAATAAACCAATTTGATTACCGAAATCAAAGAGGGCATTAGTCACTCATTTTCACTCTCAAAAGAAATGTTTAAAGCTGGACAAATTTAATTTGCAATATGAAGACATTTTGATTTCATGAGAAAAAAATTTTTGTACCATGTTTTCATTCACCTATGGTGAAGAAGGAATCCCTTCTCCGATGGCTATTATTGCTTTCGGATGAGACTCTGGAAAGGTGAAGTGTAATTTGGCCTTTAACATACAAGTTATATGATGGTAGATTAATTGGAGGTAGCACCCAATTTTATATATATATATATATATATATACACACACAAGTTTTAGCCTAAATGGCATTTTTGAAGTGACAAAATAGAGTATTGAGAAATTTAAGTCTCCTAAGAAGTGACATAATTCTATTTGAAGTCAAAATTTGACATTAAACTAATGAAGATAATTTTTTTCACATTGGATAGCCGCAATTGTCACATCATTTTTTTTTTTTTTTTTTTTACGATGGATATCTAGGTCTTCGGTCTGACTAGTCTCATGGGTCCATACTGATCCCACAATCACATAGACTAGGTCATACCGACCCCACAATTGCATGGACCGGGTCATACCAGGGTTGAATGAGAACCATTAACTTTCATTGAAAGCAGTGAAGAGCAGCACTAAATACCCCGTGTGAGTGGCCCAATGTATGCCTAATGGGAGCTAAACTTAGGATGTCCGAGTGTCGGCTCGTACCAAGTCGCTCACCAACTGTGCTACCCCCTTGGGTTATCACTCTTATTTAATGGCACAACTAGTTGTGTAAAATTTGAAATAATTTTTTTAAAATTTTGCTCAAAATTCAGGAGAGAGGTAGGTTCCTAACCTTCTTGTCAATGAAATCAGCCCAAAACCTGGCTTGAGCTCGGAGGTAAGGATCAGGGGGCAGCAAAGGAGATGTGCCCTTCCAAACCTCATCAATGTATTGAACAATAACAAGGGATTCACAGATGGGTTTACCGTTATGAATCAAAACAGGAATCTTCTTATGAACAGGGTTCATCTTGAGAAGCAGAGGACTCTTTTCTAGCAGGTTCTCTTCCTTGTACTCATACTTGACTCCTTTCTCGGCCAAGGCAATTCTGATCCTCATTCCAAAAGGACTGAGCAAGGCATCCAAAAGAATTACCTCATCCGCCATTGTTATGGTCACTTAGCTTCTTCTAGATATCAAATCAGAGAAAGCACTTGATGTTATAGATAACTTATGTGAATTGAGGTGAGAGTAGCAGTATTTATAGTCTTCTGTTCCTGACTTTCAAAGAGGGTTTTAAGACAGGGAGATGGTTCTGGCGTACTCACTTACGCCATGGTTTCTGTTTTTTTAACCTTTCTTTGAATCGGAGGACATTGGAAAGGTTGGGTCAAGCACGCTGTTCTGAAGTTTGGAATTTGTCACCACGTCCCTTTCTATAAATTTATTGATTCTTGCTTGTGAATGGAGATTCTAGGCTTTGTTTCAATGGAATATGGTAACAGTTGAGCTGCTTTTTTGACTTTTTGAAATTGAGAAAAAAAAAACCCTCTTGCATCTTCTTTCTCTCCATCTTCATTTATAATTCACTAGAGGGCCCGTTTGTTTAGTAGGGAGTTGGTGGTAAAAGTATTGTGGACATGAGACTCACATATTAGTGGGATTAACAATAGAAAAGTAAAGATATGAAATTACTATAGCATCTCACCCCATCATGCTTGATTGCATGGGAGTTGGGAGGAGAGAGAGAAGTAAAGATGAGAGATGGCTCAACGGAAAGTTTGCCAGAAATAGCTGTTTCGTTTTCTTTTTTAACATTACTGCCAAGTTTGCCGGAAAGACTTATCAATGCTCTCAACTTCCAGCTAGTTTTGGTCGGATTTCCAAATCTCTTTCTTGATTTTATATATAAAAGGATATGTATGCTAGCGCATTACCTAGGAATAATGTATGCTAGCGGAATTTTAACTGTTAGATGAAACAAACAAAATCTCATCCGTTCATGTGGCGAGGTCTTACAGAACCTGCCCAATACCGCCACTCCACGGTATCTTTTGCCATCATACCATGACCGTCGTAGACACCGAAGAACTTCTTTGGTGAGTTTACGCGGGAGAAAAACTTGACCTTGGGCGTCACCTTGATCTGCCAGAACCACCTCCGACCACCACCTTGGTTCTGGTCCTGTCCAACTCCGTCTTCAGGAGCAAAGGTTGAGATGGTGGGAACGATGAGATCGATGTTCAGCAGTGAGCTCCACTACAAGGATCTTCCGACGGCGGGAACGATGAGACCCATCGGATCGAGAGGGATAGGTACAGGGCTTCGATGCTGAGAATTTTGGGGGAAAAATAAGAAGCAAAGAGAGAATACCATCGACTTATTTGGTTGTTCGATTTCCTCTGCTCAGACTGTGATTGTTGCGGTTGCTGTTGCTATGAACTGGTGATGCGAGAAACAGGAGAGAAGCTTTCCATTTCTTACATATTGAGATTTTTTAATGCATTTAAAAATCGAAAACAATGGAATTTTTGCTCTTGATTTCTGTCTAAGAAATAAAGTTTTAGTTAAGAAGTTCTGATTTTTTGTGGGCTTTTTTGCATGATCTTGTCTTTGATTAGAGAAAAATCACCAATTTTTTCCCTCTGTAAATGGGTTTTGATCTCTAAGTTTATTCTTCTTAGATTTTTACTTCACCCAGGTACTTCTTCTTCTCTTCTATAACAAATTTGTTCAGATTTCTGTTGTAAAAGTCACTGATTTTGCTTGAATCTTATGTTACTAAAGAGAATGTTAGGTTTTAAGCTTATCCAGAACGTCTTTTAGATGGGGCATCTTTTCCATTAGCGGCGGCAGTGGTTGCTCGATATCAACATGCACGATGTCGGAACTGATGTCAGTAATTGAGTGGCTAGGGGTGATCTGGGACATGACATAGGAGAGGTTGAAAAGCTCGTCGGCAATGGATCCCACTGGAGTTCACTTTCTCTGGCTGGATCTAATAAAAAGGAATGGCTTTTCCGACAAGAAGAGAGAGATGAAAGGTGTAGTAATGGTGGATTGAAAATTTGTATATCTTCTCTTCATCCAACGGTTTAATTCAAATTAATCAAATCCTATGGTCAAAATCCCACTAGCATTCTTAATTCCTAGAGGTATATATATATATATATATATAGAGAGAGAGAGAGAGAGAGAGACAGAGAGAGAGAGAGACAGAGACAGAGAGAGAGGTGTGAAACCTATTTTGACATAATAGGTGGAAGAAGAAGAAGAAGGAGAGAGATTTGTTGAACATTACCGTCCCACAAAGTTCCACCATTTTAGTAGGACTTTGGAAAGGAATGGGGTGAAGGCCACATCAGTAGACAGGGATGTTGTCGGGACACTTCCGACCCCACCCAATTAAACGTTGGACTTTTTCATGGGGTTGGAAAAATTTGTACCATAATCCCACCCCTAAAGTCCCACCCCATCAAAACCCTGGTAAAAAAGCGAGCCCTTAAAGTAAAGCCTTTGAATTAATGTAGAGAAAATGTTTCCAACATAGGCTTTTGTTCTCCAGATTGTCAATGGTTATTGTTGAATTTGCTTATTAAATTTTTTTAATTTTTATAAACATATATAACAGAACAAGGAAGATATCAAATTGATCTAAATATACAATCTCAGAGAAATGATAATTTTATTTTTTTGGATGAACGAAAAGGAGGAAGTTTCTCTAAGGCCACGATGAATGGGTATTATTAGTTCACTGCGTCTCATCGGTACCGTACAATAGGCGGGAGATATACGGGGAGAGCTGATCTCTTCCTTCACCAAAAACTTTATCCGAATGAAAATATGATAAAAATAAGAAAAAGAAAGTACAAGACAAAGAAGCCATGAAGGCACTCCAATGGACAACAATCTAATGGGGAGGGAAAAAAACAACCAAACAAAGAGGGGATACAAAAAAAATTGTGTTCAACCTCATGAATGCCACCCTCTAGGGTGGTCGTCTTCCTCAAAATGGCTTGAATTCGTTAAGTAGCTTTGGATGTCCCTCGAAAGAGAATTCGAGTAAGATGAGCTGAATAATACCCAAACTTGTTAGAGAAAACACCAATAAATGCAAGAATAAACAAGATCAGATACGCACAACACACAGAGATTTAACAAGGTTCACACATTGATGTGGTGTGCTATGTCCTCGGGCAAAGAAGAAGATGCTTCACTATGCAGAAGAGAAATTACATCCAAACAGCGGCAAAAAAACTCACCCTGAAACCTTAGCTCAAAAAACCCCCTAAATTACAATAAATTTTTCAACAAGACAACAGTACATTATATACTCTAAGTCACGGGTCGACCTATTGGGTCGCAATCAATCCAATCGAATCGCGGGGATGTAGCCCCCACACCCCCATATGAGATCAATGATGGGCTCCGAACTTGGGCTTATTGGTCCAACCCCTCTGCTCCCATCACAAATCTCATAAAACTTTCCATTCGGGTAACCACCAAAATATGTCGGAGTGGATCAATCTTCAAAACGGGTCAAGAATTCGCGACAAACTTAACAAAACTCTTTATCAGTAATTGATTCAAGATCATTAAGTATGTTGGATTAATTAATGCCCAAACTCATTATCAGCAATTGATTCAAGATCCGTCTAAGATCCTAGTAGCATGATCAAGTAACTTTTATAATTTATCAACTGACCAGAAACCACAGCAAGTGATAGAGATTGGATTAGTGAAGATCAATTATACATGTGCTTCTATGAACAATGAATAATATTCTAACTGTGCAGCCATTCCGGTATGCAAGTTACAAGCTGTCAATCTACCTCATCATCATGTCCTTTGAGAATGAGTTCATGGTAGAGAGACTAGTCTGTCATGAAGGATATCTAAAAAGGGTAGTAAATCCCTCTCTGTAAGGAGATGATGTTGTCCTTCATTGATCTTAAAATGGTTGGTAAATCAAATTTTAGCATTTTAGATGGAATTGTAAAGGTTTTAAACTTTGATTGCTTTTTTGTTGTTTGAGATCAGCTTTTCCACCATTAACTAATGAATGTTTGATTAGGAGGCGGATAAGGTGTGGAAGTTCGCAAAGAAATCATAGAGAGATGGGAGAGATGAGACTAGGGAGAGGGCGTTGGGCTGGGAGTTGTAGAGGGAGGGGTAGGGCAGAGGGCGAGATGAGAGAGATTGGATGTGAGTGTATGCGTGCGTGTGCATGTGTTCTGAGAACACAAAAACAAATTTCCAAATTTCATATTGTTTCTCATTATTCTTAGAGGTTAATTCATTCCCAAAGAACAAAAAAATGACCCCACATACCAAACAATTTTTAGGTTAATTGTTTATTTATTTTTTATTGAACAAAAGAATATGAGAAAACATTCTACAATGGCTATACATGTCTACCCTCCTATTTACGAATGGTCGAAAATACTTCCATGGTTGCACGATACCATCTCCGAACCATCCAGACCGAGGGACCATGGGTATGGGAAAACTCTAGTCCACTAATCAATCCCATCTACAAAACTTTCAAGAACCAGTCTCCCATTGGAATCGGACCTAGGTACAGGTCCTGAACCAGCCCAATCATTGGCAACCCCTTCATTCCTCTAGATTGACCCGGGTCCTCCGGCCGAAGACGGTAATAACTAATGACTAAAGATCTGGCGCCAAACCGAAAACTTTAAGCGGCAATATGAACAAGACCAAAGAGGTGAATAAGATCTGCACCGTCCAAGTAATTGAGAATCTACAGTTACTAATGCTCCTACTCATTGATCCGTGTCAAAGGAGTTCGAAAGTTTCGCGTTTCGCGGGAGTCGTATCTAGCGCCAAAAATTATTAGAAAATTTTCTCTTTTCTTTCCTTCTTAACCGCTCACCGTGTAAGCTTTTAGTAATACAGTTCTCTCTTCTTTGAATTACTCTCAACCCTTCCGTCTCTCTGTATTCCTGAAAGAGAAGAAATGGCTGGATCAACATCGAAATCAAATAATCCTAAAGCAAGGAAGAGGGTTGAAGTTGAAACGAATGCGATGAAGCGTGCAAAGGATGGAAGCGCTTTCACCAGATGGTATTGATTCTTTCTGGTCATTTTCGGCTTCAGATATGATCTTATTGGGTTCCCATTTGTGTTTTCAGAAAAAATTTATTATTTCCATCAACATTTCTTGTTTCTGGAGATTTAAAGCTTCAGCTCTGATATCTTTGGCTTTGTTCCTTTATAATCGCTTGTGGGTTCCCATTTGTTACTGGGTTTTCATGGTTTTGTTTTGCTCCTTGTGATCCATGGCTTCTTGAGGTTTCTCTATTTTACTTTATGCTTCTAGGGTTTTTTGTTTTTGGTTTTTTTGTTCTGTACTTTCCCTCTAATGATCTTGTTAATTCGTATCTTTGGTGATTTGCAGTGAAGAGTGTAACAAAGATGTTCCAGTGGTGCTCATTGACATGCATAATTGTAGCATTGAGTCTAGGATCAAGATGAAGTTAGGTAATGCCTCTTTGCTTCCTGGTTTCTTTGTTTATTGATGAATCAATACCTTTTTTTTTCCTCTATTAATTGATTCTGTTCTAATCGTTGTTCTCTTTTCCATCAGAGGCACATGTTGTAGAAAGGGACGCAGAAGCAAAGAAACCAGTAGAAAAGAAAAGGAAAGTTGCATCATCCGAACCAAAAGTAAAGAAAAGCAAGCCAGGGAAGAAAGTGAAGGACCCTAATGCACCCAAGCGCCCTCCAACTGCCTTCTTTCTCTTCATGTAATACTCTCTCTCTCTCTCTCTCTCTCTCTGCAGGTTATTAAATTATTTAGACATGGATTTTAATAGTAAACTTGGTTACAGGGATGACTTTAGAAAATCATACAAGGAAGAGAATCCAGATGGAAAGGATGTTAAAGTGGTAAGATTGATCTGTCTAATTAATTTTATATTCTCACTTGGTTTGAGTTTATTTTGTGGGATTCTGTGTTTATTTTACTGACATTTGGTGTAATAACTGGAATAACAAAGGTTGCAAAAGAAGGTGGTGCTAAATGGCAATCCATGACAGAAGAGGTGAGTAAATTTTCATTTATTCTTTCTGTACATGTTAGATCTCGCAACCTCCGCTTTTGGTCCAACGTTACTTGGTTCGTTGCTTCATCAGGAGAAGAAACCTTATCTTGATAAAGTACAAGAGCTGAAGGAAGAGTATGAAAAGGCTCTGGAAACCTACAAGGTAATTTCCATTTTTTTTGGGCGGGGGGGTTGGCGGCTCTGTTTTGTACCTTCTTCCCCGTTTCAACTAGTTTTGGGTGTATTGGGCAAAAGGTCTACACATATAATAAATTTCTTAGTTTTTAACTTGGTTGCCTACGACAGGAGCAAGAGAAGCAAGATGATGCGGATGAACAAGAGGAACAAGTGGATCCAGGTTCAGAGAAAGAAGAGTAGAAGATATGGAAAATAGTTTTGGGCCTCATATGGAAGGCTTTGTTGTCCTTGTAAATGTTTGAGTAGGTTTAGAGTAGTGACTAGTATACTTTGTTTCCTTCTAGTACTCTCTCCAAGGGGGTTAAAGTTTTGGCATTGACAGTTTATGATCTTAAGAAATGATCCTCTTGTCCTTCTCCATTGTAGAAACTTTGGTAATTGTCTGAATGGTAACACAGTTTCAAATCATTCTTCAAATGTTTCAGATTGATGCAACTAAAACCTTTTCAATTTTTTGATAAAAAATATATATATATATATATATAACCATTTATTGAGTATTTCATAAAAATCAATCTGAAATTGAAATAGCAATCATACCAATTAAGGCCTCAATTGACATTGAATTTGTTCCTCTTCAAATTAATGACATCAAGATGGAAACTGAATAAAAGTAAAGAAAAAGAATGGGTTTCTATTTGTTCTTACGTAGAAACAATTCCTCATCCCTTCTGAAGTTCCTAACAACCAACAAGGCATTACAGATGCCTACCTCTGTTAGCAGAGTCAGCATTTACTGACCGTTTATTCCTAGATTTTTTGTTCTGCAAGTTGGCAAGGGCTTGCCACATAAGCATTGATTGTGGGCATAAGCAGCCACAGGGAAGATATTGAAGGGTCTCCCTTGGGGGATCTCTCCACACAGCCTATTTGCCCTGAAGTTTACATGCCTGATGCTTTGTAGGCCAAGAAAGCTATCTGGTATTTTGCCTGTCAGACCATTGAAGCACAAGTCCAGCCATTTCAACTTCAGTAGTTCTCCTAAACTTGTTGGGATGGTGCCCCCTATCTGGTTCCTTGAAATATCCAATCTCTCAAGTTCAAGTAGGTTTGATATTGAACTTGGGATTATGCCTGTGATCCTGTTGCTTGCCAAATTGAGCACTTTCAAGCCTGAACCTTCACTGAACTCAGGAATCTCACCTGTAATTTGATTTCTGGAAACATCAATGTACTCTATAAAGCTGCTTGTTTTGTTCTGTAATAGCCTTGGCAGTGAACCATAAAACTGATTTGAGCTGATGTTGAGAGTGGAAAGCCCTTCTGGTAATGCAATCTCTGAAACATCACCCTTAAGCTGGTTGTTTGAGATCTTGATCTTCTGCAGATTTGACATGTTTGTGAAGTAATTTGAAATAACACCCATGTAGAAGTTGTCAGAGAGGTCTACTGATGCCAAAGAATCTTGCATTGAGAAGTTTGGTAAGAGGCCTTTGAGGTTACAGCCAGCTAGGTGCACATCTGCGAGGGGTTTATTCCTAATCCAATCAGGAACATTCTCTAAATGGAGTTTGTTGTAGGATAAATCAATTGACAGTAGGGATGGGATGCCATTTGGAAGGATTTTTGGTAAAGGATCTGAAAACCCATTTCTTGACAGATTAAGTTGCCAAAGTTTCTGTAGCCTTGAAACTGAAACTGGGATTTGACCAGTGAGCTGATTATCACTCAGAGAAAGGGTGTTAAGAGATTTAATGTTCCCAATCTGATCTGGGATTCTTCCTGTGAGCTGGTTATGGCTCAGAGAAATGTCCAAGAGATTGGGCAAGTTACAAATGGAGATGGGTATCTGGCCTGAGAGATTGTTATTGGAAAGGTCAATAGAGGTCAGATTAGGACATTGCCCAAAAAAATCTGGGATTGGCCCAGACAGAAGGTTGTAGCTAAGATCAAGGTTCTGTAAACTATTGAGGGTTCTGAAGGTGGGTGGGATTGGGCCTGTCAGAAAGTTCTTACCAAAATTCATCTGGATGAGGTTTCTGAGGTTGCCAAGACTCGGAGGAATCTGTCCCTTCAAATGGTTCCCACTCAGGGAGAGTGTCTTCAGTAAAGGCAGTTGCCCTAGACTTGGAGGAATGGGACCTTCATGGTTGTTATCTTCGAGAACAAGTTGTGTGAGGTGGGTTAACTTTGAAAAGCTCTCTGGAATCGGACCATGAATCTGTTTCATCCCACTGATCACCAATGTCTCCAAGAACTGGAGACTACCCAAAAAGGGGGACAGGGTGCCCTTCATGTATATATCACTCTCTCTGTCAGCAGGTCTCTGCAACTCCAAGCCAATCACCCTCCCTGTTGGGTTACACTGAACGCCCTCCCAGTCTCCTCCACAGCAATCTTTTCCAATCCATGAAGAGAGAATATCTGTTGTGTCCTTCAAAATCTTGCCTTTGAATCCAAGAAGTGCAGCTCTGTCTGTCTCTGAACAAACTGGGGTTTGTGCAACTGTTTGAGTCAGGGCTTCTGGGAATAAAACAGAGAATTGAAATATAAGGGCAAGCTTGAAAACCCAAATCAGATTCAACATTTTGGGAGGTGGGTCTTGATCTATTTTGAGAATATCTGGGATTTCTAACCTGCAAATGAGTTCTGGATACTGAGAACTCTACTGGAAGATGAGTAAAACCACAACAATAAGGAGAACAAAGGAATTGAAAATTTGAAAAAGCTGTAAAGGAAATTTCTGAGTCTGTTCCTTCGCGTAAAGAGGAAGGTATGATGATGGAAGCAGAGTGGCAAAGAGCGAGAGAGAGAGAGTAATAATATGGTTGCAGTCTTGTAGGTCTGAAACAGAGGTCCTTATTTATATATGTAAGAAAAAGCTCTTCTGTTTTTTCACTTTATCCAGATTTTAATTTACTCACATGGGTTTTTGTGACCGTTTGATGAATCACGAGGGTTCTAATTTGTTTTTTGAACGTTAGAGAGGTTTAGAGCGTCTCAGATTCAAAATTCCCATGGCCTTTAAATTCTTGCTATTACTTTACTGTGTCTTATCATCCTCTGGTGAATTTTAATTAGAGAAATTATCTGTTGCTCTGTGCAGCATGGGTGCTGGTGTTGTCATTGATCATAGACCACTATAATGGAATTGCTATCCGATTTGTCTTTCCTACCCAACTTGTAGCCGTTGATTTCTAATGTGGGCCCCAACCAAATCTACTCTATGTTAGATATCAGATCCCTTGGAACTCCATTTTAAATTTGATGAGCATATTGCTGAAAAAGAAATATTATTATTTATTAACCATTTTGCATATGAAATGATGAATAATAGAGTTTAAACGGTTTGCAACAAGCGGTGAGGCACAATGAGCATCTAATGGTTAGAAAGACTTAATTATGCATCTCAGCCATTGGATGCTTAGTATACATCACCGCCCCACTATAGATATTTTGACACTGAATAATGTAGGTTTGATGGATTGAATTGATGAGGCTCCATCAATTTCTATGTCGAAGGACCATCAGATAATAACTCTCTCAAAAGGTGTGTGTAAGAATTCATCCCTTTGTTTTGGAAGTTTCTTTCATGTCGTTATCTACACTTGTGTATGCCTAAACCTTTACATTAAAGGAACAACTTTACAGCCGAAAAAAGAGGAAAGGGTGGGGAAGAGAAAGAAAAAAGTTTTAAAGAACAACAATTTGTAGGTTGGTTTTGATCCCAAATAAAGAAGGAACAAATCAAAGTGGAAAAAAAAAAATCAATGGAAAAGTAGAAAGAAAATGTTTTCAGTGGGGAATGTGGCCCTGAATCGAGACGCATGGGAAGTCAAATGATTAGTCCATCCCTCATGAAATGAAAAATGTCTCTTAAACATAGTTCTACAATCCATATTTGAGCTAAAGAATTTTTTCGATTTAGCATATGAAACGTCATAGAGGGGCAAATATACGTAGCCTCACTCCCCGTTTTGCAAGAGTGGTTGTTTTCAAATTTTGAACTAATGACCAACATACTGTAATAATATAACTTAATCATTGCGCCACAGATTTATCCACTCACATGTATACAGAATAATGTGCAAAATGACAACTTTTGCTCAATAGCCCCTTGCTCTTGTGGCTTGCGATATCTTCAAGGAGATCTTGAGTTCTGGCCTATAGTGTAGTGAAAATTCGATTAAATTGTAAATGGCTCAATGCAACTATGGTGCGGATTTACTCATTGCAATGCCATTGTATGATATAAGGAGTCGGCTGCTCTCCCTTGATGATCTCTCCTCCTTTATGCTGGCCCCCACCCCCACTTCTCTTCCTAACCCGAGGATCACTCGTGACTTCCTCTAAATCTATAATTCTCCTAGCCCCTTGTAGAACTGTAGTCCTATAGTATACTTTACTTCTTATCTAATAATAATAATAATAATAATAATAATAATAAAAAAAGTTAACTCTTGCAAATGACAAAATAGTAAGCCAATTTTAATTTGTATTGAACTTTTCTTCTAATCTTAATTCAAAAGAACTTTTTGAAGTAAGATAAAAAACAATAAAAGTAGATTTCAACTTCTTAATTCACCACTTTGGTTACAATTTAAGATTCACATTAGGAACCAAATTTTGAGAAATATTTAACAAAATGTTGTTAACTTTTACCCCATTGGGACAGATTCTTTACCCCGCCACCTCCTATATATATATATATAATTTTTTTTTTTCTTTTGAAAATTTGAAATAACCTAGCTTGGAGGACTTGAATATGTAAGTACTCTCCTTCCAGATAGAAGTCATACAATTTCATGCATTAGCATTAGTTAATAAAAAAAAAAAACTATAAGTATTTATTCTATATAGTTCAGAATATCATATCTGTGGCTTTGTGCAACCATTACATTTTGCACTTGACAGCCCTACTGCCAGACCTACCCTTTTTTGCCAAATTGTTTGAAAGAGAAATCCAAAACCACCTACTAAAAATTAAAACATGCATTATTATACTTCTTTCAAATCAATATAAACTTAGAACCTAATTTTTCTAATTGGTAGAGCAAGCAAAATGTCAAATATTCTTGAAAAGTGGAGAATATTATAGTTTATGTAATAATATTTTTTGGAAGCATGTATATTTCTTCATTTAGCTTCCAAACTGATCAAATATGCAATTGCGAATAAGACTAAATAGATACTAGTGGACTTTTATTTTCCATCCTTTTCCATACTCAAATTATATTTACTATTTCCCATGATTCGGTAAATTGAGAACAATAAGAACAAGCTAAGTGATAAGTTTTCTTCTTCTTCTTCTTCTTCTTTTTTTTTTATTTTTATTTTTTATTTTTTTATTTTTTTAGTAGCCACATAATTTGAGTATAAATAAAAAATAGATGAAGCTTTTCTAGTCCAATATGTTTAGAGAGTTTCTTTAGACTAACGCAAATAACTGTCACATGATGATTAAGAGCTATAATTTTGGGGGGAGGTGGATCTGATTATCCTTTCTCACATATCAAGTTTCAATTGAAACAGAGTTAGTCAAGTGGTAAAATAAGATGCTGAAAATCTAAGTAGAAAATTAAACTTTTTCTAAAAAAAAAAATTGAATAGCTCAAAATGCAAGTAAATATGTTAATAAATGCGAAGGTCTATGGTTGAATTTACGTTCGAAATTTGAGATGTGGCTGATTTAGATCATTTTCTAAATATTCCTATGATCAATATGGCCACATCACCCTTCTACGTGGCAAAATAAAGTGTTGATCTAGAGGCACTCTTTAGTCTTATCAAAGTAAATAAACATTTATAAAAAAATCAAAATAAAACGATGAATTTTTCATTTATATAAGAAAAAAAGGGTTTTTTTTAGGAGGATAAATTATAATTATTCTTGAGTGTGGTTTGAAATTTTATACTTTTCATTGTCCAAATGATCCATATATCATGAGAGAGAATAAGACAACAAAATTGAATACTTTAATTCAAAAGTTGTCTAAACTTCATAATCCATTTTTAACAACAAAACCAAAGTATCCAAAATATTTTACTGCAATAGTTAAAATAATCTTGTACTTGATTATCCAATGGAAGAAGATGATGTTGATCAAATACTTTACAACTCAAAATGTACATATTAGATACCCACCATCATGACCATTCATTTGTGGGCCACACATCTTTTGATGGGGCATGGCCTCAAAACAATTATTCCAATGATTAACATCTAACCATCCGATTCAAGGAAGTCCACCCATATATGGACACAATCATTGTTTAGGTTTATAGACTTGATGATGAAGTCTAGATCAACTTGAATGATGAATCACACAAGCAATCAAACGGTCCACATGGATGAGTTGGTGACACTTTACTTATAGTATTAGTCAAAGGAGAAGCACCATATAATCACCCTTCCACTAATCACTCACTTAAGATAATATTTTTGTCATTAACTGAAAGAAGTTTCCAAAGAGAGAGGAGGCAACCGCGTAAGGTACTAGAGAGGATCTTGTGGGCCCATCTTGTGGGCCTGTGGGGCATTATTATTTGAATGCTTTCTACATCAACGGTCATGATTTTCTTGACTGCAAGCCTAGAAGGGTGAGCTAATTCAAAATTGGGTTGGTTAGGTTTGGTAGACTTTTCTCTCTTTCAGTAGCATGATTGTAGTTGTGTGTTTCCTGGATGATGGACAGGGCTTGCGTTGATCACGGAAGAAAGCCATTGGCCCACACAGGCGATTCTTATCTTAATCATTTGATTGACTTGTTCATTTAGAATCTTAACTGTGGGTTACATGAAGATAGATTAGTGGTTGGAATGTCCACGTAAGAAATTTTGATTGTAAATAATGGAAAGGGTACTATTTCTTGTGAACAAGTGGAGGGCAGAAAAGTCAAGTTGTGTGTAAAGAAGGGGAAAAGCTTTTTTCTTTCGTTGAAATAGGAAGAATCCCTCGTATCATATTAGATAGGTCATATGGTTGAAATAGATCAATAAATGTTTTAAAAAATATATTTTATTATAAAAATGTTTGTAAGAGGTTATATCTTATCTTAATATGTATCTAAGTGACTAATGTGTCATTATTAGAAGATATATTTGAATGATAAACATATATGTTTTGCAAACTTAACTTTTGGAGAATCCTTGGTGATATCTTTTCTTCTTCTATTTTGGAGGGGAGGCTTAGCTAAATTCTCTACCAGTTTTGAGAGAGAATCTCATTTCTCTTGATCTTGGTTTTTACTATCTATAGTTTGCTTAGCCATTTTTTTAGTAGTTTTGAGAGAGAATCTAAGATTCTATTACTATTGATCTTGGTTTTTACTATTTATAATTTGTTTAGCCTATTTTTCTAATGGTTTTGAGAGATAATCTTAAAATCTGTTTTCTCTTGATCTAAGTTGTCACTATTCATGGTTTTGTTATTTCCAATTGAACACAACTCTGTGAAGTGTTCCAACCAGATTCGATAAATGAGTTTGACGAAAACTAGAGAGACTTGTGGGGCTGCTTCGCAAGAACTTGGTTTGCACCATAGGGGTGTCACAATCTTAAGAATGATAACCGGTGGCATGATTCAACCTTGTCAACTCCTTAAGTTTCTCTATGTATTTTCAGGTTCTTGACGTTATGGTGCTTGAGCTTGCTGTCATTAACATCGATTTTTCTACCGTTCAAATGAGTATTCTATTCCTCTTATTACATGTGTCTACAAGTATATTTTCAACAATTAACTAACTATCAAACAGGTGAGTAAATCATTTAATCACATGGAATTATTTTATTTGTTTTTATGCCTCTAAACGTAATCCTTACTACTATTACAAAACTACTAGGTGGTCACCAATATTCAAAGAGGGAGCATGGCATGGAGAGAGAGAGAGAGAGAGAGAGAATGGAATTTAGCTGTTATGGGGATAGCTGCTAAGTTTCTGCTACCCGGCCTATAGCTAAAGAAATAAAATCTGAAGAGTAACCAAGAAGTGTATTTGTGAACCAAAAGGAATATATTTCATCTCTTTGACTATGAACCCTGGGTAGCAGGAACTTGCTTCTACCCAAATAGGAACCAACTTTTTACTGGGGAGAGGAGGAGGAGGTGCAATGTTTGACACATGTCATTTTTTTCTTCTAAAAATACCCCTCCATAGATCGGCAATGAATAGGACAGACATGTGAAGGGGGAACCAAACTGACCTTATGTGCCCCACAAAGATGGGGTAAGTGACTGCCTTCACCTTTTGGGATCCATGCAACCAATATGGACAAAAATATACCAACCAATTAAACAAAGCAGTATTCTTCACATGGAATGTTTTGATATGGTCTCTTTTGCATTGGAAAAAGATGAGCTTCTATTGAATCAAAGCGTGAAGAGCTTTTGCCCCATTTGAATATGAGGACCAAAATCCATTATTTTTTTGAAGAATTTTTGAAGAATAAGACACCCTAACTGGTTCTGTTGTATTTTGTACATTCTGTTTACGATCGAGTTTCCCTGCCCCCTTACGGCAGGGATCCAGGCCACTAGGGGGTGGTGGGGCTTCCGACCCTTTGATTGCATGGCGAAGAAAAACTTTATCCATCTATCTTTGGTTGATACTTTCAATATATATAGCATACTGGTGATACCAATATGTATCAATTGATACACCACTATGATATAGATACTTAGAACTATGGAATCTGATTTAGCGTTCCTTCGGATTAAGGAGGGATGCTTACCCCATGGAATCAACCGACCCATGCTAGATAGTAGTAAGTAACCTGATCACTAAAGTGGGTAATGGTAGCTCCCTCAAACAATTCATTGTTCTTAATTTTCTTGAAAATTATATTGAGAATCTTACATAATTAAAACAGGTTTCAACTAATTAAATTGAGTAGTTTTGTTGATCAATTGTAAGTGGTGGTCCTCCATCAGAACAGGTTGATCAGAAAAGTTCAAACTTGGAGGGTCTCAAAAAGATTCAAGCCAAGAAAAATGTGGTCCTTACACTAGATGATGATGATGAAGAAGAAGAAGAACAAGTGAAGGATCAGTTTTCCTGCTAGCTTTTTAATTACATGCATCAGGAGGATTCCATTTCCCAATTATTATAATTTATAACCACATTTTGCCTACCGTTTTTGATACCCATAGCTTTTCACCAAGCCCGTGATGAGGCAGTGACCAAGAAGACAAGAAGCAGTAGAATAGCCTTTGATGGTCCTTTTATAAATATCATCTTCCTGTTTATCAAAAACCAAATGAAACAAAGTTTTCTGTCCGTGAGAGGTCCATGCGCACACCTAGGGTTGCATGTTCGTGGTGGGTGCAAGGGTTCTAGCGGACAGAAAACACTTGTCCAAAAGAAAAATGTATCATCACCTTTATCTTTCACTCATGTGAATCATCAATCATATGAGATTACAGATTGACTGTGGAAAGATCTTTACTAAATCCCTTAAAAGAAGCTTTCTAGATCAAGCAGAACTAGCAGCTCTCGTGGGGTTACCCACCCCATTGGACAGTACTAAGTGTAGAAACGCAACCCTAAAACGATGCAGAAGATAATGAATAAATTAAGAACAAACAATGCACGCAGGTTTACAAGGTTCGGCAAGATTGCCTACATCCTCGGTGAGATGAGATTCTTCTTGTTGAGGTGTCTGCATCAGTACTCATTGGATTAAACTGTGGTAAAATACAAGACATCGTACATCAACACTATGGACTCTCAACTGGATGATATTGATAAGTTTTCAACCACTTTCACCACCCGGCAACTCTCTTGTTTGTGTGTGGAGGCCAGTGGATAATGTTGATAAAGTTTATTTTAACACTTGCGTGCTTAACTAATAAGCAACTTTTTGGTTAATAAGAGTCAAAATTCGGTTTATATATTGTCAGTGTCAATACCTACAATCAAATATTATTCTTAGGTAGGATTATTTAAATAGTGAAGTTGATCCTTCCAAAAATAAGAAGGAAAGCCTCATAGATGAACAAATCATACAATTGAGATAGATTGCCTATTGTGTTCAAATCATCAATTCATGTGGCATAACCATTTCTTTATTAGGAAAGGTTGTTTACATAGTCCTATGAAACTGTCGTGTGGCAAATCAAATAGGACTCAAATTTTTGTGAACATCTAGAACATAAAGTTCTTTGCTTAAATGTCAAGTTTCTATATATGGTAAATAGATCTTTAAAAAATCGATAGTTACAGTGGAATACATAATAGTGGTTATTTGTAGAAATTGAAGGCTATGAAAAAGTGCAAAGTAGTGGTCAAAGTAGTCCCACAAGCGTGCATGGATATACCTGGGGATACTCCAATGGAAAAAGAAAGCTCATATATTTCTAAGACTATATTTGGTTATATAGAAAAATTGATCAGAATTACTCCAATGGAAAAAGAAGTCTATGTTCTGTAGTTTCCACTGGAGAAGTTAACTGACTTTTTTAGGTGTTCTATTGTGGGAAAAAAATCCAAGCTAACCGAAAGTGAAAAGTATGAAAAGAGGGGGACTATGGTCTTTTGGATTTTGTTGGATTAGAAATTGGGGGGATTTGTATTATTGGCTTTAGATGAGCAAGCAGATGGGAGGCTGCTTTTGGTGGCGCTGATTAAGGCAAAAGCCACAGACTATTATTCACGGACCACCATTTAATTTTGAGATTCAGCTTAGCACCTTCTTAATGGTCCCCACAATATTGCAGCCTCCAACATCCTAACAAACCCAACCTAAGTTGTCTCACCAAAAAATTAAAATAATAAATAAATAAAAGTCCCTCAAACAATGGGAGGGGTGGAGAGATGTATTTTCACTTAGGGAAGAGCGAGATAAACAGATGGGAGCACTGATGTTCATAAATAGGAAAGTATTTCTAAAAGATAAGGGGATTTTTTTCTTTTTCTAACGAGGTGTTCAGGCCTTTGGCCCTATTAATCTCTCGGGCACCTGTATACACCCTCACATAAACGAATTCAGTCAGCACCAACTCCATATGAGAACCATAGAAATTGTGGGGTTGACCCCAAATCGGTAAAAAGGGAGTCCAATAATAAGAGAAAAGGCTCTAGAAGCCTAAGTACACTATGCTTCCTTATATTCTTTTTTTTTTTTTTTTTCTCTTTGAATAAATGAATAAGCAATATTCATTTGTGTAAGCATAAGAAACGTTAGGTTCAAAAAATCTCTCCATCCCCTAAAAAAAAAAATTCAAATTCAAATTCAAATTGTACTTGGATCGGAGATGCAAGTTTGCAAAAACAAGAAAGTTCAGCTGGATCCAGGTTTTAGAAATTAGTATCAGATCGCTGATAGGGGGATCTATATTGGTAATGAACGATACTAGATGGATGATACAATATAAACAGAGAATAAGATGGAACCACAAGAAGGGTTTTTCTTTTCCCTAACTTCTTTATTTCTTATCACAATTATCCTTCCATGGTACCATCAATGCAAGAAGAACTGTATTATCTTTAGACTAATATTTCTTGCCTAACATCATCCCTTTTTTTTTTGGCAAATAGGGGCCAATTGTTTAGTCATAACACAATATCAGAATAGTATGTATCTTTCGTAAAGATTGTAACCCTATGTTGTCTCCGTTCCCTTGCGTAAGAATTCTAGGAGGGATGAGTTTGGGGATCATCCTAATTTTTATTTTCTTTAAGATGAAAAAGAAACTTAAAAGGCAGTGTAGCCCCATGTCCAGATACGAGGCAAAATAGCTGTCCAATCTTATGAAGTCAGAAATTCTATCACTACCAATGCTTCTACATGTACTCCCGTTGACCTTGGTTGATTCAGATGCCATGTGGCCATTTAGAGAACCTTTTCCCAAAAATATTCCAAATAAAGTTGGATTTTCACAAAAGGGGTTAACCTAAGGGCAAGCCACTCTAAAAAGTAGCTTTGTCAATGGTCAAATAAGGTTAACCTGACAACTTTGTGCACTGATAAGGTTAACAACTTTGGTGCCTGGTTCGAGTCATTGGTTTGGTTTAACCAGCCAACAAAACTATTTATGTCTAATTCAGTCAAACCTTTTTTATCTGTTTGGTCAACGGAGTTTCTGGAAAAACAAGTAAATGAGCCCGGCTTGATTTAGAATACTAATTTATCCTTTAAAATAAACCAAGGGTGTGAATTATAAATCTAAAATTGAATCGAATTGCTTAAAACAGAACTAATAAATCATTTATTAAATGATTCGATTTTGGTATTAAGAAGTAAAATCGTTTATTAAATGATTCTATTTTAATGTTAAAAGTGAAATTTTTTGAAGCTGATATGCAATTGATCTGATTATAAATACTAAACCGATTAAAAAAAAAAAACATGTTTAATCCTGGCATGCTATATATACTCTCTACTGTTTTGTGATTGATTTAAATCATGAAAATAATTTTAAATTATTTTTATTTCCTAATAAATAATTTGAGCCTACATGTTGTGGTTCAAGCCCAGTATCGGATTTCTTTATCGGACTTCAAAGATGGATTCTTTTCCAATTGGACCCGAAACCATTAGCTCGAATCAACCACAAAATCAAAACCGATAAAAACCATTTAACTGAAGCCGTTTAACAACTGTTTAACCGGAACTAGTTACTAATTGCAATTGGTTTCAATTTAGGATATTAGAACCGTTTAATAAATGGTTCGGTTATTATTTCTTCCTTTCCCATTTTGTGAACTGAACGGAAACTAAACTATTAACACCCTTAAAATAAATTATTGCTTGAATTTGGGAGCATGATTAAAGGACCCAGATGCTTCAACATAGATGAATAAATATATAAGTGGAAAAGAATGCTACCTAGTTGCGTGGGCCCTAAGCCAGACCCAAGAGGGTTTGAAATTACTGTCCCACTCTTTGTAAAACACAAGGTTCCATTCTTGCTGTTGTCCTTACGCACTATTATTATATGACTAAGTATTGATCTCTTGCTCAATAAATAAAGAGGTATCATTCCACACTTCAATTTGCTCTTATTTAATAGGAAGAAAGAACGTTACCCACTGGTGCAAATACATGCCTAGACATAGTGGGTGCAAAAAGTCCCTATTACCTCCATGCTGAAGCTGCTCCCACTCACCATTGGCCTGAGTGCTGGCACGAACTTGCGCCAACAAGATAGTAATCTCTTGCCCTATTTAATAATTGAAAAAAAGAAGCCTGAAAGGCAGCGTGGCTCCTGCACCCAGAGACAGAGTCATGTGAAATGACCCCTCGCCCTTTATAAAAGATGGAAATTTATTTTGATTCTTTCACTCGTTCTCTCATTTGTACTAACGCACAGGCCATGTTGCCTTTTAAAAACCTAACCCCCATCTCCCATGAAAAAAAAAAAATTTGTTTTTAAGCACAGAATTTGTTCCAAGAAAAACTTGCCTTCACCCTTGACAACCGACCAAGTTTCCTATCCCAACTCCTCACGAAAGGTCTTAAGTGGGCTCACCAGTCCATGGGGAAAATTAATTCTGTACATGGGGCTTCTTCCTTGGTAGGTCCAGGACTCCAGGGTAGGGTGTCTCTGTTCCAGGGCTAGTCATATACAATTGGTTCATGCCAGTGGATGAAATCATCTCAATAGTACTTACTACTTTCATGTGGGGAACATACTTGAGCTGTTTACTGGAATTATATTGTTTCAAATTTCAACTAGGAAATTTAAATGCCACCTAATACAAATTTTTTTTTTTAACGGTTCACAACATAAGACATGAGTTGGGACATGGGTGGCAACGGCTAGGGTGGTGGGGTCAGGTAATGGCCTTACCTTACCTTCTAAGGAATTTGAGGACTATTAATCTACCCTTACACTACGGGGTAGGGCAAAGTTTGGTCCTTTCCTTACCCAGAGGACAAGGCCAAAATGTCAGTATCCTAGAGTTAACAGTTAAGGTGGGTAAAGCTTCATCAAGGATTAAAAAGGAGTTTTCAAATATTACTTGGGCGTGATAATATTGTTATGGTATTATCAAAAATTGGCTTTATCTTGCACAATTTTTTTAATATTTTAAATAACAAAATAATTATTGAAAAAATAATGTTATAATAAAAATGATTAAAAAAATTACAAATTATTTACCATGTCAATAAAAAAAACCCCTTAAATTTTGAACTTCCCAAATGGAGATTACCAAGGGGGTGGTATGGGTTAGGCAAGTGAATATTTGAGAAAAATAGGCTACCGTAGAGGTTTGGTTTCGACCGAAACATGGTTGAAACCTATCATCAAATTACACCTACTATACCTAGAGGAGGGGATGGTTAGGCAGCTAAGCCTCCATCACCAGCCCTACGCACTACAATTTCTTGCGATAGAGGACCCACTTATGATGGGTCCAAATTTTACCAGTGAGATGGGTGATGATTTCTCTCTACGTCGTGGATCCATCTATATACTGCCACATGACGGATTTCGATACACAACATTAATTATCAGCAACTTTATACGTGACCAGTCACACCATCTCAATCACATCTTATTATTTTCATCCAAGGTGGTTGATCTTGAACATCGATCATCTTTTGTTCTTGCCCATACACTAAAAAACACAGCTCTTTAAGGGCGCACATGGGTGAGTGGGGTTATTCAGGGGCAGCCAATCAAGCCCGGAATGTAGGCCATTTATGTAATGGACAATGAGATATTGTTTGGTCTTTGATTTGTAACTGAAGCTTGGCCCAAAGGGTTTTGTTTTATAGGTCTCTTCTCAGGTTGGACCTTTATCAATTTCAGTTCAGGTTTTATACGGGTAGATGCATTGTACAGAGGGTATAGGGTGTTTTTTTTTTTTCGATAGATAGGGAGAGGATGTAGATAACAGTCAGGAGGCTCAAACTGAAGACCTCCTAGTGAACATGGACTTTTTGAGTACCACAGCTCACCAACTGTTGTTGTTGGGGGTATAGGTAGTTGTTCACCTGGATTTCCCGGTGGTGGACTACGCAAACAAGATTGTCTCTGTCCCTTTTTCGGATAGATAATTGCCTACACCCATAGATGCTTGTTACTTTGGCTGTTTTCATTTTCCTTTATGTTTTTTGCGTCTCGCATCTCTATTACAATCACCTTTTTAAAGAGAGGGTTCTATGAGCTAGCGGTATGGATAACCCACCAATCAGGGGGAACAGGAGGAAAGTGTCTAGAGAGAGAAAGAGAGGAGCTGCTGGCGTAGCCTCCTCCATCAGCTCAAAAATTATCCCACCGCCCTTTTGTATCTTGTAAGTTTAACATCAAAACTTGTTCATTTATTTTGAACTTCAGCCATGTCTTTGGGGAATAAAAAAAATCTCTCTTTAAGTAATATAGTTTGCACCTCCTCACATAATACTAACAACAACATAACCTTATCCCAACTTAATGGACTCGGCTACATAGATCCAAAAAAAAGGAAAGTTAAATATGAAAGAAACAACCCATGATAAAAACAGTAACAAAGTAGTACACAGCTACTTGATATCTGCTACCCGGATCTTAGCTTGTCCCTCCTCACATGATATTTTTATTAATTCTTTCAAAGAAAAGAAAAATGATTAGAAATTCCTCTGAGATAAGCTACTCCTCTTACTCAGAGAACCCTCTCCCAAATCTTTGATGTGATGTACAAAAAGCTTGTTTGATTTTTTTCCTTTCCGGGATGGGGTGGGGGTGGGGGTGGGGAAGAAGAAAAAATTAAGAGCCTGGTATTCTTTCCTAGCCTTTGAATTTCATGTGCAATTAGAAACAAATCAAACTACCAAAGTTTGTCCCAGGTAGCCCTAGGCTCCGCCACCCCCACCCCCCACAAGTTCTACCTCCACTCCCACTGAAAGAAAATATCTGCTGGATTGGGGCTTAGCCTTAGTCAGTAACAGAAATAAAATGCCCACACCACCATAAAATCTACCAATGGAACTACTCATACCACTGTAGTACCTCAGAGAACCCAGAATACAATTCAGAGAAAAAAGTAATTATAATAATAATAATAATAATAATAAAATAGCTATTGGGAAGATAAAAGTCACAGTGCTTTAAAAATTTTACATACCATACCATACCATACCCAAGTGAGCAGACTGTTTCTTCAGTCTGATACACCAAGCTCTATCTTCCCTGGGGAACAATTCAACTAAATGGTAAGAAAAAAAAAAAACTGCTGATTGAAGCTCCTATTTCATTACCTTCCGTGTAGCAAAGAATTGTCCTTGGCAATAAAATCTCACAATCTGTGGATGATTACTCTTCCAAAACCTGATTGCTTATCCCACAATCTCATTATCTAAATGAGATTCGCCTTTTTTAGAAACCTGATTGTTCTGCAATAGAATGGCCATATTGACTCTACATAATCCAGGTACTTCTCACCCACCCACTCTTCTAACTCTTTCAGTTTCCTCTTAGACAATGCTTTGTAGTCCAAGTTCTTAAAGTCAACCACAGGTTGCCAGAAACGGGCCCGTATGTCTTCCTTGAACTTCCCTTGGGCCATATAGTTGTAAGCTAGTACACAGTTGGTTGGCATGTTCTTCACCGCAATCATTGTCTGCTTAAAAGTGAAGACATAGAGAGCACAGAGCCCCTGGAGCAGCTTAATGTAGAGAGCCATGATCAGTGGCCCAAGGATCCACAAAGGTCGCAACTCCCTTGAAACACCGGACCCATAAACAATATTAACTGCCATGTACCAAGGTATGCTGCAAAAAACATGGTAGATTGATCATAAAATACTTAGATATCTGTATCATAATATATAGAAGAAAAAAAGATGTGCATGATGGCTGCATCACAAAAGTATGCGAAATATGTATAATTCCTCATTTACTGGTTTCACTTTCTTTAACAAGTCGGTGACTATCAGGAACCTACTGACCAATCGGACATTAAAGAAATTGACATGTATCTTCGATCAGATGGAATAAGTCTCTATCTAATAGTACACCAATGATAGCAAACTCCCTTGAATGTAAAGCAAACAAACAGGAAAAGAACATGGTCTGTATTTCCTAAGCTACAATAGTACCATGTAACATCTTACACTCACAATATCAGTAGTGGAATCTTTATCGTTGCATCCAGTCCCAGAAAGTAACACCAGGCTGCCTTCACAATCTTCACTGCTACCTGCGTCTGGCCCTCACTTTGATGTTCTGAAATTTTACTCTCAGATGGTCCCTCACCCAAAATTCCATTAGTTGCTGGAGTAGAAGATTGTGTGCGCAAAATCATCAACCATTTCTTAAATAACTTCTGAATAGCTACAGATCCTAGTGAAGTTTCATCTCCTTCTGAAGCATAGACATTCTTTACATCTAGAGAATCTGTTGCAGTTTCTTCACCCTTATGTGGTACATAGGAGAGTTTAACAGAATCCTTTGGCAATTTATATCCACTTGATCTGCTTCCTGATTCATCATTCTGGGCACTGCCTTTGAAAGCTTGGATCTTTAAAGGTCTTCCAACTGGTATGACTGGTCCATGAACACGAGAGGTCCCTACGCTGTGGAAGAAACTCTTCACAATTAGGCCATTTTGGCAAATACATAAGGAATATATTCAGCTATAAATGAGCCAAGGGGTAAAGCCTCATTGCCACTATTAGTATATTTCAATGCAATATGGACTATCCAAAACATAAAATATAAATAGAAGAACCATAATAACAAATTACTTCCTACAAGAGTCAGTAAAGAAGCCTTAATTCCAAGATTTCTAAAATCAAACTTTTTTCTTTCTTTCTTTCTTTCTTTCTCTCTTTCTTTCTTTCATTTATTTTATTTTTTTTTTTTTTGTTTGTGTGTGTGTGTGGGTGTGTGGGTGGGTGGGGGACGAGCAACGACATGAACGTAACCAGCAATGAAGAAAATAA
Source organism: Macadamia integrifolia (assembly GCF_013358625.1). NCBI lineage: Eukaryota > Viridiplantae > Streptophyta > Magnoliopsida > Proteales > Proteaceae > Macadamia > Macadamia integrifolia. The sequence continues at coordinate 12,990,573 of NC_056561.1, forward strand.
ATAAACAAGAGAACATGCAGAGCAGACAAATGGCAAAACATGGTAGCTAATTTGCCTCGGCACTCTTTCTCTTCAAGTGAATGACAAACATGGCTTATTGGATCTCCATGTAAAGACTCATTCTCCTTATTCCTTGTGAACATCACATTATTACTAAAGAACTTAAAGACAACAAGTTAGTTACAAATATTCATCATAATTATACCTTCTCTAATTTCAAATTAATTAGATACAGCCAGACCTTTCCATGTAACAAATTATTAACTCCTAGGCCAGAGTTCACAAAGTCTGCTTCTCCTATAAAGATTATTTTCTAACATCCCGAGGACCAGATCTTTAGCCAGTCCTCACCATTAGCCAGGTTCTATGCAAGATGAACATGTGTGTTTACAATGTCCTTCCATGCGCCTCTCCCTATTATGAGTCCCATATTTCATCCAAACTATTTTACTCAACAATGCTTCTTGCAGCATATTAAAGAACCAAAGACATTTCATAGTAGGCTAGATTCATAAGCTTCAAGTTCCTCAAACCCAACACTAGACTTCTTAGGTTCACATACAATTTCCTAACCCACCAATTAACCTTTTTCCTCTTTATTTCATTCTTCCTATAGAAACTCCTGCTACAACTTTTCTTGGTACCAAGGCCAGCATGTTAAGAATGAGTACACCGGGTGGCATACTAGCATAGTTTTTAAGGCGGTAAGGCGACGGAGGCGTTTGAGGGTCTTTCGGAGCACCTCAGCGATAAGGTGGGAATAAAGCGTCGCCTTATTGACTAAAGCATTCTTGTGTAATTTTTTTATAAAACCAATCTATTTGGCTCAAATCCTAGTTGAATCCTATTACTCATATGTTAAATAAATATTAAATGTTCATATTCATACCAATGTAAGATATTCATCAAGAAAACAAATCAATAAAGTGAATAAACTAAGTTCATCTTCATCAATCATCAATCATCAATCATCAATCATCAATCATCAATCATCAATCATTAATCATCATAACATATTAACATATAATATAAATACATAATTATAAAAAAAAATTATAAATATAAAGAAAAGAAGACATAAAAAATACAAATATTTACTATACTTACCTCTATGATGCCAAAATGAGTGCCTAAGTCCTAAGGTCATCCATTATATTTCTACTCCCGTCAAAGAAGAATGAAGCTCACCGCTGCCGGAGCAAAATGGTGGCCTGGATCAATGGTTCTTCCTTGTTCCTTGATTCCTTCTCAAAGCCCTTTCTTAAAACCCTTGACAAAATCCAAACCCTGTTTGTGAATCGTGTTTTTGTTTTGTTTGTTTTGGTTATTTTTGGTGGAGTAAAGCTGATCTCATACATCTCAAGTGTTAACAAAACCATACACCTACTACTAAAAAATCTATATTTGGAATCTTCATCAAGTAATTTTAAAATGCGTTTAAAAAAAAAAAACCCATAAGGCACCACTTCACGTAAGGCGGAGCACTGCCTTACCATCTCTAGACCGCATCAGCGCCAAGGCGCTGGTAAGGCGAAGCCTTAGCAGCGCCTTTAAAACTATGCATACTAGAGCTCTTCTTATTGAGGTGATTCTCCAATCAAAGAAGAGGTTCGCCACTTCCAACTTCCCACTATGCCTTGAAATTCATTTGATTACGGAGTTTGAAGGCAAGGGCCATTTTTAACATGTATTCCCCAGTTTCTCCATTTAAGCATATAAATGTAAACATCTTTATAGCAAAGAGAATATATTTAGACAAATAAACCCATAAGGAGGTTAGGGGCGCGGGGGGGGGGGGGGGGGGGGGGGGGGTGCAAATGAAATAATGAAAAAGCGTTGCATTAAAATGCATAGAAGCCAAGAAGTTGGGGCTTCATCACATGTTTTCATCGGCGAGGAGGAGGTGGTGAAGGAGCTTATTTGAAAAGCTCTGCAACTCGGTTGATATCAACTGTCTAGGGAACAAGTGGTGGAGTTCTATGACCAGGAACATTCTTTGGTATGTATTTTTTCTTCTCATCCAACAAAGACCTCTATGAATTGATTTATGTATGTTAAGCAACTGCTATGATGGGTGTACACAATTACATATAACCCTGATGGTCCTGTTGAGTGCCTTAAATCGCAGTTGGTGGCCAAAGGATATACTGACTACTTTGAAACATTCTCTCTTTTGGCACAGTTGAATTCTATTCATCTTCTTATCTCTTTGGTTGTTAATTTGGACTAGCCTCTCTAGTAGAAGGATATCAAAAATGCCTTTTTGTATGGAGATCTTCAGGAAGAGGTTTATATGCAGCGACCTCAGAGGTATGATGCTCAGGGGGAGAATTCTGATAGAGTGTGCAAACTTCACAAGGTCATCTATGGGTTGAAGCAATCACCACGTGCGTGGCTCGACAAGTTTAGTTCCGTTATTACCCGTTGTTTTTCACAGTGCTACTCAAATCATTCTATGTTTGTTCGGCACTAGAATTCCAAGATAGTTCTTCTGATTGTCTATGTGGATGATATCATTATAGTTGATAATGATGCCTCTGACATTACTAAGGTGAAAGCTTACCTTCATCAGCATTTCCAGATGAAAAGGTTGGATTCTCTCTGGTATTTTCTTGGCATTGAAGTTCTTCAGAATAAGCAAGAGATTAATTTGTATCAAGCAACGAATTAGTTTGTATCAAAGGAAATATGTATTAGATCTTTTGTCTAAGGAAGGTTTGTTGGCTTCAAAACCTGTTGATACTCTTATGGATCCGCATTAGAGATTTGGTTCCACTGATAGTGAAGACTTTGAAGACAATCATCTAGGGGTGTCAATTCCTAAACCGAAACGGTAAAACCGGCCGGACCAAACCGATAACACGGACCGGACCGAACCGAAGCCTTATTGGTTCGGTTCGGTTCGGTTTGGAGTATTGCAACCCCAAAACCAAACCGAACCGCACCGGAAACCGGATGAACCCGAAACCAAACCAAAACCGGCTCAAAACCCGGACCGAAACTGAAACCAAACCGGTAAGAAACCGAAACACTCCAAAATTCATTAAAAAAATCAAAATTTGCATAGTTTTGTATACATTTGTATGGAAATTCGAATCCAAACTGGACCAAAAACCAAAACCAACCCAGTTACAAATCGATTTAAGAAACCGAAGACAAACCGAAACCAAACAGCACCGAAACCGAAACTGGAATTTCCTTATTGGTTCGGTTTCGGTTTCAGCTTTCCCACACCGAAATTGACTCAACCCGGACTGAAACCGAGCCGGACCGACCGATTGACACCCCGACAATCATCGGTATCAGAGATTAGTGGGAAAACTCATCTACCTCGCTATCACTAGACCGAACATATCATTTGTTGTTGATTTTGTGAACCAATTCATACATTCTCCAAAGAAGGTTCATTGGGAAGCAGCCTATTGTATTTTGAAGTATTTAAAGAGGGCACAACGAAAGGGGCTCATCTATCCTCCCCATCAGAGTATTGATTTGGTAGGCTTCTCTAATGTTGACTGGATAGGAGCTGGTGATGACAGGAGATCAACCATCGGATATTGCACATTTGTGGGTGGTAATCTTGTTATTTGGCAGAGTAAGAAATAGACTACAGTTGCAAGGACCAATGCAGAGGCCGAGTATCGAGCAAGTAATCCCATGTTTCAAGAGAGAACCAAGCATATTGAAGTGGACTTTCACTTTGTGTGCGATACTATTATGAAGTTGATCGTCACTCAGTTTGTTACTTAGGCTGAGCAACTTCACGATACGTTTACATATCCCTTGTTTGGTCCTGCATTCAGGAAAGTGTGTTCCAAGTTAGGCATAGGTGATATGTATGCTATAGCTTGAAGGGGGAGTGTTAAGCAAGTGGTATGGACACCTTGTATTGTGGAAGTACAAAGGGTACATGGATGTCTATGGTAGGTGGCTTGGGCGATAAAGTCCATATGGTAGGTGTCCTGTATTTAGTTTGAATTTGTTTTTTGATTTTTTTTTTTTTAATTGCTGAGATTATAAATAAAGGAAAGGAGGGAGACTGGTAGAGACAATTTTGTGAACTCTAACAGTCTTGATTCTTCTTCCTCTTGTGATTGTTGGTTGATTCCATAGCTGTCAATGTGTCGCCTAGGCAACTGTTGCCTTATTACACTAAATGTCGCCTAATGTTTTGGTACTTATTCATGCCAAATATCATTTAAGTAAATGAAATAAACATTTATTTAATATATTATTCATAAATAATCAAATACCCCATATTTGAATCCAATAAAATAGTTAAATAATAAAATTCTAGAAGGATAAAAAATCAACCCCAAGTCCAAGAACAAAAACTGAATTTTTTGTTGTACATGAGATTTTCAACTTTCAAATGCTAATATTTTCTCAATTCTGGAAATTTCATAAATTTTATCATGGTAAAAAATTGCTAAAAACCAAAAGTTTGATAAAATAATCTTTTGCTTTGCTATCCATAAAATTATTTTCATTAAGATGATTTTAACAGCATTCACGCACTTTAAAATAAGTTTGACCAAAACATAACTCTGCCATTAAAATTCAAATTTAAGTAATCTTAGACTTGTTGGAAAGCTGATTTTGTGCTCTACGTAAGACAAAATGTCTCATGTAAAACTAAAATCATTTGACTAGTCAAACTTATTATAGAACCAAGAACATTTCTCTGAATGTTAATTTTTTATAACTTAATGATGATTTGATGTGGTTTAATGTTGATCTTTTATGATACAAGGTATATGTAGCATACTAAATAATGTTAGAAAAGAGAAAAAAAAAATGGCACTTGGTCACCTTGTTTGAATTGAGGCGGTCGCCTAGTCACCTAAGCACCTAAGGGGTTAAATAGCCCTACAACGCCTTGGTTTGCCTTGGCACCGTGACAACTATGATTGATCTTCAAAACTTGTTTGACTAGACTGTTCAGTTATACTCAATTCTTGGCTGCAACAGCCCATGCAACCTACCTATTGTTCATTACCCTAAGTTTGTGATGATTCAAGGATAAACTAGGGATTATTATTATCGATCTATGTTATCTATGAGGATTGCTAATTGAATATATCATATTCAATGTTTAATCTATTATGGTTTCCAAATCTGGGTATTTTCACAAGTTATTGATTTATGATGGTATTTTTTATCCAGCAATCTGATTACACTAAGTTTTTGAAGGATGATTGAAAACTCCCTAGGGTGAACTCAACCCAACTTTTACCTATTGTTAAAGTCTAGCGTTTTATATGTTGTAGGCATAAATGACCCATATGTACCATGGGGTATGTATGTGTCATGTACACATCCACTTATGGTATTAGTATTCTTTGTTTATTTTCTTTAATCTTAGCCTGCTAGATTAGGTAACCTTCTTCTCTGACTTGGTTGTACTTTGACTTTATGTAGCCTCCTACAGTCTTAGTCTTTTAAATTAGGTAGGCTCCTTTCACTAACTTTATGTAAGTTTCCTTTATTGGTTGGTCGTACATTTAGGGTGAGGGGTTTACTCACTACCGATTCTACTTTTTCTCTCAATAGCAGAAGAATCATCTTCTTCCCTCAATTGTCTCTCTTCTCTTTTTCTTCTTCTCTACTTTATTTCTATTTTATTAGTTTTAATACTCACACTTGCTAAGCAAGTGGTATGGACCCTTTATACCATGGGGGTACTAATGCAGATTAATCACCAAAATAGTCTTGTTTTATTAGGAATAAGCCTAGGGTTGGGTTCTATACATGTTCGGCCTTTAATCCCATGTGTTTTGAGTGTAATAGACCACTTTTACGGATCTAATAGAGGGGCTCTAAGGTTGCATACGGGATTACTAGTTTGTTTCCTTTTCAATAGTTGCCTTTTTTTGTTGGGTTTGATTTGAGTTATATTTGTTTCATTAGGCGTCAAGTTATTAGTTGAGTCAAGTCATTAGTAGTTAGTTTCCATTTTCACCTAGTTTCTAATTTCAGTTAGTTTCCAATTTCAGTTTTAATAACTATTAGGAGAATATTCGGTTTCCTTTTTGAGGAACCTTCTATTTTGTAATTCCCTCCCCTATCAACATTATAAATAAAGCGAGGAGGCTCCTAAAAAAAAGATGATTTCGATAAACAAATTAATGGCTGCCGCTATTGTCTTCTCCATGGAGATTTGTCTTGTGTATCAAGGCTGACGAAATTGGTGTTTGATCTAGTTGACTCTCTGCAGTGTGAAGCCCGAGAGGTCCTCTTCTAATTTATTATCTTCTTTTTCTTTGCTGTTCAAGGTGTTACAGATCTGTCCTAATTCTACAGGTATTTAAATCACTTCCTCTCTCAATTCTGTCAAGAGAAAAAGAGGGTTCTAAGAGAATTTCATCATTCCATATATCCCTTTATTATCTACTTCTATTCTGATTTTTTAAACCCTATAATCAGAGATCGATATTCTTAATCTCAGATCTGATCCCATCCTTGTTATTAATCTGTTTTGAACTATTCTGGTATTTGATATGATGTTCTCTGAGAGTATCCTGCAACATTGGGACTAGGCTGACCTGTCAATTCTAGTTCTACATTAGGTACATGGGTGCACATGAGCGTCTATGGTAGGTGGCTTTTATTCAGTTTGAATTTGTTTCCTATTTTTTGTAAGTTGCTGAGATTATAAATAAAGGAAAAGACCCTCTTCTTCTCTCATTATTCTTATACTCCCTCTTGTGATTGTTGGTTGATCAGTATTTGATATTGTTTCCAGAACTAATAAACCAGCAATAAAGTAGAGAAAAAGAAGAAGAGAGAGACAATTGAGGAGAAAAGATGACAATTTTTTCTATTAAGAGAAAAATAGAAACAGTAATGAATAAACCCCTCATTCCTTATCCAATCAATAAAGGAAACTTACATAAAGTCAAAGTGCAATCAAGTCAAAGAAAGAGGCTACCTAATCTAGAAGACTAAGATTGAAGAAAAGAAACATAGAATATTAACACCATAAGTGGATGTGTACATGACACATAAGTACCCCTATGGAACATCTGGGTCATTTACCCCTACAACGTAAAACGGTAGACTTTGACGATAGGTAAATGACCCTTTAAAAACTCAATGCAATCAATTGGCAGGATAGAGAATACAACGACGCCTTATCCCAACTTAATGGGGTCAGCCACATGGATCTAAGAGAAGACAAGGAAAAGGAATAGTAAAATTTAAAGGAAACAAAATACTAAGAACATTAACAAAGTAAGGCATAGCTAAAGGGGGTCTGCTGCCTAGATCTTAGCCCTCCAATCTGCTATGTTTGCTGCCATACTCGGGACAAGGCCTAGTTTGTGCATGTCTTTCCTCACTACCTCTCGTATGGTCATTTTTTGCTTGCCTCTAGGTCTTTTGGATTTTTCTATCTGGATCAGATCACTCCTCCTTCCAGGTGCATCCGATGGCCCCCTTTGGACATAGTCATACCATCTCAAACGACTTTTTCAAAGCTTCTCATGAATTGGGGCAACTTCCAAATCTGCTCTAATACGTTCATTCCTTACCTTATCCTTCCTAGTTTTCCCACACATCCATCTTAACATTTTCATTTCCACTACACATAATTAATCAATATGCCGCTTCTTAACTGTCCAACATTCTGCCCCGTACATCATAGCAGGTTACACGATTGTCCGATAAAATTTTCCTTTCAGTTTTACCGGGACTCGTCGGTCACACAAAACTCCAAAAGCACTCCTCCACTTCGTCCATCCCACTTAAATTCTATATGATACATCATCTTCTAGATCACCTTCTTTATTAATGATAGAACCCAAATATCTAAAATAGTCACTTTGCGTCAACTCTCTTTCTTCACTAGTTACTGCGTCATTATTAATCATAATGTGACTAAAGTTACATCTCATATACTCAATCTTTGTTCTACTTATCTTAAAGCTTCTAGATTCTAGGTCGGATCTTCAATGCTACAGTTTAGCATTGACACCTATTTTTATGTCAACCAATAAAACAATATCATCCGCAAAAAGCATACACCATGAAACCTCACCTTGAATGTTTTTAGTCAACTCATCCATAACAAACGCAAACAGATATGGGCTTAAAAACCATCAAATGTTAATAACTTTAAGGAAAAAAAACCCAGATTTGGAAACCGCAATAGATATAGACATAGAAGATGATGTCTTCAATCAACAATTCTCATAGACAGCATAAACATATAATAATAGAACCTAGATTATCCTTGAATCATCACAAACTTAGGGCAAAGAACAGTAGGTAGGCTGCATGGGCTGTTGCAGCAAAGAACTGAGAGTATAACTGAAAAGTCCAATCAAACTAGTATTAAAGATGATCAATCACTAGTTTAATTAGTGCTTTGATACCATGAAACAGTATCAAGTACTAATAAACCAGCAATCACAAGAGGAAGAAGAAGAAGAATCGGGACTGCTAGAGTTCACTGAATCGTGTCTACCAATCTCCCCCCTTTCCTTTATGTATAATCCCAGCGACTTAAGAAAAAAATATATATATATATATATATATCAAACTGAATATAGGCCACCTATCATGTGGACTTTATCAATCAAGCCACCTACCATAGATACCCATGTGCAACCATGTATCTTTTGTATCGAGGGGGTACAAAGGGTACATATCACATGCTTAAGAATATAGATAGCATCAAGTGCACATGAGGCAGATCTCTACAACTAGCTACATTCACTGCTCTGTATCATCTCCCCTCCTCCTCCCTCGTCGTTTTCCGTTTTTCTTCTCCTCTCATTTTCTTTTAATTTAATTTTTTCCACAAAGGTCTTATCCTGAACATATGGCAATCAGTTACCTAGACCCAAGGAATGTTTTTTGCTACCTTTATGTGCACCTAGATAATGCCTTTGACAATTATGCTAACAAAATCCAGACCGACCTTCTACTGGTCTTCCACTGATCCACTGAAGATTGAATTCACCATATGGATTTTGGTTTTGGAATTTGGACGGAGTTTCCAAATTAATATGGAATTAACAGTTCAGGTATTCTTTCCTACCCCATGTTATCTACACAAACCAAAGAGACAATCCCCCCCATCCC
>NC_056561.1:12999679-13030861 GCF_013358625.1 Macadamia integrifolia
CCCCCCCCCCCCAAAAAAAAAAATTTAGTTACCAATATTCTTTTCAACATCAAGTTATCTACACTAAACAAGTGGTCATAAAATCACAGGATACATCTAGGCAATAGAGGGCATAGTGAATTTAAGAAAAGAAGAGAATAATTTCTCCCCTCATTTAGCCACCCAATAGGCTCCTTATTTATAAAGAACAAAACAGATTCTCCCAAACATTTTCTCCCTGCTTCAAACATATCCAGCCAACCATAAAATCATAGAACTACTCTATTTTTAGCGCAATCTTTCATCCATGCCAAATCTGTGTAATACCATAGAAATCACTCTTTGTGGTGGTAATGGAAGAGCATAGTTATCAAGGCGAAAAAGCAACCAAGGCGATGGAAGGAAGTCAAAAAAGAAAATTGGTTGCGTAACTACTGCAACTACCCATTTATGTCCATTATGATTTTCTCACATACAACCATATCATATTGTACCATCACAAATTGAACCCACATTAATCCAACATCCCCCTCCTCTACAGGTCTCCAACAATACCAGGAAGTGAAAACCAAATCAAATTGTACCGCTATATAGGCCCATTGAGTTAAAGAACTCTTATCTTTTAGGGTGTCAACCACAAAGTTCCAATGAACATGTCCTTATAATTTGTTTCAAGATTATTCTATCTCATAGATATCTACCTATCTATGTATATGTACCAAAATAACAAGTGATAATGGCTCTACTCATGTAACCAGGCACTATATAAGTATATATATTCCAAAATAACAAGTGATTGTGTCTCTACTCATCTAACTGGGCATAGAATACATCTAGAGACATAGGCCTCGCCAAAAAAAATTATCTAGGGTTAGACGTAGTTCCCCGGAGCTCGTTCTGCCAGATCCGACCGGGAATACGAAACCTATAACTAATAGAATGAATGAGATGCGTCCCCAACAAAACAAATGAAATAGCTTGCTGATGATACCACAAGATCATGAAAACTAAACTACTTAGGTTTAGGTCGGCCAGTCAGAGTGGAATGCATCCAAAGAGACAAGCTCGTTGAAGGCAACAATACAATAAAATAGTGCCTTGGCGTAGAAGCCCTGAACCAACTTCAACACTTGCTTTAATATGTGGAAAAGAAGATCTGAACATCTAAATAGAGCATATATGTAGACATACTTTCCAAAAATATTGTATAATATAAACCTTAATAAGATAAGTAGCATTGATGCAAAATCAAGGGCATATCTCATACCTTAAACGGAGACGGTGCTTCGAAGAGGTCCATCCAGCTAATCTCCCACCCAACTGAAGAGCTACAAAAGGTTTCAACCTCACTCCTTTGGTCCGCAAGATAGGCGTTGAGGAAAAGGTTGCACAGGAACCCTAAAAACCAAAGAACATCAACTATAATTAAGAGGTGGGTCCAGTAACTTCCTGATCTATAATTAAAGCCACATTGCCACAACATACAAGTTCATATCCAGGCTCTCACACCAGTGATCGTGCAACAATTTTATTGTGTGATGATGAGACAATCACAACAGTTTTAGTTCACTTTTTTTTTTGGTAAGGACACTTTTGGTTCACTTGCATCAACAAATTCAAACCACATCATGAAAGACAAGGTTAACTATTTGATGTTTCCTCTTGTGAATAATCTGACTAAGGTCCACAACATAACGGTTAACCTTGACCAAGAAGTAAGCATAAAAAGGTTATAAATGCATAAGAAACCAGCTGCTCACAGTTCCCCACAAGCCTCTAGAAACTTCAAGTTATGGTAGCTCTAAATACCTGCGTCTGATGGGCTATTAATGCCATTCCCTCCTCCTCAAACACCCATTCATCTACTCAAGCAAGCCTGATATCTGAACCACATAACTGACAACATTACTACTCTTTGCAAATTGAAAATATCTCGAGCCTCAACGAAACAAAAAGAATATAGAACAAGAAATGAATCAAACAAAACAGCTCCAAAAACCCAAGGTTTTCAAATAATAACAATAAAGGGTTCCTATTAATGAAGATTAACGAACCCAAAGATATAGAAACTCCAAAGGGTTCCTATTAGTGAAGATTAAAGAAAGTTCTAACTGAAATCACTCCTCAATTGACACAAAATATGATAAAATTTTCAAATAATAACAATAAATAATCAGAAAACCCAAAATACGTACCTAAGAAGATTTGCTGTAGAGATAATTGGAGAAAACAAAACACCGCCAAAGAGGAATTATAATAAAAAGGTATAAGATATAAAAGCAAAAGAGGATCAGCTCTTCCTGAAAAACAAAAAAGGTAGGCTTTCCGCTTTCGAAGAATTCTGAAAAATAAAATAAAAAATCCTTTGAATATGAGAAGCCTTATAAGTAAAGAAATTTGCAAAGAGGAGAGAGGGGAAGGAGAGACCGAAAGAGCGAAGAAAAGGCCTCGAAGCTGAAATTGCGATAAGATGAAAAGTGGCTGCGGTTGGGTCGTATTAAACCCGGTTGGAATCAAAACGACTGGATCCGAGCTGGAATTAGTGGGCCAAATCTCTGGGTGAGAGCACTTACCCCTCAAGAAAGAGAAACAAACATAATTATATATAGTATGTGAAATATGAATTTATTTTCTACCAAAAATGAATATGATTTTATCGAAAGAAAAGCATGTATTGAAATATAAATGGAAATAAACAATGCAATGGCTAACATACTCAATATAAAGTTAACATACTTAAGTAATTCATTGCAATCATCTGAGAAAAAAAATTTAAATAAATTATTTTTTGAATAAACTAGTGAGAGACTTTCTTCTGATTGTGGAAGGCACTCTCGCAATGTCATGATTGAACAATAATGATGGCTTGGACCTCATTGATGAACAATGGTAGTGACTGATATGTGAAGGTGGTCGTGAGCCGACTTAGGGTTTTTCTCAAAAAAATGAGGAGATTTGTGTCATTGGGCTCAAACCTCATTTTTGGTTTAATATTTTACATTAATTAGTGTGTATAAATAACTTATTATACTTTTTTTTTTTTTTGTGAATTAAATAACTTATTATACATAAGGGGTGCCTTAAACATGTTATATATGGATACTCATAAAATACATCCATATTTTCTATATGTTTCAATTAATCGAAAAATTGGGAGTATATCCTATGGAGGACCATGCCCCCTATGCGTGCACGGTTACCAATGGAAGTATGGGTGAAAACATCAATAGTGGTAGCAAATCCACCTTTCATGGGACAAGATAGTCGTTTTGCCCATGTTTCCACGAGCAGAGCCACAATCCCCCCCCCCCCCCCCCCAAAAAAACAGTTTTTTCCTTTGAGAAAAAAATTTTCTTTGGTATTTTTTTTTAGTAGAATTTTGTAAATGAATGGTATGGAAAACTTATAAAATACATAATAAACATGTTTCTACTACGGCTTAGCCCACTTGGACTCTGCCCAATTAATGTGGGGGTATAATGAAGTTTGGCTCACTAATAAATGCACTAAATTCAGCTCAAGCATATGTACCGGGCCCAATGGGGAGGGTGTGGATCAAGTCTTTGGAGAATCATTCTCATATGGTGCTTGATCCACACATGGAGTCACTGACAATAAAAATTAATTAAAAGAGGAGAGAGATTAAGTGGAGTCCAAATGTGGATCAAACACCATACGAGAATCATTCTCATACAAGTACCTGATCCAGACTCCAATAAGCATAGCATATCACCAAATACCAATGAGAAAAGCCCCATACATGGTGGAGTCTTAAATTTAAGATAGAGAACTTGGATAGGTGGACCATCTAAAGATTTATGTATTTATCCAACAGTTAGAATGGTCATTTTCTCTTCACATTTTAAAAAATAAAAGGCATGTGAGAAAGGATTCTTGGTAATATAGGTATGTGGATATCATTACCCTAAACAAAGGATCAGATTTCCCATAACATATATCATTTTGTAGCAAAAAATATTAAAAGATGTGGTTTAGGATTATTTACATCATCATGCTCTCAGGCCATATGGTAGACATGTGCATGGAGAGGAAATATGAGACTTATGTAATAGACAATCTCACACCCATCTCATAAGTTAGTGACAAAAACAAAGCTCACCCATACATGTGACGTTAACAATAACTATAGGTGAATGAACCAGTTTAAAAAACCTGAACACCTGAATACTATACATTTAATAAATGATGTATAGGTTAAACCCCACAACCAAAGAAGATTAAGAAGATTCTGTTCAAGGACTCTGATAGAGCTATCTGGACATAGTTACAATATCTAAATAACAGGTTAAGTTGGACCAGTTGGGGTAAGAAAACCCTACTTCTGGTGCCGCAATGATGTAGATGGCCTGAATGATTAACTTCTGAACAGAAAGCAGAATGAACTAATACCACGAGTGTGCGAAAGAGCTACTATCTAACACAGTAGCAATGGCTAACCCATTTCCGATCCCAAAACCTTGCATAGGCAAACTCCACTGGTCCGATCTCTATCTCATTGAGCAATTCACACATGCTAAGCTCATCAAGGATAAAGTACTAGGGCTATTTAGAACTGCTTACACGGTTACGAGCATTAGAAGGGCCTCATTGGAAATCACCATCAAGAGTTAAAAAAAAGAAGAAGAAGAAGAAGAAGAAGAAGAAGAACAAGAAGAACAAGAAGAAGAACAAGAAGAAGAAGCACAGAAAGACAGGCATAACATCATTGGTAAAACATAGTTTAACACTAGTCTCTATTAGTTCTACAAGTATTTGACAGCTTAAATTACTTAAATTGCTATCCCACTGTTGCATTATTCCACCCCCGCTCCACTGTTGCAGTTCTTTTACCATCAACAAAAATCATCTGTAGGTGATCAAAACTATTTGCTTCCAAACCACCCTCCCCCACCCCTCCCCTTAAAAATAAAAAAACCACTGCCCTAGGTGATGGCTTTCAACGGGGTTAGTCAACAAGAACATTGGATCCATAGCCATCCAAATGCATTGGCCCCAAAGGATTATGATCTGTCATATCGTCTCAAAAGGATGAGGTCAAACCCAAAATATCTGCGCCAAAAGAGAAACTGATCAGTAAACAAATCATCTATCGATCTTTCTCTAGCCTATTCATAAATAATGCAACTGACTGATTGACCTTTCTTCATCTAAGCTGATTGATTTCCAATTGTGAAATCAATGTCAAATGGGACCAGCTAATGGTAGAGCCAGAACAGTAAGACATCTGCTAGATGGGACCCTAATGGCCAGTTCCAAATTTGCTCACAAATAGAATGGAGGCAAGGAAAAGGAAAAATGGGTCCACAGGCCAAGCATACAGCCCCAAGTGTCACAGACAAAGCTAGTGATAAGGCTACCCATATTGTGCCCTTGCATGGACTTGTACAAGACAAGCAACTAGACTAAAGACCAAATCAAGCATTGTTGCTCTAGTGACCAACTCCAAGCCATGCCAAGAAGAAGGCATTGCACAGCCAGAATACTAACCTCTGACAGAGTTGTGGCAAGGATGCATCACACATGACTTATGCTGTTCCTAGGATCTGCCATGCAACTAGAGAGACCAAAGTCAGTGTTTTGAAAACCTAACTGGACCAGATGGTCTGAATGAGCAATCAATCCAATCGTTACTAACCATAGGCTTTTGGAGACTGTTGACGTGGTCAAAGACTATTCAAATCGTTCAATTGAACCATCAAGATGGATGACTAAGCCATTAGGTCATTATTAGGGCTCCAGTAGATTAAGAAAAAAAAGTTCAAAAGTTGATAATCACAGGATGGTGGCAAGGTTTGACCTAAATAGGCAGAAACAACCTCCACATTAGCCTAGATGCTAGTCAAATGTTACTCCCATCCATGGTTGGACCATTCAGACTGAACAATATGATCCCCATACTATTCTCTCAACATCCAATACAGTCCAACCTATGTTTCATAAACACTAACCCAAGCAAATGATGTCGATATCTATATATATATATATATATATAGCCCAAATAAGATGGTGTGGTCCTTGTAAAATACGAAGGAACACAACGCCCAGCAACCAAGTATGCGGGGTGAAGGGTATACACATAACAACCCTGTCATCACTCCCCTAGAAAAGGGATTTTAAGCCTTCATTAGAAGCAAACATCAACCCACCCCACCCACCCCACCAAAAATAAAAAATAAAAAATAAAAAATAAAAAATAAAGAAAAAGATAAATTGAGCTGATTATCCTCAGAAATACCATTTGGGATATCCCAAAACCAAAATGCAAATGACTCTCAACATTTGTCTAAATCCTAAAACCAAGGCTTAAACAAGTGTAAACAAGCCAAGCTGGGCTCATCAAACTAGGATAACCCAGCATTTGAGATGCCAAGCTCAGGCTTTCGTTGTTACAGTTAGGGTGGGTCAGCTGGGTTCACTTAAGCCCTGTTGCTTCTGGTCTAAAGCTTATAGCCACGCTGATGTTCACCTGGGCCAAAGTCAATAGAGCTCACACAGATTGAATAGGCCCAAAGTCCAAATGGCTAGACAACATGAGCTGATTCAGGCCCAAGCCAACATGAAATATATGCTATGCTTGATGCCTAGACATAGCCAAGCTTTTAAGTACGTTATAACCAGTGATAAAATGATGATAATAATAATAGTAAAAAAAGAGCAACTCAGTGCACCAAGCTCCCGCTACTGCAAGGTCTGGGAGGGGCAAATGTACACAACCTTACCCTCTGCTTTGCAGGAGAGGCAGTTTCCAAGTTTCAAACCTGTAATCAACATGATGTAATAGTGCAACTTCTAGTATAAGTATAAAAAAATAAAGCAGCATGCTTGGCTCATGGGGTAAGGCTGTGTATATTATGACCCTCCCCAGACCCTGCAGTGGTAGAAGCCTGGTGTGCTATGTACACCCTTTTTTTTTACGCTTGGCTCTTGGCAAGCGGGGGTCACAAATGTGCTGAGCTAGCACAACTCTTCAACAGCTCAATACATAGCTGTACTACCTCAGGTCACATACAAGACAAACCTGCCCAAGCACCCTGCTCACATGCAGTGCAAAGGTCACATCTATCCAAGCCTCTTCATAGATAATGCCATACAAGATGGCCATGACAAAGCGTCAACTGTTTGTATGGTCTACATTTCAGTCTGGTGGTCCTAACCGAGGAGAACAAAAATATAAGTGGTAATAATATATGTCAGAAATATACAATAAGCTTATATTTTGACAAGTGATATGACAGATGATTCTCAAACTTGAAATCTTGCCTACTAACCTATTTCATTAATAATTATAGAATTCATTCAACAAGTGCAGAGGCCATGGTCCGATGGTTGGACCATACAGTTTCAAGAGTAAGAAAAATCTGTTGAAACTGAAGACAAAAGCCAACAAACCATGACAGGCTTCCCTTATATATAGCTTTCACCCAGTGGTTGATGTTCTGAAAGTCAAACAAGCTAGTTCACTCCCTGAAGACACTGCTTATAACACAACTGCTGTTTTTCTTTGTGATCTCATTACTATTATTTTTTACTGTTTTATTTGTGTCATATTTAGAGGAAACTATTGCTAAGATTAAATATCTGAGCCTACCTACAGTGCGTCAACAAGCCTTTCACGAATGGACACCAGATCAGAGACTTTCGTGATGCTGCAAAAGCCAAAAAGTAAAGAAATTAGTATTACCACCCAAGCACAAAATTAAAAAAATGCACGAACAATATTATTTCATGTCCAACCTGCTGGTTCGCAACCAAGGAAATTGATGAAGCAGAGACCCAAAAATTATAGCCATGCATAACACAATCCACAAAAGAAAGCTTTAAAAATAGTTCCACTCATTGTCTCATTCACACAGCTTACGCTTAGTTTATTGGCAAGATGATGAAGATCAAATATTGAAGAAGAGGACAAAAATAAGTCAGAAAATACTGTTCACGAATTACTGTTCATGTGAACAGTAGTTTTGGGTCCATATCTCCGGTTTTAGTTCCCTTTTGTTAGGATTTTGTTAGGAGATTTAGTTTCCTATTTGGTTCCTTATATTGTTAGTCAGTTTATTTGTTTCTTAGTCTCCAAGTTTTAGAAGTTTAGTTTCTATTTTTATGTTTCTTAGTAAGTAAGTAGTTTGTTTTTAGGAAAGTTTATTTTAGTTTCTATTGTCAAGAAGTTACTAAATTTAAGAGTTTCCTATTTGTTATTTCTTTGTGTCCAAGGAATGGAAGGCTATTTAAAGCCCACGATTATAATGAAAGGAAGATTTTGAAGATAAATGAAATTGTGAGTTTAACTCCATGGCTGAGAGAGCAGAAACTTGAGAGGTGAGACGCCTAAAACATGAGAGGGTGAGATGCCTAGGTGAGGGTGAGAGGCCTGACCCTATATCACTATTCTTCTTCCCCCCTTTGCAACCTTCCATCGAATTCTCTTTTCTCTTTTGATTTCTTCTTTGTTCCAACTTATGAGAGAGTGATCCGAGAGTGTTGAAGTACTTGTTTGAAGACCCAAGGATCAGCTACCAAATCTGATTGAAGACCAGCCAAGAAGACCAGAATCGACCTCAACTGTCAGGGTTTTGGGCCTAGATCGACTTCCTCAAGATCTCCCAAACTAACAGCCAAACTTTGGAACCCTTTTAGGGGTTTTTTGAGGACACATAGGGGGCAACTCGAACAGGTTTTCAGACCTACCTGAGCAGCCTACAGCCAGCCACAAGAATTCTCCAATTCTGCCCAGGAACCCTAATTTCTAGGTTGAAACTTGCCGCTGTTACTACATCAATACCAGCCTACTGTGATCATATTTGGTGGTTCTATTGACCTGATATCAGTCCTCATTCGACCAAGTTTGTTGGTCCATTGGACCATTGTTGTGCGAGTTCTTTATTTTCTCCTCAATTCAGCCACATTTTCATATCCTGCCTGGGATTAGGTCCTATGTGATCTGGTCTTACATCACAAGATAGAGCATTCCCAGCTCTTTCCAACTACATTTATTCCAAAACCAACTGAAATATTTCCATTTACTGAACAAGGACTATAAACCGCTCCACCCCACCTCCACACTTCCCTCCCGCACCCCCCCCCCAAAAAAAAAAAAGGAACTAAAAAGAACTTATAAAACTATGTTAATTGCTAACTACTTCTAAATAGAGTAGCAAACCAAATAGAGCATACATAACAAAAGATAAAATATAAAAACATTTGGTAAATTGTACTCTCCTCAACTACTTTTTCAACTATGTAAAACATAAATACAGCTATGTAATCAAACTGGTTAAACCATTATGGGATACTATATGATTTTAATTTCAATGTATAATAGATGATAATAATTACGGGTAAGATTCTCCAGGATTTCATATGAAAGACTAGGAATTGGATTTACCACACAGACGTGGTGAGATTCTGGGGCATACGGCACAAATATATTTGTGTGTGTGTCCCCCAGAATAATAAATGGCTAGTCCACCAAGATACGGCATCTCTTCAAACATGCCACATGGTAGATGATTTGGAAGCACAAAGACCTTAGCAACCCAAATTACCAAAACCTCTCATTATCCATTAACACTTCTTTGTTCTTTCTTATTTTTTAATTAATGATGGCTGTATATGCACTTACCAGTAGAAGATATCCCCACTAGGTACTAACTTCTTGCAAATCCAATCTGGAACTAGCTCTTCCAAAAGCTCAAGCTGTTCTTCAACCTCTTCTACAAACAGACTCAATAGCATTCAATCAGCATCAATTTTCAAAGAAAACCCGTTGGGGGGGGTTTGGGGTTCAACGGTAACGGTCAATGGTATCTGTACATACTTATGTCAGTAATATCACAGTTATTCCATATAATTTTGTGCACAAGCTCCTGTTTCGTGATCAAAGAAAAGCTCGCAGACTGAAATATAATTTGAACTAGATCAAACAAATCAGGCAACAAAGCAAGCATCTGCCGGCACTTTACTGAACCTTTACAACTTATCTCGCCACCCTCAGCTATGTGGTCTTTATTTTCCTCCTCCTGTAAACATAAAATATCTGAGATAAGTGGGAGAGGAAAGAATAGTAGAATACAAAACAGGTGCTTCATCTAAAAAATAAAAAAAGGACACCTGGATGATCAAGCATCCAACAATGGATTTCTGGCACGCATATTTCTTCCATATCCATCAAAATGAGAATGATAAACTGGAATGCCAGGATTATACAGTTGTGGCCAGCTGAGATTTATCATGTATAAGTCCGATTCTACTATTTCGGAGCAAGTTTCTGTTTTTTGAGCCCTATTAGAAGTTTTCACTTGGAAATTAATTTCTGTCTAATTAGGTTTTGCCGGAGTCTAAATTATAGTACGGTTTAGCTGGGACTGCAAGGTCTTAGTAAATATGAGTTTTATGGTGTGCTTCATATGCTTTTGGAATATGCACCAGAAACTAAGTTGTTCTTTAGTAGCTTGGAGCTCCAACTGTGAAACCTTAGGTGAATTTTCCTCTTTCCTCCTCTATTTTTACCCCAAAATTTATTGTTATTAGGTACTGCTTGATCTTTTATTGTTTCTTAAACCGAAAAAAACAAAGCTTATATTTTATAAGTCTTCCCTTCTTGGCTGATTACCTACTCTATCTCAACCAGAATTTCTTTATTCTCTTTGCCATATCATAGAGGCCTCTAAAACCACAATTTCTCATAGTTCGCCCCAAGAAATCTGACCCCTGTGCTGTCCTAGAACCCTTTTTTCGTTTAAATCAGAAAAATTAGGCAATCTTAGGTCATTTAGCTTCAGTAAATAAAAAAGAGCAACACAATGTACGAGACTCCCTCTACTGCAGGGTCTGGGAGGCGCAAGTGTACGCAGACTTACTGTTGTGCCACAGGTGCGCCCACTCATTTAGCTTCAGTAGATGTATACAACAAATCGGGTCCTGCTAGCTAAGCACTGTCAGAAGATTTTGTATAATAAGGATGATCTCTGGGTGTGGGTTTTAAAATGCAAGTGCTTTAGATATCTCTATGCTAAAGAGATACCACTGGTTTTGGAAAGGGCTCATGTCAAGTTAAAGATGTTTTTAAGACCTGAGTTTGTAGTTGGATAGGGAATGTTCGAGCCAAAAACATGCAGTCTGGACCTTGGACCATTCTCGTGTCACAACTTTTTTCCCAAACTCTTAGAAGTTAGAATATTTAATTCAAACAGATTCTATTTCCTCAAGAGAGGTGATGTAGCATGATTAGCAAATCCAAATATTGACTAATTTCAATGATAACCACTGCTTCTGCCTGTAGTATTCCAAACTCCATTACCCTCTCCTTTTCTTTATTATCCAAATTCTGGTACTAGACAACTTTCATATCAATTAACTAATGGCAGAAATAATAAGTGTAGCCATAGATAGGCAAAGGAAAATAAGTAAACAATAAAATATCAAAGGCAAATCTACCCAACCCAAGTTAACAAATGACCAAAAAAAAAAAAGTTGGCTTGGAGAAAAGCTAAAAAAATCTAATGAAGTACCATTTTGGAAAGTGCAATGGGAGATCTGAGCCCATCTTCTTTCATAAGAATCTCCTTTGTTGCTGAACTCTGAGGGCTAAGAATAAAATCATGCTGCTTTGACTCCTCCAAGATAGCACTTGAATCACTCACATCATCATTCAAAGTTGAGAAGTTTAAGGACCTCTTTGCAGCTGAATGGCTTGATGCCCTAGCCTCACCAGTGCTAGTGACTATCTTGTCATCAGAAATGGGAATCGATCTCTTTGGTGTTTGCTGCACTGGTGTTTCTGTGACCAAATTATCTGCAACTGAAAGAAGATTCACAAGAGGGCTTTTACAAGCATTGGAGTTCATGGAGGGCAGTGGACTGAAGATTGGCTCAGCAGAGGACATATTTCTGGTCAATTTAGATGGTTCTTTCTCTTGCAAGCTTCCAGAATACATATTAGTTTCACTACAAGAGCTTACAGATAGCAGAGGCACTGAGGAAGGTAAGATTTGAGTCTTTTCAGCTTCCGGGACGATAATCTTCTTAGAGAAGTACTTTCCAGAAGATTTAGATAGATGTGATGAGTTTGACAGCAACTCAAGTTCAATAGAGGTCGGAGAAGATATCTTCGGTGATCCCGTGGTCAATGACTCTGGAAGATTGATAGCAGTTTTGTTAAAGGGCTCTGGTAATGTGGCCTCTGGAATATCACATTCCTGCATCTCATTATAATCAAACATGAGTTTAACTCCATCTTAATTTTCTAACAAAGGAAGATAAACTGCCATTCAGGTAAACTTAGCCCATGATAAGACCCAATCTGATTGAATCATACAACCCAAAATAGACATTATTATTTAGGTAACTTGGAGATCTCCTATATGGGATCCATTTAATTATGGCTCAGAAAGAATAATACCTTAGGATGAGTGTCATAGAAATCTAAGAGCCTAGCGCGGAAAACTTGCCGCATTACCATAGATGCTGCCTCATCTGGATGAGCTGGTAAGGCATTAAATAGTAGAGAAATCTTCAAATCAGGCTTCATGCATAGTGTTTTCTCATCATGAACTAGAATCTTCTCAATCTGAACTGCTTCAGGAAGTATGTATTTTATCTGTGCAAGATGGCAGTATGAGAATTTCCTGAAAGAATGAAGACATATGTTCAGCCATCATAGAAAGTTAAATAAGATTCTCAGCCATTGTTCAATGCATTGCACCTTAAGCAGATTATATATATATATATATATATATGTATATGCACGGGGAAAAGAACAATGATAGAAAAAAAGACTGATCTAAGAATCTTTCCATAAAGGGCCATTACCCAATGCTGGTCCCGCACTCCCGCCTATGCAGAGTCTTGGGAGGTGAGTTCAGAGACAATCCTAACCTTCGGCATTTTTTTGTGGAAAGTGGCCATTCTCAATGCTCGAAACAAGCATTTTCCCTGTCAGCCCGACCTTTTACCATTGCTCCAGCCTCCAAGCAATGGCCCCTTAAAAATCTACTTTCAGAGAGAGAGAGAAAAAAAAAAGTGGGTAGGGAGCTAATGGGTTGGGAAAATGGTCATATACTAGTTTGAAATTTGTTCCAGCAAAGATGTATGCTGGTCCAAAGTCTTGATCAATGAACAAGGTAGGATAAAAAATTATTTGTCCCAACATATGCAATCATGCATCGACTCGATCAATAATTTTACACAGGGGGAGAGAGGGGTAACTATATTGAATAATTACAAAAAATACTCATAAAATAAATTTGTTAAATTGGTTAAGGGTGATTATGGAAACAATGGTGGTATTAATTAAAAGTCAAAAAAGAAAGTAGAGATGACTTATGAATATCATATACTGTACAAAGAGCTCATCCAAAAGTTCCCAAGTACCTTTTCGTTAGCACCTCCACCTGAGTGCAAATATTTTGAAAAGTAGGCAACTTTTTACGCAGTTGGAGCAACCTCACAGAACTGTCCATACGATCAAGGAGATCCGTCAATGTCTTGCATCTGGTAGCAGAGGAAGACAACCATAGTTATAACAGATTTTAGAGACAATCTTAACATAATAGAGGATGGAAAATTTCCCTCTGAAGTTTGAATTACACACTTGTCGAAGACGTCAATAGCATCATCTTCCAGTAGATCTTGCCTTGAAGGTTCAGTTGTCTTTTCAGGTGTTGGAGATACAATGACATTACTCTGGTTTTCAAAGGCTTTATAATTTTTCACAGGGGGAGGAGATAAAGCACTAGATTTCTCTCCAACAGGAAGAATCTTTTTACACTTGAAATCCAGGACTTTTTGCATACTTTGCTCACTTCTTTTCTGTTCCATGTTTTGAGGTGATGACGCAGGAAAAGCTGGAATAGCACTAAAACCAATCAATTGACTGAAGAAACCCAAGACATTACAAAACACTTGTTGTACATATTACTTTATCCCTCCCCTCTCCCTCACTGCACAACCACAAAAAAAAATGAAATAAATTTTTATTAAAAAAAAAAAAAGAATTAACTTAAGACCTAGTTAACTAAACCAACTCATAATATGATAGGGATAAACCCCCTTATCATGAAACATATCTTAACAGTAGGATTCGCAAATTCAAAGGTGAGTTATGTTTGAGGAAGGCAATGTTTCGTTATGTGATATTTAGTTCATTCTTCGGATAATAAAAATGAGTTAAATAAATATAAAATGGAAGCAAATGATCAATGAAAAAAGTAAAGCACCTAATGGAGCAAGACAGCAGCTTCCAAAACAAAGCAGATAGGATCCAGGGAACCAGGAAAGCCAAGCAGACTGCTTCTAGAGAAGTACAAGAAGCACATCCAAGAAACAACAACTAATTAGATTAAGTCATCAAAGAAACTAAACCTCCAGTTATCCACCCAACCAAAAGTACCCAAAAAAAAAAAAAAAACCAGTGGTCTTCAGACTCCAACACCTCTAGTCCTATTTTAGGTCTACTTAAACTTCAACATTTACTGGCTCTGCCCCTGTAATGTCCCCTCACTGCAAGACCTATTGTTGCCCTAGTAGTCTTAACTATAATTGAAGATGTCTCCTCTACAACGATAGCCATCTCATATGAAGCAAGGTCTGGCAACGAACAGCAACAAAGGACTTCATGTTCTTGCCACGGCCCTTATTTCCAGTCAGTATGCATGTATTCCTAGTATAGCGACATTGAGGTCTGGTTTTTGCAAAGTTTTCAAAATGATCAAGAATATTACTGCAAAATTTTGTTGTCTAAAGTGTACATGTTTGGGAAGTCATCAAACCCGTAAGACCTCCATTGTTCTGGAGACTTATTCCTACAATCCTCATTATAGGAATGGGTTTCTATTGAAGGTTCGGTCAATGCCAACTGGGTATTATATTAGTATAACCCACATTTTTTTCCCATTGTCATTTGGGATTTTTCGTATCCTTGCTTTCGCTCTCTTGGAGCTACCAAGTTACTTTGAATACATACCATTTAAATTTTTGATAACTAAGAGAAGCAACATTTGTTGGATGCCCACAATCATCAGAGTTAAATGAAAAGGGAGGGGGAAGTAAAATGCCGTACGAAAAATGCAAAATGTAAAACTACGATGCAGAGGCATCCGGGTATCGCAAAGTTTGCATTCCCAAATTTCACGACAAGAAATTCCCACAGTAGGGTTGCAATTTAACCAAAGCACCAAGAAACAAACTGAGGGATTCTAATCTTGGGATCTTGGGTCCAACGATCACTGAGCAGTATAATTCACAGAGTATGCTACCTAGTACAGAAGATATTATTCATGCAATCTCATCATCATCAGTAATTAGAACGTCATGTACCAGTCACTGAGATCAAAAGACTATAATCAAGAAAACAGTTAATAACCACATAACTTTGGAAAGGGCCGTTGGAATCTCACCGTGGAAATCTGAACTGAAGTCAGAGAAACTGCGAGAATCCCTGCACGGAAGAGAGAGAGAGGATAAACTTACAGCCGTTGGAGTCGAACAAAGGCCGGGAGGTTAGGGTTTGAACTTTGAAGTTTAGGCGGAAGCCCTGCAGCAACGGCTTTATTTTCTTTCGCTTTGGTCCGGTTTTTCTGGATGATTACGTCTCCAAATGAGCATCTCTGTGCAGGCAGAACACCAACCATTGATTTAGGTTCAATAAAATCCCACGTTTATCTCCTACCAATAGGAAAGAATCTAGAAACCTCCTTTTGTTGTTTCCAATATACCAGTCCCCGACACGCTCTCCTTCTAGATAGATTCCCTCACTCCTTTAGTCTATTCCGTCTCTTTTTCCATCTCCTTCAAATCTCTGCAATAGGAAACCCTCTCTCTCTCTCTCTCTCTCTCTCTCTCTCTCTCTCTTATGGTGATATAGAAGAAGCAAGCAATTTTTTTGGAGAAATGTCTCTTAAGTGTCAGAAAGCAATCAAGGCAGTCTCCACGCAGGTACTTTACATTATCCTTTCATCTTCTTCTCTTCTTCTTCCTTAATCAAAAGTTTGAGTTTATAAGGGGCTTTAAATTCCAATAAGTAAAGGAGGTTCTTATATTCTTTTGTGAGATAGGGGAGAGAGTATATGTATATGGACTAATGGGGGAGAGAGAATATGTAGTTTAGGTTCTGCCTCGCTCCACACCCTCTATCTTTTTAGGTTGATAATAACCCAATTTCCTTTTGCTCTTAAACGGGTATTTCATCTCTGCATTCTTTCTTCCCCCCACCCCTCTTTTCTCTGTTTGGTTTCTCTTTCTCCCTCCCTCCACTCCATCTATCTGTTTTGGTTGAAAATGACAAATTGGCTGAATCGGCTGTAGTGGGTATTTTTACTTTGTTGATTCTCTCTCTCTCTCTCTCTCTCTCTCTCTCTCTTATGATGATATAGAAGAAGCAAGCAATTTTTTGGAGAAATGTCTCTTAAGTGTCAGAAAGCAATCAAGGCAGTCTCCACGCAGGTACTTTACATTATCCTTTCATCTTCTCCTCTTCTTCTTCCTTAATCAAAAGTTTGAGTTTATAAGGGGCTTTAAATTCCAATAAGTAAAGGAGGTTCTTATATTCTTTTGTGAGATAGGGGAGAGAGTATATGTATATGGACTAATGGGGGAGAGAGAATATGTAGTTTAGGTTCTGCCTCGCTCCACACCCTCTATCTTTTTAGGTTGATAAAAACCCAATTTCCTTTTGCTCTTAAACGGGTATTTCATCTCTGCATTCTTTCTTCCCCCCACCCGTCTTTTCTCTGTTTGGTTTCTCTCTCTCCCTCCCTCCAATCCATCTATCTGTTTTGGTTGAAAATGACAAATTGGCTGAATCGGCTGTAGTGGGTATTTTTACTTTGTTGATTTATTGAAATTTGTTGATTTAAGAACTGAAATTTCAAACAAATGCAAATCGAACTTGATAGAGGTTTGTCTCTATTTTCAGTCATTGACTTGTTTGAGAAGGAAGAAACGAAAGGCAACCAATGAATGGGCATAAGATTTGGCAAAGTATGTTTCATTTTATTTTTATATGACTTGCTGTTTCATTTTATTTTATATGATTTGCTGTTTCTAAGTTACTAAGTTGATCTTTGAATGGCTTGATAGTGGTTCCTGTGTGACTGTACCTTCATGGACTGGTTTGTTTGCTTTGACAGCACTTGCAGAGGAATGGCTGTTTATTTTGAACTAGAGTATTTGTGATTATGAACTCTAATTTCCTAAAATCATTCGACTTTAATTTGGTTAAATAAGGTCTTGGATGATATCCTTTTATATACAGTACAGACTCAATTGTGGTGATTGGCACAGCCCTTTGTCATATCCTTGTTAAGTATGTGGATGTCAAAATCATGGAAGAGGGTGCTTGTTGAAGAGAGAAATATCACTCCTAAATGCAGTCGCGATATTATATACGATACCACCGGATGCGACGAAAGCCGGGTTGACTCTAGTAGGGGCCCTTTAGGGCCTGTAGTTTTTCCGCCGGGCGAGACAGGCTACCTTTAACTAGGAGACTTAGAGAGCGACCTGTACTGGTAGCTATTGCTGGTTGCTGTAAGAGCTAGTGCTGTACTGGTGACCGTATTTAAAGAGCTGTAAAAGATACTTACTTGACTGGGGAAAAGCAAGCATCTGATCAGATCAATCAAGAGATAGGGGTCACCTAAGCAAGGACTACGCTGGTGAGTGATGAGAGTTCTAATATAGATCCTTTGCGAAGGTGATGTTTGTTTGCTTTCCCTTGACTAAGCCCCCTTTGCCCTTTATTAGTAAGGGTTTTATTTTTAGAAAAGAAAAGGAGGCTCATGTCAAATAGAATAGGTTCTTCAAAAAGCATTTATTTTTTTGGTTTCACTTTCAAATAAGAATTTGATGTGTAATTTAAATGCATGGTGCATCACACGAAATGAATTGTATCTCTTTTGTTTGTTACAAATTTAATGGTTTGTTGATTTAAACCGAAAAGAATTGTAACGACTATATTTGGCAAGATAGTTATTAAGGCGCTGGCAAGGCGAGGCCTAGGCGCTGAGGCGTTATTGGGAGTATAAGGCAGCGCACTGCATTATTGGCTGCACGTAAGGCAATCACTTTAACTGTTAAGGCGCTATAAGGCGATGCCTTAGGCGCTTTTTAGGCAAGGCGGTCACCTTATGCCCTTTTTTTTTTTTTTAACCACTGATTCCGTATAGATTTTATTGATTGGCAAGTATATGGGGAAGTTTACACATGAGAAGCATGAGATCAAGGGTATTTAAATAGAAAACCTCAAAAAAAAAACAAAAAACAAAAAACACAGATCACAAATCACATTACATTACTAGCTGAGAAATCGTGCAAGGGTTTTAGGGCCGACGCAGCAATCCTTCCTCCTTCCCCCTTCGGATCTTGCTCCAGCGGTGACGAAACTCCACCGGCGACGGTGAGAGTCCTCCGACGAACATTCCTCAGACCAAGGCAGGAATGTTTGATGCATTTCTTAAATTTTTTTTTTTTTTTCATCTTCTTTATTCTTCATTTTACGGTTTCTACCTGCTGTATTTTCTTCTTCTTTCTCTTAATCCCTTCTATTTCCCTCGGTTTTTTTCTTCTTTCTTTTCTTATTGCAGCTGGAAGTGTGGAACTGCAGTACAAGAGAATTTTTTTGTTCTTTTCCTCTCCCTTCTATGTTCTCCCTTCTTCACTTCTTCACTGCAACCTGCAGCACTTTTTTTTTTTTTTTTTTGATGAATATGCAGCTCCTTGGCTCTGTTTATGTTCTTGGCAGCTGGTTATCAATCTTGATTGTGTATTATAGCCTGGGTATTATTCTTTTGATTATCAAGTGTTGCTTTTTTGTGGCTGGTAGCTTTCTGATTTATTCTTTGTGAGATGGTACTGCTGGATATCGTATTATGGCTTATTTTGCAGCTCTCTTTTTTTTTTTTTGGATGAATATACAGCTCCTTGGTTCTGATAATCTGGTTTGATGTTCTTGGCTGCTGGTTGTCAATATTTATTGTGTAATTATATATTTATGTTATATGCTATGATGATGATTGCTGAAGATGAACTTAGTTTATTCACTTTATTGATTTTTTTTTTTTATGAATATCTTGCAATTCTATGAAGTATGAGCCTTTAATCTTTATTTAGCATATGAGTAGGTATTATATAAGTTTTAATGTCATTAGGGCCAAATAGAATGGTGAAATAAAAAATAAAATACTAGAACGCTTTATTCAATAAGGCGACGCCTTATGCCTGCCCTATCACCAAAGCACTCCGAAAGACCCTCAAACGCTTCGGCCGCCTCACTGCCTTAATTACCTTGTAATTGCAACATGGTTTGTTGATTTAAACCGAAAAGAATTGTAACTATTATATTTGTTGCAAAATATAGTAGTTTGTTGATTTCATCTCTTCGTTTTTCACTGAATAGTCAATTTATTTTCAGGTGGTTCTTTGAATACAAATGCTGTAGTTTGGTAGCAATAATTTATTGTTCATGAAATATTCTGTTAGCTTTATAGTCTGGAACACTGGGATGTTTGCTATTAGATTTACCTTAAAGATCTCACAATGTAAACAATGCTGATATGGATCCCACAGGATTGGTGGATTTTTGAAACCTTACAGTTAGAGGTGAAGATAGATTTTGGATAACTATTAAGCCCCATAGAACCATAGTATATTATTGGTCTTTTCGACTCTCATACACAGTAGAAAACTGGGATCTATCCTGGTGAATCTACTATTGTAAAAACATTGTTAGTGAATAGGATGAAGCTCTGGCCTGTGAAATATATCTAGTAAAACTGACTCATGTTGGATCTATATTATCAACTGAATAATTCCGTTGTGTTTAATGAAGTTCAGATGTTCTAAGCTGAATTTATAATGGTTAAATAGAGATTGTACAAAGATAAACTAATAGTTGAAGAAATGTTCTGGTTGAAATGTGAGTCAACTTCAATGTGCCATTTGATTCAGCAATGAACATGAGAACTTTTGTTCGAGTTTCTTTTAATTAATATGCTTTATCCTATTAGAATGGAGAGGTAAGAGCAGAGGTTTCTGAACTTTGTGTAACTTTAAATTTATAAAATGAAAAAAATGAAAAACCACTGTTTATCATCTATTGATCTACTTAGCCTGATGATGCAATGTACCTAACTGGCTAAGTGATTGCCAGTGCTGGTTAGGACTGTAGTCCTTGAATAGGACTTCTGAAATCCATAGACATAAAACTTTCGATGTATTTCCCAGTCAACTGTCTTGGATCATTCTCATATTACTATATGTACAGAACTACAGATTGGTGATTATGAATTTGGGTTCATGCTTGCTGATATTTGAAAGAGAACAATGTGACCAATGATGGAATCCATTTTGATCCTGGTGCACAAACTGCTTTGGCCTTTGTTACACTCAGTAATGATGGGGAACATGAATTCTATGTTTTACGGAAACCCAAGTGCTGGTATGCTTCGCAAAGAATCTGAACTTGACTTTGATATCAACTAGCATTGGTAGAGGGAAGGTATTAAAGTGTCTTAGTGTGATATTGAAGGAGTGCCTCATTACAACAATAAACTCAGCATTATCTAAACTTAATGGGGTCGGCTACAAAGGAGTGCCTCATTTTTTGATAAATCATTATTTAATTATTATACTATGGTTGAGGACATAAATTTGGTTGCTGATAGATTGACCAAGCACACTGTGGCTTCTAGGGTCTCGGAAACCTGGGTTATTACACCTATGTTTTGTAGTAATTATGTAACATGGGATGCTAAGATCTTGTATAGATTTGCTTGAAGCTTGTTTGAGGGCATTCCTTGGGGGTGGGTAGTTTATTGTTTTAGATTGTCTTTTGTTTGGTCTCTTGTTTGTAATTATTTTATTTTATTTTTAATAAAATTTCTTATTGCTAATTTCTAGTAGAAACAATAAATATTATTTATCATAAATGATGAGGCAGGAAATTCTTTCTGAAACCCTACTTTCATGTTTGATAGGATATACTTGGTGCATTAGATGGCAAAAGTGATATTCAACGATTCAAGGAACAACGGATGCTAGCATATTTTTTGTGGGGATGGAGGATTAGATTCTTAATTGAGAATGAGGAGTAGCTGGCACGTTTTTAGAGATATGGTGAGGTATCTGAAAGAATACATTGACCGAGTGTGATAAGAGAGGTGGAGCCACATCACATAATGCAATAGAGGTGATCACTGTACAAGGACACCTCGGGTGGGGGGTGTGGGCCTGGCAGCCAGTGGGGTATTGCAGATAGACAATGACAATGGTGGAGTTTGGAGTATCGATAGAAGCATTGGTCATCTTCAAGGTGGTTTGTAGAATCCAAGCCAAGGTAGAGATTGTTGGGGTTGGATATATTTTGTATTATGCGAATTCACTTATTATTATTGAGTTTACATCTGTAGTTGGGTCAAGTTTTTGGTCCATTACATGTATGGGGGTAGAATTGTAATTGTGTGGGATTAAGGTTTTTAGGTTCCCTATGTATTGTCTCTATTAGAAAAACCTGAACACAACCAAAGGAAGATCACATTGGTGAAGTGGAGAGTGGTGTAGAGAGTTTAATGAAAAATCTGTGGTTCTCTAATATTGATGTATTCATATCGAATCACATTAAATTCCTCTTGTTACAAGTGATTTCTTCCTGCTGCGTATTTGTCCCTACAAAAATGAAAAAGGGTAAGCTTTTTCTAAGGCAAGGAAGGATTGCTTTGCTGTAATTGGTGAGGATGAGTTGGTACCACAACCTAACAGTCATAGAGGTGACCCATGAGGGGCTAGACTAGGGATTCATTGGGCCACATTTATATTAATTATTAACTTATTTACTATTATATCAATAATAATAATAATAATAATAAATTGGGGTATTAGAATTGAACCTTCAACCTTCTTTAGACTTACACTAGAACCCAATTGCCTAAGAGCAGCATAAAAGTCCTCTGCAAGAAGACAGTCGTAGTGAATGATAGTGAGCATCCAACATCTAGGGTGCATGCCAGAACACTCCATCTTCACTGCCACTCATTAGCTCATCCCATCAAGATGAACTATTCAATCCTTGAGACATGCGTAGTTGAATTAAATGGCCTCTACCAATTGTACGCCATTGATGTCCCTAACTTGGACATGTGGACCACTGATCAAAAGGACATAAAGAGAGTAGAACATGAGAGTATAGGACCGAGGAGTCCATTTATACAATGTGATTTAATGAAACAGTGACACCAAACCATAACTTTAAATGATTCAAATGCGACAGCTCGCTTTCACTACTAAATCCCTAGCAACCAACCAATGGAAGGTCGGTGACAATTCTGCAATTTGGTTTATTCGACTTGAAAGTGGCTTCCTCCATTCAAGTATATGCCTTAAGATAGTTATCTCTCTATGGCAGCTCATGGGGCCTCCATTCAAATATATGCCTTAAGATAGTTATATCTATGGCAGCTCATGGGGCTAGGGGTAAGGATGTGAATTTGTAATCGAATCGATTTGTTTATACTGAAATCGTAAAACTGTTTAGTAAATGATGCGGTTATGGTTTCAAGTTTCAGGCTGATCAGCTAAACGGGTTGGGTCGATTTTAGCCATGAAACCCGTTGGTTTCAAGCCGAACTGAAACCGTTTAAATTGAACCGTTTAAACCAATCCGATTAATCCGTATAACAATTAAATAAAGCAAGGGTAGTAATATGTATAAAATTAAATTAACTGTCCATCCTGCTTTGGTATGATTTATTGCAATTCAGTTCAAGTTTAGGCTTTAGATCATGAACTTGTAATCCGTATATCTTACTATGTTATTATGTTATCACAAATGGGGTGTTTTGACTGAACCACCTGTCATTTTAATATTTTATGCTGCAGAAGGCTGGATTCGGATGTTGTATGATATTAGTTCTATATATTTGAGAATGGTCGTGCAAAGAAATAACACTAGATTATCAAATTAAGACATACCATCGTCCATATAGAATCTTTTATTTGTGGTTGCCAACTATTTTTGGATAAGCTTATGATCTTCAGTTTAGAGATAGTTGCAAGTTATAACAAATCGATTGTGAACCATTTTACAAACTATAACAAAGTCGAAACCGTTTAAAACCGTAAAACCGACACTGGTTAGAAACCATGGAAACCGAAACCATTTACTAAATGAACACGGTTTCAGAAAGTGGAACTGTTTAGTAAGGTGCGGTTATGGTTTCAGTCAAATAAATGTGAACCAAACCGATTAACACCCTTAGCTAGGGGTATGTTACATGCAATTAAGCTCTTCAATTATGTATCTAAAATGTTATGATTTAGTGGTCAAGTAAACAGTCTCTCAATATTCTCGTGGCAAGGTTGTATAGTTCTTGCTTTCCTTGCATATGCAGGAGCCTCATGCACCGAATTCGCCCTAATTTCACCATGGCCTCATTATAGATAGTTGGCACATATTGGTGGATTCAAGGAGGCATGTAGTTTTATCTTCATCCAGCTTCCTTGACCATGGGTGATGATTGCCATGTGATGCGGATAAAAAAACTAAGTGGGGGTATTTCGGACATTTATCTTATAGGAGTAATATTAACCCTAATTATCACAAACTTTAAATATATTAATGGTATTTGTAATATTTTAAACATTAATTACTAAGCAATAGGTTTTTTAAAACCTACATGCATAATCAAGTGATACCATATGGAAGGTTTTTTTTTTTGGTAGAAAAGAAACTTATAAATTAAAAAACAGAAACAGAACGGGAGAAAGAGATCACACAAGAGTCCACATACAAAACACAGGAGTGACAAAATCCCAAATAACAAAACGACTATTTCGAGAACTAAAGGAAACTAATTGATCAGCAACTGGTTGCCCTGTCTCATGGTGTGGGTGAATATTACTTAATCAAATCTAGAACAAAGATGATAGCAGTCGTTAATAATAAAAGAAAATGGTATAAATTGGCTAAATGTTAAACTTCAAAGCCACATATAATTCACATGTCTCTTATTTTCTAATGTTTCTTTCTTTTTGTTTAAAATCAAAAAATAAAAAATCACATGTCTTGGACTCATTCTCTTATATTTTTAGCCATTCATTCATTATTTTTTCTTTTTTTTTTCCCCTTCCTAAGATTCACTTCTCTTAGGATTTCCTCTCCCCACCCCCCAACTTGGCCAATTTTGATTCAATCGCCTAAGTTTTGCTTCACCAACGGTCAATACTATGATTTTTTTTTTTTTTTTTTTTTTGGTGAAGAGGCATGGATTTGAATGGTGTCCATAAATTAAAATTTTTTTTTTGCTATTGACTAGTATCTAACCTTTTGGCCTGACCAGTCCCGCAAGTTCAAACCCCACAATCACATAGATCAGGTCATACCGAGATTGAATGAAAATCATTCAATTTTCACTAAAAGTAATGAAAAGCACTAAACACCCCGTGAGAGACTTATCGATCGTAAATAAAAATCATATATTTATGACCATTGATTGATGTATGGTTCCTTAGGCAAATATTTGAATCCCTTTAAAGATATTCCCCAAATCTATTTAGACATGAAAACTCTCCCTTTCTCTAATTATTGTTCTTGACAAATCACAAGTGATTTAGTAATGTTTCACATGGTATGCTAACAAATGACCAGTCAAATGGGCCTGCAAATATGTCATCATCCACTTTCCCACTTGTGAGGTAACAAATTTCACAACAATAGTGAAGATTATCATCCACTATTTCCTTAAACCCCTCTTCCCCAACTCCCCCCCACCCTCCCCCACCCCAAAAAAAAAATCTACCATTTGATATATATGATTAAAGAGTATGGTGATGATTAACAATAGAATGAAGAAGGGAACCGCACGAATTGATGATGATGATGATGATATTACGCATTATGTTCTGACTCTAACATTAATCATGGGCCCACATCCTAAGCCCTTAAGTACATAAATGCCCTAGCCTATTATTGCCATTAAAACAAATGATGATGACAATGATGATATGAAAACCTAAGCATCCAAACCTAACTACCAGTGTTACTCCACCAAGACATACATACCAGGGCTCTAAATGACCTCAATGCCCTTCTCTAAGTTTGCAAGTCATCAGAACCAAGACAATAATTTCGCCAATGCTTATGGGTTTCCATGTCCAAATAAAGTTGCAAACAAATGGGACCGAACTACCCTCATAAATCCAACGTCATACACAAAACGCGTTGAGGGTATTTTGGTCATATGGAGATAAGTACACAGACTAGACTACTTACTACTTCAGAGAGCGTATCCATGCATCATTTCATCCATAGAAGCACAGAAAGGACGAAAACGCAGAAATTTAGAGCAGATAGAAAAATAAGGCTTTTGAAAATTTCGAAGCTTAAACAAAGTTGCAGAGAGCTACTTTACAAAATAGGCTAAGAACAAAAGATGAATAACCCATCTACACAGATACACATCATTCATCACTCGACATTTTTTAATCACTACCGGAGATGTCGGTTTTCAAGCTTAGAATCTCATTTCTCTGTTCAAACAGAGGAAGGATTGAAAATTTGTGAGAAAAGCTTGAAAACCCATCTCCGATTCTACATTACTGAGATGGGTTTCCATCTATTCCAAAATATTTTTCAGTAACAGAGCATATGGAATAGAACTCTTACTACTGTTCTAATTACATGCAAGAACCCCAAAAAGAAGAAGAAGAAGAAGAAAGAGAAAAAAAAAAAAAAAAGAGGAAGGGGAACCTAATGCCCTTGTTGTCGTTGCTTTAGATTTTAACAGAAAAAGCCAGAATCGCCATTATCGAAGTTGAGTGCATAGCTGAAAGGGTCATAATGGAAGCTAAGCCTCTGCTTCGATCTTCCCTTCACTTGCCTTCGAATCTCTGCTCGAACCCTCCAAAATAAACTCCTGAACTTTCTCTTCCCGGAATCAAGCACAAACATTGGATCACAATAAACCCCCATACCAATCGCCATTTTCATAATCCAAACCAAACACAGAGAAACAAGAAGAAGGAGGGAGAAAGAGAGAGATAGAGAAAGAGAAAGCTCTGAGAGCAGAAGCAGAACGAGAAGGTTCGTAAGAAAGAAGGGTATATAAATAAGAGCACTGTAGTGTAGTGTAGACTATGTAGTCGTCCATAGCTTGCTAGGCAAGGCGATATGGAAACACCTTTTTTTGGGTGCAGTACAGTTTCTGCAGCATTAGCAGATACTGCAATCTGCTCTTGCAGTCTCTGGTGTCTACGGCGCCAAGGAAAAAGTAGAAATGAAGCTGTGTGGGGTCACATGGCGGGGCTCACTGAGGGTTTTGGAGGGTTTTGGTTTGGTTAGATTGGTTTCTGGGTCTACTGTACTGTTATATTCCCTTTTGAAAAAGGTTGTTTTTTTGCTTCAGATGGAACTACAGTAGGGCATCTAGGGTCTGAAATTACTGTTTGGGAATCTTTCTTTTCACTTGATTGATCAATATAGTAGAGATTCCAATCTTATGGTTTTAATGATATGGGGTTATGGTATTCTGTAATCCCTTGGTGGGGTTTTGGGTTGGATTGTTTGATCAATTGAGAAAAGATATTTGGAAATCAGGGTTGGATGATCTCAGCCATGAAATGATGTTATGGGATTTGCCATGATTGCAATGGTGAAGAAGAAAAGATTCTTCATCTGCTCCTTCTCCTTCTTTTTTTTTTTAATTTATTTTTGGTATTAATAAGAAAATATTATTTTTCATGTGAATGAAATTTGAACTTTTCAAGTCTAGTCTTGGGAGCAGAGACTTATGACTTTTGGGGTGCATGTGGATGGTACACAGTACAATAGGTATACAAAAGACATGGACTAATGTGAAACCTTGTTTTTGGAAAAGAATAAAGCAGAGAAAGTAAAAATCCTCCTGCAATAACATCACCAAATAAAGAAAATGGTGAGAAGAATTTGATAAAAGAACTCAAAATTTAAATTGCTTGCTGTTTAGCTGTTATGGGTTTGTTGTTTTTTTGAAGTACTTAAATTGAATCCTGAAGCCATATATGTTCATTGTTTCAAGATACTTGTAATAATTTCAAGAACAAACAGATGACAAATGATTGAACCATGATTTAGAGCATTAGACATCCTAGATATATGGTTTGATCAGGCATGCATATGGGTCTGTTGAATCCTCTGGGTTGAAAATTGTGACTAAATGTAAATGATAAAAAAATTTAACAGAAACGATTATGTTAATTGTGAATCAAATAGGTTTTTATTTCTTTTAAGTTATAAAACATTTTTTTTTCTAATGGTTATTATACAACATTTAAGACTCATAATCACTCTAAAATCACATAAATAAAAAAAAAAAATGTATTAGACCAAAAATCAAATTTTTAAAACAAAAATATTATAGTAAAAAACCCAAGTAATCAAGTTCCACCTCGATTCTATTCCCAAATTCAATATTGAAACCAAATTCTATTTGATTCGATTCTGATTATATGATCCAAATCCAAATTCGATTTTCGAATTCGGTTCCAAATTAACACCTTAGACAAAATTGATGGTCCGAATGGGTGGTTCAAGTACATGGTCCAAATCTTCTTCCAAAATAGTACTATACTATTGGGCTTGGCCCTTGTGGAGGTGGAGGTGAAGGTGGAGGATGTGGTATAAGTATAACCCTAAAGTCATAAGTCAAACGGTGTAGAAAGTAGAAAGTAGAAACAGCCAAAAGAGTTATAGATGGGGCCATGTGGGGAGAAGTAGCATTAAATGAAGATGGTCTTGGGGGGCTCAAATTCCGTCTTATAAATGGAGAGAGAGAGAGAGGAGAGAGAGAGGCATTGTGTCGTGTGGATGAGTTGATGTGGTGTGTTGGGAGTCCAGGGAAATGTCGGACCTCGTTTCACGAGTAGTCCTCCACCCAGTGCCCCATCAGCCCATCCCTACCCCTATTCCCTTTCATTCGGCCCTTACCCCATGGGACTATAGGAGGGTAAAAACATGAAAGCAAATCTGGGCAAATTGTAAACAGGTCGAGCCGTCGTTTTCTCTATTTCTGGCATTGAGTATTTCCTGCTTCCCTTGGGTTTGTTGGATGGGATTTACCAATCCTCATACCTTACACTCTATCTACATTCTACCCCTACTGCCTTCCTTCTTACCCTCCTCAACTTCTTTTAACCCCCCACCCCATTGAAACATCTTTGTCTCTGACTCCCCCTCTGACTCTCTCTGTCTTTTTTTCTCTCTCCTTCTTTCAGGGTCAACGATTCTGTCCATATACAGATGGTGGATTTTTCCTCACTTCACATTGGATACCTAATGAACCTCTTAATAAAAAATAAATAAAAATAAACTAATTGGTCGGATTTTTTTTTTTTCTTTGCCAATATATACCCATCAATGATACAAAAACCAATGAGGAAAATTAGTAAAAGAAAAAATTCCCATATTAGAATCTTGGGGCAAAAGCATTTGAGGTCGGATCCTTATTAGTATCAATGGTGACTAACACCAGCACCAATATCGCTACGGATCCGTTGTTATAGACACTAATACCATATAGGCACCAATTAATGGATTGACATTTTTGGCTTATGGAAAAAAGAATTTTGTCTAAGAGCGTGGTTTATACCAATGCTCCCATGTGTGTTGTGTGTGTTTCTATTATCCTAGGTGATTAGACCTCTTTGTATTTTGGGAAAGAATGAGACATAGGGAGCGTTGACACAGAATGCGCTCCCGAATAGATAACTAATTCTCTTGTCTTATTTATGCAAATATATTATTATATTTTAGGGTACAAGAACTTTTCCAGTTAGGTATAGGAAACACCAAATATGGAGGTTAATAGGAGCACACACGATAGCATCTTTAGCTTACAACGAAGGTACAACGTGGTCTTTTTTGTGCCCGGCTTAGATTTGGTGTTTCTTACGCCATGCTTATAAGGTTCTTTTCCCTATATTTTAACTCCATCCTTAATCTCTCCTCAATCAAACCCAAGAATGAAGATGGGATTCAATCTGAAGTCCCTACTACAACCAACTAATATGTTTACTGACTATGCACTAAGATCTACCATATTCCATTGTCACTTTAGGGCAAGTGTTTTCTATCTGCAAGATGCCCCTACACCCACACATAGGGGCACACACACCTAGGTGGAGGCACGGTGGTCATTGCATGCTCTTATGTCCTATGGCGCAAGGGTTTTTCACAAACAAAAGAAATTTGTCCCTTCGCTTTATTATTAGTATTAGGGTCAGATGATAAAATTAAAAAAAGAAGGGACCTCTAACGCCACGACTCATGTTGGAATTATTATTCTTCTCTACAAGAGATCGCCATCAGATTGTGTGGACTCTGCACTAGTGTGGGCATTAATAACATCCATAAAGATATCAACATTGATAGATTTTCTAATTTCATATAGAGTACATCATTAAATTCAAGGCCTCGTGTTTAGGTATAAGAGCCATGCAACTCATAGCTTTTTTTTTCCTGTTTCCTTTATGGGAAAATGATCTCTATCAGGGAGTGCAACGTACTCTAGCATACTTCCATGAACTTATGTCTCTCATCTCCTATTAAAAAGACATTACCCCCGAGTCCACATCTTCTGCAATGAGCAATGAAGTGTGGTGAACATCAAATGACTAAGAGCATCTAGGCATTTACCCCAATAAACTCCTAGCCACCCGTTGCACCAATTGCAGTGATTTTCTTACTATTACCCCCTCGATGTGAGAGGGGAGAGAGAAACAGGAAGTGCTACCGTATGCTACACTTCCATACAGAACACTAATTCTATGATTTTATTTTACTTTTACTGAATAAAGGCAAATGATTCAGGTCGAGCTTCTAATTTATGATCATAAATCAATGATAACCTTAATATAAATCAGAAAAGCAATGGAATTTTGGAATTCTTCAACAAGGTAAAGTGCCTTTTCAGAATTCAGAGTTTCAGACACAAAAGCATAAGCAATTCCGGTTTAGAAAGTGGAAGAAAATAATTCTAAAAGAATTGTGCAGACTGCAGAATGAACAGTAAAAAAGAGACTCCCTATTTCTATTTCTATTTCCCTCTCAGTTTTCATTTTCCTAGTGGTCACAGTCACACAGTCAGTCCCACAGTACAAGGGCAAAAGGGTGACTTTAATACCTCTGGTATTTCAAAAAGCGTCGCAGCGAAATTCCCGGCGTGCGGGCGTGCGCCTTGCTTGCAGATTAGCAGTAATAATGATCGCATAACGGTAATTCTCTCTCAAGGATATTTTGTGCATTTACAGGATTAACCCTATAAAAACTCTGAATTTCTGATTGATTAGGTTTATGTTTTAAAAAAAAAATTTGATTTCGTTTCGTGAATAGTATCGGTTTGATACCAAATCGACAATGGATATCATATCGATTGAACGATACGGACCAGTGGTCAAAGTATAAAAAAAAAATTTAAATCAAGGATTTTTTTTCACCATTTGATACCAATCCGTGCTAATACCGTGTTAGTTTTGGAGATGGCCAAAATCATACAACTCAAAGCATGATTAGGTGGGGTTCAACCATAGTTTTTGGGTATTGGTTGTTGATTAGTATTTGGCATAAGTTGATTTTGATAACTGACCGATTTTGTAGGTCGAAAGATATAAATCAAGGATAAAATGGTCAAAAGTCATATTTAAGAAAATATAGAGGCAAAATCATAGATCCGTGTTGATATCATATCCATCTCTTAGGTGATTGATTCCCAATCCGATACCATGCACTAAAACCATGGGCTCAACATTTCTGAACAGATGACACTTGGACTTCTTTTTTTTTCTTCTCTTGGCTTCAAAGATACCCAATGTTTCTCAAAATTGGTATATTTAAATGCAAGGGTCTGAAATGACCTCTATGCAAAGTGAGGATAAAAATATATACATTATGGTCCTTTCCATACCCTAAAATGGTGAGAACATAGCGAAAACTACTTGTTCAACAATATCTTTATATCCTCTTTGCCCCCTCACTCAATATTCTCCGAAATCCCATTAAATTTTGGAGAGAAAAAAAAAAATTTGATCCCCACTTTCTTCAACAACCAACCAAACATTCCAAGAAACATAAGAAAAATTGCATTTTTTTTTTCTCACAATTTGTTACTTCAAAAAGGGTGAAAAAAAAAAAATACAATGTGGGAAAGTGGGGTTTTGATCTCT
>NC_056561.1:13031145-13056082 GCF_013358625.1 Macadamia integrifolia
TCCACTCACTGCATGCCCTTTTGCTGTAAGACCATTAGTTATTGACATTTCACTATCTTTGTTCACTTTGTGTTTGCAGCTTTTTCTTCAACTTTCTGTTTTCTATGGCTTGTTTTGGAATACTGATCAGTCCCTTTGAGATAACGATTTGTGTCCCTAGCTAGGTCTTACCAGTAACCACAGAGAGAGAGAGAGAGAGATTGAGATTTAATTCACCTCTCTCTCTATATATATAGGTTTCATCTTTCATGTGTGATAGGTCTTGGAATATGTTTTCATGGCTGGTTTGAAATGGGTTTGTGGTCCCACTTTTCTAAAGTTACTAGTTTGTGCAGAGAGAGAGAGAGAGAGAGAGAGAGAGAGAGAGAGAGAGATTTAACATATAGGTTTGATGGGTGATGGGTCATGGAATGTGTTATCATGGTTGTTTGAAAAGGGTTTGTTGTCCCATGACTCTAGGGTTAGTATATAAGGGGAAATAGAAGATCAGAGACAAATAGCTTTCACCTTTTATTTAATAGTATTGTGAGTGATGGGTCTTGGAATTAATGGGTTGACTCATGGGCCAATATGGATCTTTCTGAAAAGGTTGTGTTGTATGTCCATACTGAGGGCAGATCATCTCCCCATGCGTGAAGGGTAACTCTTCATGTCTTTTATCTTTCACAAATAAGAGAAGGTGCAAGGGGTATTTGTGGAAATAAAATGACGCATGTAATCACAAAATCATACATGAAGCCTTCATGCATGGGAGCTGATTCGATTGTATTTAATAAACGTTCAAGGTAATAATAAAATCATGATCACAAAAATTTTTGTTTTCATTTTTAAATTGATTCCCCTTCTCTTCCCTTCCTTCTACTTGCAATAAGATGGGGGTCTTCTACCGAAGAAAAAAAAAACAAAAATGGAGGTCACACTGTTTGTGATTATAGGGAGAGGGTTCTCTAAATGGCAGTGTGACCTCTACACCAATGCAAGGGCCGATGGGAGGGCACATAAAAGCATCAATAAGGGTGAGATTTTCACCTTTCATGAGTGGCGGGGTGATCATTTTGCCTATCTATGTTTAGGTGCAGGTACCATGCTGCCTTTCAGGATTCTTTTTCCATTTTGATTAGATGATCCTTATGTTCACAATTTTTGCTCATATATTCTTGAATTTGGATCCGCTACACGCACATTCACTTGGACATACATGTAATTAAGGATCCACACATGTCTCTTTCACTTCCATATATATCCCTCTTCATCCCTTAAATGGTAGGGAATGGGACAAGTGTTGGATCCTCACATGTATCGATATACATCTAGGTAAACAAACACACGTGTAGCGGATCCAAATTCTATATTTTTCAAATATTTTCTTTGCATTGATGAGTAATTATGATTTTTTTTTTTTTTTAGGTTCAGATTTAGGATCTTGATGATTGATATTAGGGTTCAGACTTCTATTTAGAATTGTATTACTTTATGGATCTGATGACCCTTAATAATGATTTTGGGGGGGGTGGGGACAATTACTAACATAATGGAAAATCTTTTACTGCCCATTCCTACCATTGGACTGGGTTAAGGCCCAGTCCAAGGCTGAGGTATCCCTAGCCGGCCCAATTGCACCACTAGGTGTCTGAGCAAAAGTTCTAATGAAAAATTCCCAAAGTAAATAAAATCTTCCAGATCAAACCAATAAAGGATTTGTGAGTTCATGGGAAGAGAATAAAGTACTCCCTCAGTTCTCCTTCTCATGTAATCCCTAAAAAAGGGATTCAACAACAATAGTTATAATCTTAGAAACCAATACTAAATAATGTGTTAAGATATGGCTCAATCAATGCATCTCTAAGATGCGAGTCAGAATAACAGAGAGGTCAAACGGAATATGCGAAGTCATGCTAGAGTTGGGAATCCATTTCTCGACGACGACGAAGTAATAATATGTATGGAGACCAACAAACGTTTGTGGAAGCTTTGTTAGAGTCGGAAATTCATATAAACTCTTTTCTATTATTTTATCTGAGAATAAAATAAGGACAATTAAAATGTGTCAAATTTTAAATACACCAATATAACTGTCATTTAGACAATCCCCACAAATTAAGAATAAGAATCAATTATTGAACTTATTTCATTTTTTCATTGCCATTGGGGTAATGAAGGGCGAGACAAGAAACTCACAAGGGAGTCGGACAAGGGACCCATGAGGGGTAAGCAAGCGGGGCCACGGCCCACAAGGGCACACTTATTCCAAGATAGGGGTGCCGGTTGATTCATCACCACTCAATGTGAATGAATCAAATATGGGTGGATTTTTTTTTTTTTTTTTAGTACATTATAGAAGTGGGGAGGGAAAAGGTAACAACAATAGATTCGAACTTGTTAGATCAAACACCAAGAAACACAAATAATAAAGAGACAATAGATCCGTATGACACAGAGATTTACGAGGTTCACACACCAGGGTGGTGTGCTACGTCCTCGGGCGAAGAAGAAGATGATTCACTATGCAGAAGAGAGATTACACCCTAGCAGCGGCGAGAAAAACTCGCCCTGAAACCCTAGCTGCCCTAGCTGCGTGAAAACCCTAGAATACAATGACTTTCTCAACAAACAGTACATTATATATACTCCAAAATCGTGGGTCGACCCACCGGGTCGCAGTCGATCTGGTTGAACTGTACCACTGGGGCTACGCCCCCGCACCCCCA
Source organism: Macadamia integrifolia (assembly GCF_013358625.1). Lineage (NCBI taxonomy): Eukaryota > Viridiplantae > Streptophyta > Magnoliopsida > Proteales > Proteaceae > Macadamia > Macadamia integrifolia. Next base: position 13,033,854 of record NC_056561.1, read on the forward strand.
TACGAGATCAGTGATGGGCTCCGGGCTTGGGCATATCGGCCCAACCCCTCTACTTCCATCACAGATCTCAGAAAATTTTTCATTTGAGTCGCCACCAAAATATGTCGGATCGGGTCAATCTTCAAAACGAGTCAAAAATTCGAGACAAACTTAACAGAACTCAAGACCTCTTGGTGAGCCTAGACTTATTTGAAACCTTAGTTGCACATGGTAATGAATAGGTGAAAATAACATCCACACCTTTCCCTCCTTTTTTTTGATTCAAAATGAAATCTTCTTTCTTTCTACCAAAAACAGGAAACCTTCTTTCTGGTCTTTAGAAGATGTCGGTGAACACTTTTGGGGAATTCCATTTCCACAGATGTTTACTTTTGTTAATCACATACTGAGTCACTGACTGTGCTTTAGCTTAATAGAGTTGTAAAGTGTAAGCTTTTATAATATTCCTACTGAGTGGGGTGGTTGATCATGGAATTATAAAATATATCGTATCCCATCGCACAAGTATCACACTACACATGATTTAGTCTAAATTTTCAAATTTTCCTTTTTTATGAGACAAAGTTTTTCGAGAGCAACCCTTGTGCCACAGACATTTGAGGGGCACGGAATGATTATCTTGCCCCTCCTTAGAGGCATGTGCCCCTATGCCTGAAATGCACCGTCGCTCTAAAAAAAAAATAATAATAAAAAAAAAAAAAAAAAAACCCTATTTTATTTAACAAATGAATAAATAAAAATCCATGATAAACATGATATAACAGGACAAGGCAACTATTTTATTATTTTGTGATTACCTAAACTCTGTTTTGCCTTTTTCTCTAATAGAGAAGTGTAATGAATTGATCACGTTTAAGTTAGTCTAACATGAATTTCTGCACGTTAAACTTGAAATACCATAGCTGAGAAAGGTTTCATAAAGGGCCCATAATTTTTTGTTTGGGCCCTTATGAAACCATTACATGGTACATATGGCCGGTGAAGCCCATATTTATTAATATTAATATTAATATTTAATTTGTGTGAGGTTAGTATACAATACAAGATGCTCCACTTTAATGTGCCATTTTTTCATGATTTTATTATAGGGGAAAACATGATCAAGGCCAAATTTGAAAGTTGAATAAATTATAATTATAATCACAATGCATTGGATATGAAAATTAAATTATTTTGATCCAATAACCTTAATTGTCCACTGAATTTAATTGTGCACTTAGTGGGCAATGTATTAGAGGATGGTAGATTCCATTTTGGATTGACTTTAAATTTAGGAGAGAGAGTTCCATGAAAGGCAACAGGCATCAACTGGGATGCGATTTTTGTCTTTCATAAGGGATAGCGTGGTCATGTCTCACCCTCTGGGCACCATGCTATCTTTCAGGTTTTGTTTTTTCCGCTAAATTAATTTGTACTAGCTCACTGCTCTAAAGGGGTGTCATATTGGAATTTAAGAGAATAGGGAGAAGGGTTATGTTACTTTCAAGTATATTGGTACAATTTTGAAAATGTAATCATCGGGGTATACCAATAATTATAAGCATACTTAATGGTGATAGTGAAAATGTTCTAATTAATTAATATTTATATACTTCAGAAGTGATTTGCAACAAGGCACTTTTCAACATTTATAGAGATGATATCTTCTAGAAACATAGATCGAGGGAAGGTAGATAGTTCGCCTCTCCTATACCCCACCTTTCTTCATATAATAGTAATAGGGAGAAAAGAATCACGTCTGCCTAGGTATATATCTATGCCTAAACAAAGCAGGTCCGGAAAGACCATGCAATTGAAGATGCTTGTGTATGTCCTCCCATTGGTCATGCACAATGGTGTGTACCTACACCAGACAGCATTCTCATGGCCTTAGTAGTTTAAGTTAATAATAAGTGTGGCCCAATAAGCCCATTGGGGGTCTGACGAAATCTAAGTTGAGATCGATCAAAGCTGATACTCATTCAGATCAACCTGGATCAAACATAAATACTTCTAGGTTCAATAGATAAATTTTTTTTTTTTGGTTACTATTTTACCCTTTGTCCATACTTATCCATCAATACCGTATCTGCTAAGAATCTAGATTGGTCAAAGCCAATATCAATCCGATCGACCTGCTCAAACCAATTCAATCCGATTCATCAAGCCATGGTGGTAACTGTAAGTTGAAATGAGAAAAGGACACGAATCCAAAATGGTGGGAGTTGGTAGTTGGAAACTGAAAATTATTTCGGATCAGATTTTGACTGAGAGCTTTAGAGGAGTGTTGAAGGTGACTAAAATTAATTCAAAAGAGTAGAGAATATGTACAATTTATTCCCAACGTATTCCCTTGCTTTCTTGAACACTCTAAATATGTGATCAATCTAAACTAACGTACCCTACACTTGGGGAATTATGATGGGATGATGTGGAAGAAGTAGAGTGCACGTAGGCCATGGGGGACTAGTTTTATTAAAACGAATCAGGATAATTTCTCTTCACCCACATCAAAGAGACGAGTCTAGGTGTCTATTATCCAATTCGTAAATAAGAGGTCAGAGTAATTATGACCGTAGATGGTTGAAGAAAACTTTCTCCTAATCCAATTTACCACATTTCATGAATCAATTTGACTTCATATGCATTCTAATAATCTACAATTCATCTATTAAGAAAAAAAAGTGTCACGAGTTAATTTTATTGTGTAGGCATCTTTGACTCCGTAGTATTAAGGGGAAGACGAATGCTAATTGATTGTTGGGCCAATGAAGGGTTGTACATCTGCATCAATAGGGGTGGGTTTTTATTATATCATAGGGACAAAGTCATTATTTCATCTCGGTTTATATCTAGCTACAAGAATCATAAACGATCAGATAGTGTTATTTTCCCCTTCGTATTTGATGGGAGTATGAAATGAAATACTCCCAGCCACAATGCCTCCCCCATTCCCAGTCAAAATGTGATCCGAAACCAATTTTCAGTTATGTCTCATTATTAGTTTCTTTTCAACTACCAACCCAACGATCTTCAACACGTGCCATTTTCTCATTCCAGCTAAACTACCCATCCATATTAACCGGATAAATACTCTCCTATAGTCTAGGAAGGATAGTATTCCCAAAATCACTGTGGTGGGACCCACTTCTTTTTTTTTTATTAATAGATGGGACCCACCTGATGTTATCCATTTTTATATATAACTGTGAAGCTCTGAAGTTGTGAATGTCTGTGAGCTGTTCTTGAAAAAAAATTCTTTATTTTTGTTCCAATTTCCACAACTCTATCAATCGATCCTCTTCAATAGGAAGCTCACTGAAGCAAAGCAATGACTGTGGAAATCCAACTTTACACTGGAGATAGAAGAATAGAAGATCCAAATCCACCCAAGAAGGAGACGAATCAAAACAAACTCACCCTCCTCCCACTCATCTTCCTCATCTACTTCGAAGTCTCCGGTGGCCCTTTCGGAGAAGAACCAGTCGTTAAAGCCGCCGGACCCCTGTTCGCCATCTTGGGTTTTCTTGTATTCCCTTTCATATGGAGTATACCAGAAGCCCTCATTACGGCCGAGCTTGCCACCACCTTCCCCGGCAACGGTGGTTTTGTCATCTGGGCTGAAAGAGCTTTCGGCCCTTTTTGGGGTAATCTCATGGGCTACTGGAAATTCATTAGTGGCGTCGTAAACAATGCTGCTTACCCTGTTCTCTGTGCAGATTACCTCAAACTCGTCTTCCCAATTTTCGCTTCAGGTACCCCTCGCGTTGCTGCTATCTGTGGATCAACTCTGGTCTTGTCTTTCCTTAATTACACCGGCCTCGCCATTGTTGGTTACACTGCCGTTGCTCTGGGTTTCGTCTCTCTGCTTCCTTTCTATATAATGGGTTTTGCTGCCATACCCAAACTTAAACCCCATCGGTGGCTCAGTATGGGTGAGCCTGGATTGAAAAAAGATTGGCAATTGTACTTGAATACTCTGTTCTGGAACTTGAATTTCTGGGACAATGCAAGTACTTTGGCAGGGGAAGTAGATAAACCCCAGAAGACCTTCCCCAAAGCTCTGTTATTAGCAGGGTTCATGACCATTATTGGTTATCTGGTACCTCTATTGGCCGCAACCGGAGCTCTTGAGTTAGAACAAGACAGATGGGATTCTGGGTTCCTGGCTGATGCAGCAGGGATGATGGTTGGTGATTGGCTCAAAATTTGGATCGAGATTGCAGTTTTGTTGTCTGGGATTGGACTCTTCGAAGCCCAGTTGAGCAGTGCAGCTTATCAGGTCCTTGGCATGGCAGATCTGGGTTTCATCCCCAAATTCTTCTCCTTGAGATCAAAATGGTTCGATACCCCATGGGTTGGGATCCTTTTGTCTAGTATAATCACACTAGCGATCACATTTATGGACTTCAACAATATCATAACAGCGGCGAATTCCTTGTACAGTTTGGGGATGTTGTTGGAGATTGCTTCATACATCTGGTTGAGAAAGAAGTATCCTAAGATGGATAGACCATACAAGGTGCCAATGGGAATGGTGGGATTGGTGATTATGTGTATGATTCCACTTGGGTTCCTGATATTCGTCATGGTTATGGGGTCAAAGCTTTCGTTTTTGATTAGTGGGTCTGTTACTGGTATTGGAATTGTGGGCTACTTCGTCATGAAATTCTGTAAATCTCGCGGCAGCTGTTTCGAGTTCACTAAGCAGGAGGAGGAAGACAAAGAAGAGGGAGGCCAGGAGGGAGGGGTTGTTTAATTTCTTTTATTTTTCATTGTTAACTTCACTTCACAGAGTACAGTAGAACTCAGAAAACTCTGTAAATGAGGACTCATGACTCAGGACTCAGGGACTCAACTCAGAAGAACTGAAGAAGGAAGAGGAGGAGATCTCATGTGTAATGGGAATTGAGCATTTACAGATTTACTGTTGTTTCAACAAAAGAAAAAAGGGGAGAAGAAGTGGAGAGGAGGTTAGGACTTTTTCAAGGGGAGAGAAGAGAGATAAACATAGATATGGGTATGCCAAGATTATGCCCTAACCTTTTCTCACAAAAGAAAAGAAAAATACTGAGATTTGTAAAGAAAAAAAATAAAATAAAAGGCCCTATCTATGTTGTGTACTAAGTCATATAAGAAGATCCAATAATTGGATTATTCTGTTTTCCCATTTGCTTAGTCTTTTTTATTTATTTTTTATTTTTTTATTTTATCTTTTTATTTTATGTCTTTTGCATCGCACATCTATGTATTAGTTAATTTGTAATGGAATTCATAATGGTATCGGTAAAACTAAGTGCTCTAGAAACAAACAAAATGAATAAAGTGAGATGAGATCACTTTCACTATCAATGAAGAATGGGTCTATTCAAGGATCTCTATGATTACAAAGAAAACCATCTCACTGCAAATATATAGTAAAATTCTACATAGGTACATATTACCGAAATACCAATGCAATCCTAAAAAAAAAAATTCCTCAAGGACTGCCACCCTCAAACCCTTGCCATGGACTTGCCAATTTGCTAAGGCCCTAGTAACAAAAATAACACACAAATGGGTCTCGGACCTTTTGAAATCAAACCACAAATGCGATTTATAGAATACAAGACACCAAATTCCAAGATAAAAAATGTCTAAAATTCTTAGAGAATGGAGAAAGACTCGAATGGTTTGGCCTTTGGAGGGCTACATAGTAAGCTGATTAAACTGTAAATCTTACATTTTTGGTATGTGACCGAAGCCACTCATCCTCTATCGGTCTTGTGCACGGGGCAATTTCAAAATCTCCATTGCCTCCCTTGGGGAGAAGAGTGAGTTGATGAGAGGCGTTTTGAACAAGGGATGGATAAGATCAAAACCTTACTAACTCCACTGACTCATGGGTTGCCATCATTTCCATCTCCAAGTTTCAGACTTATTTCCTTTTAAGATGCTGCACCAGGCCCATGAGCCCATATCATACTTCACCGCTTTCCATGAGTCTCTAACATTAAAGTGGTTATAATAAAGGTTGATTAAAACACTAGGGCTATGGTTATGTTTGGTTGCAAGGAAAATTTAAAAGAGAGGAAAATGAAATTTTCAATTTAAAAAATAAACTTATGTAATCATTGGAAGAAAATCTTTTCAAGTACGCCAGCTCCTCTAGCGTACATCGGAAAACTCAAAAAACTCTGTAGTGAAGACTCAGGACTCAGAAGAACTGAAGAAGGAAGAGGAGATCTCATGTGTAATGGGAACTGAGCATTTACAGATTACTGTTGTTTCAACAAAAGAAAAAAGGGGAAAAAAAGGAGGAGGTTAGGTATGTCATCGGCTTTTCTGGAGTTGACTATTCAACTATTGGGGTGATGAGAGACACAGAGGACTTTTTCAAGGGGAGAGAAGAGAGATAAACACAATCTTTTCTCATGAAAGAAAAAAAATACTAAGATTTGTAAAGAAAAAAAAATAAATGGCCCTGTCTATGTTGTGTACAAAGTTATTTTAAGAAGATCCAATAATTGGATTATTCTATTTTCTCATTTGCCTAGGCCCTTTCTTTTTTTTTTTTTTTTTGTAAATTTCCTTTGCATCTCACACTTGTGTATTAGTTAATTCGTAATGGTATGGATAAAGCTAAGGCTGCATTTAGTAGTTATCCAGAAAATATCATTTTTTCTGTTCTATGGGAACAAAAGAATGGAATAAAGTGTTTGGTGTCAATTTAGTGAGTGTGTGTGTGTGTGTGTGTGTTTTTTGAACGAAAAGAAAAGAAAAAAAAAAGCACTAGAAAGAAATGATGGAATGACAAAACATTGTTCCGTCATTTCCATTTCATTCCGAATAAAAAAAAAAAGTGAAAACTAGGATAATTGTTCCTGAAACAGGTTCACCAAACACCATTTCTTTTGTTTTAAAATGGCATTTTAGCACAGAAACTGAAAATTCTATTTCTAACACGAAACGTCGTGTCTAGAACTGAATGATTACCAAACGCAGCCTAAGTGCTTTAGAAACAAGCAAAAAGAACCATAATGAAAAGAATAAAGTGAGATGAGATCTGTTTCACTGTCAATGAAAAATGGGTTTACTCAAGGATCTCAATGATTACAAAGAAAATCATCTCATTGCAAATATATAGTGACATTCTACATAGGCACATATTACCAAAATACCCATGTAACACTAAAAAAGTTTCCTCAAGAACTGCAGCCTCGAACCCCTACAATGGACCTACCAATTTGTGAATGCCCTAGTAGCAAAAATAACACACAAGGTGGGCCTCGGGCCTTTTGAAATCAAAACACAAATGTAATCCATAGAATACAAGACATTAAAAGCCAAGAGAGACAATGTCTAAAATTCTTAGAGAATAGAGAAGACTCGAAGACTTGGTGTGGAGGCTTACATAGTAAGCTGATTAAAGTGTATATCTTACATTTTTGGTATGTGACCGAAGCCACTCATCCTCTATCGGTCTTGTGCACAGGGCAATTTTCAAAATCTCCATTTCCTCCCTTGGGGAGATGAGTGAGTTGATGACAGGCGTTTAGAACAAGGGATGGATAAAATCAACACCTTACTAACTCCACTGATTCATGGGTTGCCATAATTTCCATCTCCAATTTTTAGACTTATTTCTTTTTAAGAGGCTGCACAAGGCCCATGAGCCCATATCATACTTCACTGCTTTCCATGAGTCTCTAACATTACAGTGGTTACAATAAAGGTTGATTAAAACACTATGGCTATGATTTATGTTTGATTGCAAGGAAAATTTATAAGAGAGGGAACTGGAATTTTCAATTTAAAAAAGAAACTTATGTAATCATTAGACGAGATATTTTCAAGTGTGTCAACTCTTTCAGCGCACATCGAACAATTGGGAGGCACTTGGGGTGTGTGTCCTGGTGCTACCTATTGTCCAATGTGCGTTGCAAGGGCTAGTGCAATTGAGAGGATCTGGGTCCGTAATCATTACCTCATGTAATCCCATGTGATTGTATAAACTACTTACATTTTTTATCATATTAGGTAATGATACATTTTCAAGTAAATTTTTATAACAAAAGGTTTTGGCTGCAAAAGTGAAATTTAAATAATCAAAATTTGGAATGATTTAAATAGTCACATGCAATAATAATTACAAAAGTTTATATTTTAAGTTTGAAATTTTGAATTCCCTTTCCTTGATTTTCTCTTCCAACCAAATGAAACCTCAAGGTCTCTAAAACTGAAATAATTGACCCAACCAAGTAGTCCATGAGATGATCCAGGCTTACCTTGGTAGGTGGCGCTGCTCCCTTGGAGAGTGCTTATTGACTTGGTTAGTTGATCAATCGCCCTTGGGGCCCTTGGGACCCTTGGGACATCGAAAAAAAATATCAATATTGTCCCATTATGTACTCTTTCTAGCTTTCCAAGAGGTGTTTGACCCCTATGTGGGTCCTTCCTTGACTCCTCTGTATGTCTATTGTATGGCCCCCTAATGGGCTCCTTGCACCAAAAAACAAAAGACTACCTAAGCCTGGTGGGTGGCATTGCTCCCTTGGAGAGTGCTTAGTGACTTGGTTAGTTGATCAAGGCCCCTTGGGGCATCTAAAAAAACATCTATATTGGTCCACTATGTACTCTTTCTAGTTTTTCAAGAGGTGTTTGATCCCGATGTGGGTCCTTCTTTGACTCCTTTGTATGTCTATTTTATGCCCCTAGGGGAATCATTGCACCAAAAAAAAAAAAAAAACCCCATTTGCCCAATAAGGTAAATATCTAAAACCCAATAACTGATCCCATTTTAGTCCACAACTTGTGGCTCATTAGAATACGATCACGTGGTCATATGAGTTAATATCCAACATCTGTCTTTTTTATTTCTAAATATACCCCTCTTTATCCTTGTAAATTGTAAAAGTATTACCAAAAAAAAAAAGGCAATGCCAACCTCCCACTACGAGGCCACACAAGCAACAAAAATAAACATTTACAAATGAAAAATATGAAAATTTGGCTTCGCCCGGACTTGAACCGGAGACCTTCAGTGTGTTGGACTGACGTGGTATAAGTCTAGAATTTATGCAATAATTAAAACATTACAACTAAAGGATATTCCAAAGATGCAATCTCCTTTGTCCTCTTGGTTTGGAGAGCTACATGGTAAGCTGATTAAACGGTACTTACACTTTTGGTATTTGACCAAATCCACTCATCCTCCATCGGTCTTGTGCACAGGGCTATCTTCAAAATCTCCATTGCCACCCTTGGGGAGAAAAGTGAGTTGATGAGGAGTGTTTTGAACAAGGTATGAATAAGATCAACACCTTACTAACTTCACTGATTCCATAGGTTGCTAGACATCTCCAAATTTTCTGACTTCATTTCCTTTTAAGAGGCTGCAGAAAGCCCATTAGCCCTTGTCATACTTCACTGGTTTTCATGAGTAACATTAAAGTGGTTACAGTAGAGGTTTGATGAAAACACTACGGCTATGGCTATGTTTGGTTGCAAGCAAAATTTAAGAGAGGAAACTGAAGTTTTCAATTTAAAAAAGAAACTTAGTAATCATTGGAATGAGATCTTCTCAAGTGCACCAATCCTCTGCATTGTACATCAGATGGTTGGGAGGCACTTGGGGTGTATGCCCCGATACTATCAATTGTTCAATGTGCACTGGAGGGGTTGGCACGCTTGAAAGGATCTGAGTTCGTAATCATTACCTCATGTAATTCCAAGTGATTGTATAAACTACTTACATTTTTACCATATTAGGTAATGATGCATTTTACAAGTAGATTTTATTCTAAATTTTATAGCAAAAGATTTTGGATGCAAAGTGAAGTGAAATTAATAACCAAATATGGAATGATTTGGAGTTAGTGCCGTAATAATTATAAAAGTTTCTATTTTAAGTTTGAAAATTTATTTCAATTCCCTTTCCTTTATTTCACCTTCCAACCAAATGAAGCCTCAAAGTCTCTTAAGCTCAAACACTTAACCCAACCAATTACTCCATGAGCGATGCTTACCTTGGTCGGGGCGCTGCTCCCTTGGGTTGGTTAGTTGATCAAGCCCCCTTGGGTTTTAGAAAAAAACATCCATATTGGCCCACTATATACTCTTTCTAGCTTTCCAAGAGGTGTTTGACCCCTATGTGGGTCCTTCCTTGACTCCTCCACCCATAGTGGGCTCCTTGCACCAAAAAAAAGATAAATAAACTACTGAAGCCTGGTCAGTGACGCTGCTCCCTTGGAGAGTACTTACTGACTTGGTTAGTTGATCAAGCCCCTTTGCTACATTTAAAAAGGCATCTATATTGGCCTATTTTGTACTCTTTCTAACTTTTCAAGATGTGTTTGACCCCTATGTAGGTCTTTCCTTAACTCCTCCGTATGTCCATTGTATGACCCTAATGGGCTCAAAAAAAATAAATAAATAAATAAAAACCCACTTGCCCAAAAAGTTAGAGATTCCACATAAGCAACAAAGATAAACCTTTTCAAATAAAAATAAAAAAATTGGCTTCGCCCGGACTCGAACCGGAGACCTTCAGTGTGTTAGACTGACGTGATAACCAACTACACCACGAAACCAATTGGTTATTAGATGTCTGCAATCTTATATCATAATTTATACATCCAATCCTTGTCTCGTATTATCCATTTCAATATCCCAAAACTTAATAGGAATTTTCCTAAACAAATACAGACGTGAATCAAATTCAAATTTTCGATCATTTACATCCCTAATCTTTTTTTAGCATCTTTAACTTGTGTAACCTAAACCTTCCTCCCTTCCCCACCTCGCAAAGCAGATAAGATCCACTCTCAATTATCTAAGCTCTTTTACTCATTCTCTAGCACTTTGTCAAATCTTCAAAAACAACCCCTATGATAATTAATTAATTACTTACTTCTTCTTCTTCTTTTATTTTATTTATTTTTAATTATTAGTAGGATATCTATTCTAGTGAGATAGTTTCTATTCTGGATTATCTAAATCCAAATTTGGATATCCTATTATTAGATTCGGATACAAATCAAATTTGGATTTTCAATATGCATTTGAATGCTATTTTTTTAAGCATATTTGAAACTCCATATTAAGCTCCTTTTAAAAATATCTGATAATAAAACCAAATCATTAGATTATCCGTTAAATTGATTGTTATAAATTTTGCTTTTAACTTGGGAATGATATGGATAAGCATGTCCTCTAAACTTGTGCCAACTAATCTACGATGTGATAAGGATTTAAGTTTGTACTGCAACGCAAAACAAGGAAGCCATTCATAGTAAAACATGACAGTTTAGTTGGCACTCAAATTTTATACGTTTGTCATTTATGTCATCAATAACTCATTTGGTGAGTTTCAGTCTAAAAACTTTACACCACTTAGACATCATTAACAAATTGATTTCTATCAAGATATGAATGGTTTGTGGAGAAACTCAATGCTTGTAGGTCACATATGATTATATGGAGAAAGAATGCTCTTGGTCAGATGTTCACTATGTTAGCACCTGAAGTAATGAGAGTGTGTCAAGATTTTGGTCTTGAAGTTTGATAGGTTGAAAATCCACATGGTGCCATATCCATCCAATGATCACAATTGTAGTGTCACCCCCACTCCCACCCTTAGTAACCAACTTTTGGATAGATAAGAAGCCCTTGGATCATCTACATATAGTAATTCTTGGTTCATCTTTACCTATATGGCCCACCTTCTAAGTGGAATTCACTTGCATATTTCATGCATCAAATCAATGGAAGATTCATGTAACAATTAACCCTAAAGAGATAAGGGACATTTCGGTTACTTTTGAAATTCCAAAACCAAACCCAATTATGAAAGCCACAATAAATCAAAACAATTTAAACCTTCACCAAAATTGGCATGTTGATGATCATGAGACATGATGTAATTTTTTTTTTTTTTTTTTTGGGGACAAAATTTACAAAGAATTTAGATAATGTGGATGATAATCATATGTCTAGGAAACATGGTTGCCAAATAAGTCACAGGCAGCAAATATGTAGGGCCTATTAGATGATAAGCTAATGTGGATAGGCTTTGATGGAAACCGAAGCCCTAAGGCATGAAATTAAGGGACCCACTAAGCCCAATCCATAAACCTAGTAATCTGAAGCCCTAAGGCTTTGTTTGTTTCAATAGGAGAAAAAGAAAATCATTGGTTGATTCAAATTCAATTACCATTCATTGGTGAAATTTGGTGCAAAATTAAGTTTTTACCTAGGGCAGTTTTGTTGATTCTAATCATTTTAAAATGATTGGACTTTTTTTTTTTAAAGACAATGACAAAAAATTAATCTTTATAATAAAGAATGTGGATTCTTTTTTGATTTAATTCATATTTATTTTCTTTATTATTAAAAAAAAATATTCTACGATTTTGTTTAGTTGTAGACTAAACTATAATCTACAAAGATTAAAGTATTGGTATCAGTCGCTGTATCGGTCGGTCAAAATTAAGATACGTATCGGAGGGTATCGTATCGTATCGGAGATACACTAAGATACGCTAAAGATACACACATAAATGGATAGGAAACATTTTTTTAAACACTTTTGCATAAATAATTTGTTAAAAAAAAACTATTGATAATATGTATTATGCATAAACACTAAATTGAGGGTATCGTATTAAGAATTCAAGGTTTGTAGTAGTCCCATAAATGTAAAATCATTGTTTCCAACCTTGATTTCCACTTTAGTTAGAGAGAAATATGGCTGACAGCAACTTTAGAATAAAAACCCTTCAAAAAATCGTGTTTTTCTGAAAAATTACCCATCTTGGCCATTATATGACCGTAGCGCACTGTATCGGTACATACCGATACTCACTGATACGTACCGATACTCACCGATATGTATCGATACTCATCGATACGTACTGATATATATCGATACTCACCAATACGTGCCGATATATACATACTGATACTCACCGATACGTACCAATACATACCGAAACGTACATTTTACCTCAATTTTATATCTTCCATAAAGTCGTATCGAGGCATATCGTATCGTATCGATGTGTATTGGTGGTATATTGATGCATATTGGTATGTATTGTAGGATATATATCGATACGAAAGGATTTGAAAAATTCCATGTATCGTATCGGTGTGTATCGTATCGACCGGCTAAATTTAAGATACGTATCGAAGGGTATCGTATCGGTATCAGAGATACTTAAAACCATGATAATCTATGAATAGTATATGGACCAATAAAAAAGAGGGATATCGGCGAAAACATTGAATCAATAAAAAACTGGAATTGATATAGTCATTTCTTAAACCTTGGCTGAATCTTCATGTTTCGTGATCAGGTTTCATGGTTTTTTTTTTTAATTACTCATTCTCGCTTTTCAATCAAGACCTGATTTCAACCATGATTAATAGATAACATGATTAAGTTGGTAAAGGGAGAAAAAATGATGCAAGATATGGCTTATGTATTATTTGGTACAGTCATTAAAAATTTTAGCACATAAATACAAAGGGTAGTTATCCAGGTAGCAATGGAAGGTAATGCTTCAAAAAATCATATGATAAATCTGAGCCATTCATTTTATTTTATTTTATTTTTAATTCAAATGGTCTTTCCCACTCATAGTTAGGAGAATAGAATACACAATAATACCTAGAGTAATGGGGCATATGCATGGACATTCATGGAATGTGTGTCAATAAAAAGGGGGTATTTGATTTAATTAGACTTTAAATTTGACCCCATTAAGTTGGGATAAAGTTAAATTTTTTGTTGTTGTTATAGCCTTTAAAATTTGGCACGTGTCTAATATGGACCATGTCTTCTCTATCATACGATCGGAATTGATATATCATATCATCTACTCATATGGTAGAATAAATGCTTTGGGACATTTGAAAAAAATAATAGACCTTTGTAGCAATACTAATTGAGATATGTGAAGATTAGAACAAAATAACTAAAAAGAGCTGCATTTTTCAATTCAAGAAACTATTGAATATGAAAGAAAGCTTGCAAATGAGTTTAATCAAGAGTAAATAAATAAAGGATTAATTACTTGCACACCACTTTGGCAAAGATTGCTTGATACCACAAAAGTTTTAAATGTTTACTTGGATCATCTTCGCATTTAAATTTTAATACAATAACCCATGTTTGTTAGTCAGTCACCATTTAGTACAAGGGGTATCCAAGTAATTAATCCAAAAATAAATTATATTGAAAAATGGATTGAGTCTCCTACACCCAATAAGAATCCATTCACCATGGTGCTTTACACATGGCATATCATGAGGGTTTTTTAGAAAAATGTACTAAAATCATATAGAGTTGATATGGACCAAATTTGTTACACCCAATATGGATTTTATTTTATTTTATTATTTTTTAATGAAAAAAATTAAGTTTTGACTTGGAGTTTGATCGATAATACATTCTAAGATGGTCGATATGTATCGATATTTGTGACAATTGATACCATCACCGATATCATGAACTAAATCCACACGTGAAAGGATTGAAGGGGGAAAAAAAAACCAATTCAATGGCAAGCATAGATTTGAAAGGTGCCCCAATTTCCATAATTTGGATGGATCAGGTCTCTGATAACCATGTTAAGTGTTTTCCATCCTAACAAAGGTCTTGAATTTGATAGGCTAGTCGGCCTACGTGCTATGATAAATCCTTCCCTGGTTCTGATAATTGGTGATCTCAGTGATGAAGATGAATTATAATTAGTTATCAAAAAATCACAGATGGAGAAGCATAGTAGATGTTCACATCCTCCATAAATCCTAATTTAAAGATCATTCTATACACATACACACAAATTGACTCGAGTAAACTCGATTTAACTTTTGTCTTTTTTTTTTTTTTTTGAGAGGATTTCCCACTCTGCCATGGTGAGAAGGAATTTATACACCACACCAATTAGTGTGCGTATCATCCATGCAGAGCACCCATTTTCAAAGTAGTTGAAATTAAAATAAAAATAATACACATATGGTGACCTCACTTTTTGTATGAGGGTGTGCAAAAGAATGTCCATATGCAGATTTTTGCCCTTCCTTTTAATACTTGGTGAATCTACATAACTCTTCACCAGATTTTACATTTTTTTATCTGACTGAGATGACTCACACCGGTCAAAACCTGATTTGCCATCAATGCATAAAACTAGTAAAATTTGAAATGGAAATAGGAATTTCATTCCATTTTAGAAAAAGTGTAATCCTCGAACTTATCCATTTTTACCACTTAGGCCTAAGAGTAAACTCCGATTACATACGGTCACACCCAATCTATGAACCACATCAGTCGTAAAATAATTGCGACTGAATACATCTATTAACACATATCGATTTTGAATTGATCACTATTATTCTCATACAATTGGAAAAAAAACAATTCTGTCATTGAAAACAACAAATATAATTCAATCTTTTCCCAATCCCAATTAAATAGGATCAGGACATGAATTGTTAACCTCCCATCAGCTCAATACAAAGGAGGAACACAGCAAAATTAAAAACCAGCCGCGTACTAGTGGAGCCGACCTACCAAACACCTTCATGTCTACTTCTAGTCTTTTACGAAAGAAATAGATGGACCGATGACCGAAAGCAAACTGGCCCCACATGATCATAACACGTGGATATTTTAATCACCCTAATCAATCAAATCAAAGGTCAAAAACATCACATCACAGATACGATATTAAGTGCTGCGCCATACTTCCAAACAACCGACTTATGACGTGTCACCGTTTGAACGGTGTTAACAGAAGTTCTGGTGTAAACGGCTAACTGTTCCTCCTTTCCTTTCAATCGCACACGTGTCACCATAAGGCTCGCTCTTAGCCTTTGCCAACGGATGAACAACTATGACGTCATCTTGACCTGTTAAACTGTGAAACGTGGAGGATGGATCTTGATGACTTGATCCTTAGACCATGTGTCACTCTTTCACGTGTCACCGTCACAGTGGATCACTTGGTCTTGACCTTTTCACCATTGTTCCTATGATGAGGATATCAGGGCGTGAGCCTCTATTCGTTAGCCACGTGAAAGTGTCTTCACACGTGGATGGCTATCAATTCAATGACGGTGAGTTCGTTCTGTCTCGGATTCTTCCGATATTTCAACTAATATTTGTTTTTTTTTTTTTTGGGTCCCTCGACTCCCTCCGGAAAATAAATAAAGGGTAAATTTAATTTATGGGATAATGTTCGTTGTTTCAGACTTGGGAGTGTAGCATATGTCGGTATTCCTATGTGTCTCTTTCTCCTTCTACTAGAAAATGATATAACTATCCCTAATTGTGAGAGGAGATAGATACGAGACTTGCGGGGAATGAATTTTTTGACATCGAGCTTGAATAAGTAAGAGCTGAGATAATTGCTCCCCAAAATATTTTAGCAAATGATTAAATATATATTAATGATAAAAAAATAATATAAATTTTATCTTTAATTTAAAATATTAATGGGCTTTACCTTTATATATATATATATATAAATATAAGCTGATGATTATTTACACAATGCATAGGGAATGATCAAGAGTCTAATTTACCCGGAAAAAAAATAAGAGTCTACATGAAAAATATAGCATTAAATCCAATGAAATCACATATCTCTTCTCTAATGACTAATACCTTAGTATAAAATAGGGGAAAAATGTTACTTGGCAGTGCGCTCTTGCACCCAGACACATGGGCACATAAATGACCACCCTACCCCACTTTGGATGCCTCAGTGCATGCTCTCATTGGCTTCGCGTTGGTATTCTCTCTTATATAAGTTTTGTTTTAGATTTACTATTCCACAATGAATGCATGAAAAAAAAAATTTATTCTTTAAGGGTCATATCCCTAAAAGTAAGGAGATTTCTCATTAGAGATGATCTCCATATATTATAATCTGACATATGATTGTGGTTCAGCACTAATCATTTAATAATGAATGAGTGAAATATGAAAGACAAGTTTATTTAAAGGAAATTATAATTATATAGTTTCTCTTAAAGATAATAAAATTTCAATACAATATGAAGAAGATTAGGGGGAAAAAGTCATTTTATGGAGGATTACCAACTGCATTTAAAACATAATAAAAAATAAATAAATAAAAGGAACAACGTAATGCACGAGTCTCTCGCTGCTACAGGGTCTGAGAGGGGCAAATGTAAGCAGTCTTACCCCTTACTTCGTAGAAGATGTTGTTTCCAAGTTTTGAATTTGTGACTAACATGTTGCAATAATATGATAAATAAAAGTATACTATCTTGTTGTTCTAGAATTTCTTAAAAAAAAAATTAAAAAATTTCAACAGTATGAACAATATTAATTGTAGCTTAGTAATTTCATAGAGAACAACCAAAAGCAAAAATGACTATTGGATAGCTTTGTAATACCCTATCCCAATTTTTGTTGACTATATATATATATATATATATATTTTAAAGAATACATAACTTTTACATCTTCCCCTTCTAGTCCCAATCATGTTATGTTTTTATTATGATAAAACCAAAAAATTTTGTACACATAAAATTCTAGTATATTGATGATAGTGAAATTTCGGGGTGCTTAAGGCAGGTGTCATTTTTTGAGATCAGCATGATTGAGAGAGGAAGAGACTAGTATCGGCTTTCTCAATCATAGGAGATCAATGAATTTCACATATTTTTAAGAGATATTTTTCCTTTAGATCACTACATTTAATATTCTGTCTTGTGAATTAAAATATCATAGGCAATGTTTGGTATGCATTCTCATTCTCAAAATGTAAAATACATTCTTAAATGAAAATAAGAACATCGTCAAATTATTCAAGAAGAATGCAACTATATAGAATAAATATGGGAAGAAAATGAGAAGGGGCCGTGTATCGATCCATTGGATTCCTTGGTGGCTGATATTAATCTTTAGTGTTTTATAACCATAATATATTAATGATAAATCTTGTGATGACTTGATCTTTATTATTGTAGATTCTAATAAAATTTATGCCAATCCATCTGGCATATGATCACTTCAAGTTGTACCATTAGGCTCCAAATCTCATCATCACCATCATCCAATTAGGATTGTCGGGATGTAGATTCACTCACTGTATTTTTACTTAAGAGGAATAATCATTAATTAGTTAAAGAGCAAGAGAACATTGCCTGCCCATGCCCTTTATGTCAGACATGACTAGGCGTAAAAATACCCAGCATGCATGGGGTTAGTTGATTATTTCACCCTCAGTTGTGTCTGCGGGGGGAAACACTTGGCTAGTGGGCCAATGGGAGGATGAATAAGGGCATATTCAGCCAAGTCAGGGAATGCATGGTCTTTAAGTATCCTATACACCATGCATAGGCCAATGAGAAAGTATACAATAGCAACTTCAGTACGAGGGCAATGCAATCTTTCTGCACCGACCTACTGGGTCTACATTTAGATACACGCAAGTAGATTGCATGTGTAGTCTTAATTGTAGTATTGAAGAGAATAATAGGACCATACAATAAGAGTACCATGTGTGTAGTCTTATAAGGATAAAAGTAAGCATCTGCAATACTCTTATTATTCAAGGACCAAAGGAAGGGAAATACCACTTTCATTACTCATAAAAAGTCATCATAGCACAGTGTGATAAAAGTACTGTAGAGTCGTCACCCAAATAGGATAATTGAAAGTAGTACGTGTTGATCTTAAAGATTAGTGAGAGAGAGAGAGAACATGCATATACCCACGTGCATGGCTTTACGTGAACAAAATGTATTCTCCAACCATATCTTTTCGATGTTCGAATGCATTCTAAATCATAGTCGTGTGGAAAAGGGATTCCCTCAATATATATCACTGCCAATTATTGATGAGACCTAACAAGATAGGTCACCAATAGGCAAATACTCTTAGATGCTTTCCCTGTTCATGAAATCTTTTTTTGGTGGGTATTTTTTTGTCCTGAATTTTGATTTTTTTTTTTTTAGTTTTCATCATCACTACTATTAAGATGATTTTTTCTTTTTTTCTTTTAGACAAAATTTTATGTCCGAGAGTGGCCCTTATGCTATAGACATAGGGGGCCTACAATGACCACCGTGTCTCTCTTAGGGGTATGGACCCTTGTGTTTGGGTTCAAGGTTGTTCTTGGATAGAAAACCCTTGCTCTTTCATAGAAGAAGAAGGAACTATGATCTCTGATCATATAGTTTCTAATAAATAGCAACACTTTTCATGGAGTAGAGATATTTTTTTTACCCCAATTATAAATCAGTATTTTGAGACCTTGCACGACCTTGCTACTTGAACCGACTGACCCACCAAATTAAAACTTAGGGAGACATTAGTTTAGAGGCTATAGTAGGACTTTTAGTATTTCTTGATTATTGTTTTAACATTTTAAATATTTATCACTAGATAAGAAAAAAAGTATGAGAGTGGGATTTACACGTTGCCCTATTGTCATCATATTTGTCGGAGAGGGAACCATCATTTTCGATAGGCGTTGAAACGTAAACAAAATAGCCCATGGTATTAATAATAAAAGTAGAGATAGATTATATATAAGGGGTTGTTGCGTAGCATGAAAATTGTCCCACGAAATTAATTATAATTAAAAAAAAAACACTTTCATTCCATGACATATGGTATATATGTTAGATTAGTTTGTTATAGATGCTGTAATTAGATATGCTTTTTTTTTTTTTTTTTTTTTTGTGGTAAAGAATAGATATGCTATTTTGGTACTATAAAAAAGTGTGGCAGTACCAAACTCTTTATTTTTCAAAGTACCCCCACTGTTCAACATGATTAATTACTGAACAAATGTATTGAGAGCAAATCTAAATCGCCAAGACCACCTAGTGGCTCAACCAACCATAAGTTAAGGTTGAGGACCAACACAAACTAAATAAAGGAAACAATGAAAGAAGTAAGCTGAAACATAGCTAGCTTGGTTCCATCTGTTCCAATACAAGTAAGGGAAGGGACATTAATTTAAAATGAAATATAAACTTTTTGAAATCATAATTATGTTATTAAGTAAGAATATTACTAATATGTTTTTAAAAATTTTTATTTGATTTTCTTATCCTTATCATATTCAAATCTAAGTAATTTAGTAGAAAGTGAAATTAAGAAAGGAGGGGTGTTAATGATCATACTTATTAGTCTTTGAGTTTTTCACCTAAACGATACAAAAGAAATTGCATTTTACTCATGCTTTCATTTCATTTGTTTGCATCCACTTAGTTCCAACTAATAGAAATTTATATAGGATTAATATGATGGATCAAAGAACTCAAAAAACATTAATAATGCAAGAATCGAACAGGAATCGTACCTGAATCCATATCGATTGCCAAAGATATCCTCAAATGTTCTTCTTTGTCTTGTCTGCTCCCTTCTTTATACGAGTTGCCAATGATGACTACTAATGGGTGCATCTATCCTTATATGGACTGGGAGCAACAACGAATCTTGAAACAAGAGTAATTGAGTCTCTCCCATAATATGGTCAATCTTTAATATGCTCACTCAACACTTTATATATTAAGCCTATTAACTAAAGCCTTTAACCTATCATCGAAATTACTCACAGTTGGGCTCCATCCAATTATGCATGTCAATCAACACTCATCCTAACGTAGTAAGAAGTATGGGGGCTGGATCTCGTTCCAATGCTAGCAACCCTCAAATCCATAAGGTAAAGAAAACCTTAATTCCAATAGGAAGAAGAGTAAGAGAAACCAACTAAATTCATAAAATTCGAGATGATCCTTATTTCGATCAGAATAAACCCATTTATATGAAGGACAGGTTATAAAAGAAAGGAAACTAACTAGAATAGGAAAATTACAATAGAAAACTACTACTTCAAAATCATGTACAAAAATTCGGAGGCCTGGTACATCCCTTAATGTGCAAAATTTTCTCCTGAATTCTTTGTCCAATGAATTTCCATTAATTTGATAGCCTGTAGAGAACAAGTTGCCTCTTCTAAAAGGGTATTATAACTCCCGTAACTCCACTCGAGTCAAAAGTTAAGGCCTTTGGAAGTTGAACTAAAAAAATTAGCACTTTCGTCCTGATCAAGTGGACTTCTGCCAATCCAGTCAATCTAGGATTTCTTTACCTTTTCTATATCACATCCACTAACCTAAACTCACACAATGATTGGTGCATAGTGGTAGAAATTAACATTGTAGCAAAACAACAATTTACAAAATAAAAGAGAATCACACACACAACACATAACATAGATATATATGGCTCACCCCAAGGTGGGCTACATCCATTGTCGAATGCTAATCAGATCTTCCACTATTTTGATGAAGAATTACAAAACCCTCACTACTCCACCTCCTTAAGAGATAAGCCCCTGTAAATAGTGTCTTGCACTTTACATAAAGAAACCCTAATCCCAAAAGTACAAAAAAACCCCAATAAACGATTCCCAATAAAATTTTGGGTAGAGGGACAAGCCCCCCCACACAAATCACTAGTATTTCTTGGATTAAACTGAGATCAAACTTCTCCAATAACACATAGCTCATATATGCTGAAAATATTACATTTTCTTACTTAAGCTACAACATGTCATTGCTTTAGCCATGTATTAGACAAACTATGATCACATATATATGAAATGTGAAAATAACCCACAAAAAACATTACTCCTTTGGTCCAAATAAGAATACCAACACCCAATCATAAGCGTCAATACATCTTAAGTTGACATGGGCTACTACTAGTTTGAAAGTTGCATGTCACAATGATGGAACATGTCAAATCTAAATTAGTCCTGACTTTTAACTAAAGTTACTAGTTACTTCATCACAGGTTGCTCACCAGAGTCCTTCTTCACATGGCAAAACCACTAAAACTACCAAAATACTATGTAGCCCTAAAAATAATTCCTTGGGAGCTGCCGCCCCTGAACCCCAACCATGGACCTTTTAGATCATCGCAATTCCGGTAACAAAGGATAACATGCAAGTTGAGTCGATTGCTTTGGGCCTCTTAATGCCTCTTCACAATCAATCCACAAATACAAGCAACAAAATACAAAACATTGTACCCCCTCCACATATCATGGCCAATTTTCCATGCAATTGTAACATAACATAGAGAAAATCTTATTGTAACCAATGTAGTGAACAAAGAAGTTGTAATTTTTTTTATTTTTATTTTTATTTTTTATTTTTATTTTTTATTTTTTTTTTTACATTTGAAGATTATGGAAGAAGATCTAAGT
>NC_056561.1:13056148-13086887 GCF_013358625.1 Macadamia integrifolia
TAATTCTTTTGATCTTTAAGACTCAACCAAATCCTTTTTTTTTTTTATTTAAAGATTGGATACACCTTTATAGTCCTACATTTAGTAATTTCCATATTATTTCTTATACATTGGGGGTTATCAAAATTCACACATTCAAGATCAATTATACAAATAATAGAAAAAAAAATAAAAATCAAAAGATTCAAAAAAATAAAATAAAAAAAAATAATAGAAGAAGAAGAAGTTTGCTTGCAAAAAGGTAAAAACAAAGATATGGGTGCAACGTCATTTTAGAATGCCCATAGATTGGAGAAGTTATTAAATAATATTGTTACTTTTCTAGTGGGGTAAATCTTTATTTTATATAAACATTAATTAAATACAATATTAAATAACTTTCAATTTATTAAAAAGCATTATTTTACTATTACATGAAATAGCCCCTCCGCACTACGTATGCCTTTTGTTATGAAATAATTTTTATTTGATGATGCAAGATCCATATTAAACCAGATAGAAGGACCCACAATGGGCCACTAGACCGTACTTATTGCTAATCACTAAATTATTTTATTATCATTTAAAGATGGGAATTGAAGAGTTAATTTTTTGACTTTTATTGTATCGATTTTCACTGAACTTGTGCTTCAGTCCAACCGCCGAAATCTACCATTGAACTACCATTGAACTAGAAGCGTGAAATGGTGAAAGTGTCATCAATGTTCGATCGTTTAATAAGTTCATTGGAGATCACAAAGGGCATATGATTGAACTGGAGTCCTTTTATTACAGTGGCTGTGGCGTAGTCTTTCTATCGTTGTAGGTTTTAAAGTAACGGTCTTCGCCTGGGGTCTACAACCTTTTCCGTGGACCTTGCGTAATTTTCTATCACGTAAACCTCTTGACATCTTTATTAGACCAATAATTAGGTTCATTAATGCTCACAGTTCATTTCCAACTAAACCTCCATTGGGTCCCACAAAATTAATTGGCCGAGTTTACTATAATCGCTGTTGGCTACACCATAGGTAATGTTCTCCTACTCCTCTCTAGACCTCTCCTTAAATCTATACCACTGGATTGTCGTCAGATCTTTAAAAAAATACATCCTACGGTGTGTATTACAACACGTTTCCGCTTCATGTGGACGCGGTTGTAGGAAGCATCGAAACTAGGGGCGTTAAATGACTTATTTGCCCTCAAATTAACATTTCATCCTTTTAATTAATAACAAAAAAGACAAAAGGATTGATTATATTAGTATTTTAATTCCAGATTTGGTGAAAACTAGAAGGGTAGAAAGCGTAAAAAAAAAATTAATTAAACCCTAAGACCCAAAACCTTTATTCCTCGCACGATCTTTCCTTTTTCTGCTGAGCTGACTGGAGAGCAGCAAAGCCGCTCCTTCTTTCTCTTGGGAACTTCAAATTCCCAAGAGAGTTAAAAAAAAAAAAAAGGAAAAAATCTCCTCTTTAAATAGCTCCTTCTTGGGCGCCATTTGGAGTTGTTGCACACGTCGTAGAAGTTTCCAAGCTGTTCAAGAATCTCTCTCTCTCTCTCGACCGAGTTGGAATTCCTCTGCAAATCTCCATTTCTAGGGTTTCTTGAACAAAGGAGAACTCTGTTGAGATTCTAGGCTTCGGAGTTCGGAGTGAATCTCTGTGAAGGAATCAAGTTGCGGGAGTTATTGAATCTGCATTGTTTTCTAGAGCTTTTAGTGAGTGTTACTGTAGACTAAACAACCTCAGTCGGCGTTGATGGTGGATTTGATGGGAAATTTTGATTCTTGGTTCTTAGAGAAGGTATGGTACGGTATATTGGCGGAATTTCGATTTAGCGGATCGTGTTCTGTTTTTGAATTTTTGAGATTAGTCGGTTTTTTTAAGTTTACTGATTTTACTAGAAGGGAATTCGGTTTCGGATTTATGTAGTTGTTGTAGTGAATTCGCAGGCGGATTTCTTCAAATTTAATTAATTTTTTTTTTTTTTTTCAGTTCGTTTGATCTGTTATGCTTTATCTAAGATGCGAAATTTTGTTGCTTTTTTGATGTTCTGAAGCGAGCATTTTCTAAAAAGTATGACGCTTTTGTAACTGAGATTGACTGATTTTCACTTCTGATTGGTTGAAAATTTGTCCGATCTATGCGATTCTGAAAAGCGCCCGCACTACTTATACTTATGTAGCTTTACTCTTCCTCTTCGGTTGCTTATTTTAGTTTGAACTCTCTTTTAGCGATCCTTCACTCGTATTCTTCTTTGAATTTTGGGACAATTTTTCTTTATTGGGAATAGTATTCTTTCGTAATAAGAGTATATAAAGCGTCTGATCTGACGGGATATGGCTTTTGCTTAAGCTACTTTTCGGGGTTCTTTATGATTAAGAACTTTCTTTACTTTTACGTTTCTCCTTCGAATTGTCGTGTTCTCATTTTAGACGCCTGGGATGTTTGTATCTTGAAATTTGGGCAGTATGCAACGCACTTGTACCCTTTGATTGCCAGAAAGCAACGCAACAAATTTTTTTTTTTTTGGATGAAAATCAGATCAAGAGAAGTGCAGAAGATTCTCTCGTCACGCGTGGGCCGTGAATTGATTGTTTTTCAGTTTTGTTTTGCTTGTTCTGACTCGTGAAGTGTTTGTGCAGAGATTAAAGAAGTTTTGACTATTTGGCTAATCTTCTGAGAAGGGTCAAGGTGAGGAAATATTTCTTACATATATTTGATTCCTCATGAGGGTTATAAAAAATAAAAATAAAAACTAATAGAGAGTTCTAGTAATGGCCTCTGAAACATTACTCGTGAGTAGGCTACTGCTTGTTGGTTGGCAATTTATTAATCTTCTTGACCCTAAAGTTCTCTACTTCTCTCGTGAGTGTTGCCAACTTCCTTTGAATTTAGGGTTTTGAAATCCAATTTTCCTTTCATTAGAAACTGTTCCAATTTACCAAGAAATAGTGTGAGCAAAGTTCATTTATCGCTATATTTGTTGTCCTCCTGCTCTAACTTATATTGTCATCATTGCATAGTCTCCTACTTGTTCTGGAAAAAATCATCTTTGCTTTGGCTGTTTTGGCAGAATCAAATCCCAGGAAATGGGATGTCTGATATCGAGACCAAAAGATTCTGGTGGCCACAGAAGGCGGCCAGGAAATGTGGGGGAGGTGGCCGTGTTTGTTCCTGGAATTCGGATTCCTAAGCCTGTGGACTTTTCCCAGCCACTCAGTGATAGTTTGTCTAAGAGCTTAGTAGAGCGTCTCTCTGCTCTTAGAAGTCGAGTGGTGGTCATGGCTGGTCAAGAAGCACCAGCAGCAACAAAACCAAGAAGGAAAACAGCTACACAACATGGTTAGATGAGCTATACTGGATGCCTTAGGCAATACAGGTTATTAGTATTAAATATACTCATAAATCATGTGTAATTTTTATGTGCAGGAGGTTCAACATTGGCTGATCTTCAACAGGCTCTTGAGGATTACTTGCCAGTGCTGTTAGGCCTAGTCAAAGATGGTAACCTTAAACTCAAAGATTATATCTTGATAAGAAACAATCGTTGCACTACGTACTCTTATTACAAGGGAAATTGATGTCATTGCATGCCACCATAGGATTACTTCCCATAACAGGGGATTGGCAAAACATTAGGAAGCCTGTAATTGACTGTTGATAATTGTCTCATAAAGAAGACTGAAGTTACTGATTTCTATTTTTTAGCCATTCCACTCCAAAATTAGATCTATTAGAATATTTATTTTTTTTAAATGTCTCTTTTTTATTGAATTTGTTTGGCTGTCGGGGAAGGGGTTCAATTTAAGGACACTGATGTTATATACTTTATTTTGTCGTGATGCTATCTTGATTCTACTGTACAGGAAGCCCGTTACAAAACAAGGTACAATTTGTTTGGATTAATCAGGAAGATGAGGCAGAGGTAGAATCATTATAACAATCCATTCTTTGGAAACCCTTTCTCTTAAGATCCCTTTCTTCCAATCAGATGAGGACGGCTGTAACATTTCTTCTGTTTCCCACTCTTCTGGCAGGAAACAGCCATGTCAAATGCCTGGTATGAGGTGTTGTCAATTTTACACTTGATGGCCATGCTGTCGTTATCACAAGCCAACATTTTGCTGCTCCCTAAAGCTTCCGCTGATGGATATCAGCCAAAAGTATCAGAAGGTGGGCATTTACTGTCAGTGCTGGGCCTCTGCTCTTTAAATTTTGCTATACCTGGTATATTGGTGTGGAAGGATTGCTGTAGTAACTTGTTTACTGGAGATATTTGAACCTTTTCATGGATCTACAGTATCAGCTCTTTTTATGGAAATCGAATTTAATACTTAATTGTATTGCATTGGTAACCTGTAAACGTCTGACAGCACCCTTATTACTTATTAAGCTAGAAATAAGGAAAACCCGTTGCTATACAGAATACTGGGCATCAAGTGTTCATGAAGCAGAATCTGCAACCCTTGTAGATCTGCTGTACAGGTCACTTGGTGTAGAGTACTTTTTATCATGATGAATGAATGTAGTTACATCTTTGCTACCTCTACCTAGGATGTGGCCCGCATGCAAAGCACATATCAGGAGTAAATTATGGAGGAATACTTGCTAAAAGGAGTGATGATTCCCTTTATTTCCTTTCATTTTATTTCATACTACAAGTACTCTGGGATCCACCATATGACTCCCATCGTCTAAGATGTAGTAGGCCTAAATTGGATATATTCAGCTTCCTTACTAATTAATCTGTCACAGTTTCTTACTGATCCATCAAATGAGGGATGCAAAGCAGTCTCAGAAGAGCACTACAGATGAATGCTATTTGTTTCTAGTGGGACAATTTGATAGTAGGATCTCAAACTAATACGCTTGGTAGTAGATAGGGAAGATTACTTATTTATCTCCTGTTTCAGTTTTTTGAAGGATTAATTGTTTCGTATTTTTAGAAAGGGTTCATATGGTCATTTATCTAATACATTGGATTAGATAATTTAATGCTCGGAAAAATAATGTTTCCCCCCTTCATGTTCTTTACTAAAAATATTGTATTTTTATATTGATATAGTCATCCATAAAGAAGGGGTGATTGAATAGGATTATATATTGAGAACATGCTGGATGAAGTAAGCAAATGTTTCTGGAGTGCTGTTGGAGTGGTGCACACCATTAAAATTGAAGGGTAATCAAGGAATTAAACATACATAGAATATTGGGGGACCAAGAAATCATATGTACCGAATGTTAATTTAGCTCGGGTACAGGTTGAGATGGACAATTGGAAAGAATAGACCTGATAGACCAGAAATAAGAGACTTCAACAGAAACCTAGAAGTAGCACTGATGGATAACAAGAAGAGGAAGAAGCCAAGATTGTTCAATAAAGAGATGTGTGCTCATAATTTAGTGCTGCTAAAATAAGGTGGAGAAGCAGAACCATTTCTCTTACCAAAGCCCAAATAGTTGCAATAATGCTCTGCAGAGTTATGGTGAATTGATTTGTGTATGCTGGAGCTGAAGATGCAGTTTTACAGTTGCAATTTAGTACATCAATGAGACATGCAGGCTCTTGTTATTGTTTTATGTAAGCGTATGATCACCATTAGTCTTGATCTGCAATACTGCAACATTGATGTATGTTATTGTTGGAATATATCCACAATCTTGTCTATTACCTGTATGCGTCAGTGCTTGTCATCATTTATCACTAGTTCACCATAACTATTTTTATGGTGTAGTTTACAATCCTTATGTGTACAATGGATTATGAAAAGAAGTTGTTTGTAAGTCTAGTAGTTACCTTTTCATTTCAAATTTTATTTATTAAGATCTGTTGCGATTAGAATTTTAAACACTCATATTATATCTGTGGGAGTTGGTATGACTTGTATTGATTGATGCTGTCGATAAAGTCTTTATGATTATCAGTCTGTAATTATAAATTTGACTTATTTTAGAGTATGCTCATTTATATTATCCGTTTGTGCATGCATGTGAGAGAGAATAGATGTCGAATGCCCTTCATCATCTTTGTACTGAAGTCTCTTCTCTTAAGTTCATTGACAGTACAATTTATGGATTCTGTTCTTTTGTAGCAGAGAGTAGACGCACTTCTATTGATATTTTCTTGAAGGCAGGAGGATATTTGGACTGTGCTGTCCGATATGTTCTCCCTCAGATGCCTCCTGAACTCAGGTTTGCTTATTTTCATATTATGTGTTACACATGTTTAGAAGCTGTAGTGCTATTCCTGACTTTTTAAAATGCTTGCTTAGAAATATTTTGTTGACCCCTTTATTTTTCTTGTTACTGTAGGGGAGTTCTTCCAGTAGACCTATCAGAAGGTGTGCTGCGAGCCCTTTGTGTGCAAGCCATAGGCCAGGTAGTAGCTTATTTCATAATGTTTTTATTCTATGTTATCTTGTGTTGAATTCTTTTTTGGGTTACTTAAGGGAACTACTGGTTTTTTACTCGGAACTATTCCTGCCCCTATACATGATCGAGTAAACTTGAAAGCAGTCTCATTTGAGTAATTTTTTATGCTGCATTAGGGGTTTGTTCTGTGGTTTTTTAATGGATTTGTTGTGAAGATGTAGAGAAAATTGCAGGGAATTGATTCACCTCATCATTTTAAGAAATCATACTATATATGTACAATGATATACTTTTCAGTTATATAGAGAAACTTATGAGTGTTTGCAATAGCACGTGTTGCATTGAGAAACAGTGAAAATCAACAACTGCTTGCAGGAGAGTAATTGTGATGTGGATGCTATCATGCTATAGTAGTTCACTGGTATGTGGATGTGTTTTGTTAAGCTCAGATCATGGATGCTGTGGGCACTTGGAGAAGCTGAAGCATGAATGCTATAAAACATAGACATTAAATTTGAAGGTAGGAACATAAAGTTTGTCTGGACTGGTACCTTGGTTGCCTAGGCAGCGCCTAGGTGCTTTGCTGGTGTCGCCTTAAATTTCCCCCCCTCGACCCGCCTAGGTGCCATGACAATGATGGGCAGCAAAAGTGCAGGACACTTCCAATATCATTCAGTTTGGTCAATTGAAAAAACTGAAACATATTGAAAAATTGTACAGATATCAAATGTAAAATAAAAGAGAAATAAGGAAACGTGTGTGAATTGTATAGTCAAGTAACTACTTTGCTAATTTTTTTGCTTGAAAAATATGCCTGTTGTATTTATCTTCCAAAAATGAGCAACATAAGCCAATAACTTGTGAATAATATGTGAATGTAATTTTGTACAGAAGATGACTTTATGGTGTACAGTTCATTATAGCGGATACTGTTATCTTTTTTAATTTAGCTGTATCATTGCAGTTGATTTATCTTATTTGTCACCAATTGCTGCTATCCTGAAGTCATACCATATGTTGTGGTTTTCTTTCTTTCTTTTTGATTAATCTTCTTCGAGCTGGTTAGAAAAAAAGGGTCTATGCTTGAATGCATTCGCTTCGAACTCTAGACCTTTGCAATTATCTTTTGATCATTTTGACACCCTTATCTCATATACTCATTTTGCTATTTTCTTGGTTGCATAGCATTCAGCTCCATAAGCATATGTAGTTCCTTTCCTTCCACTCTAATTCTCTCTCTGAATGCAAATTTTGCAATTGTCTATTAAAAAACAAAAAAACCCAAAAAAAAAAAAAAAAAAAACAAAAAAAAAAAATTATTGATTCGTTGTTATTTCTATAAAATTAATGTATGCATTTGCTGGTTGATTTTTTATTATTTTTTATTATTATTTATTCATTTATTTTTAATATCTCTTTCAACTGATTTGTGAATTTTGATTGCTTCGGAGTTTTGCTTTTGATGATGTTAATGATTGATTTCCTTCTGGGGAGTGCCCCTCCTGAAAATGTTGGTTAGCTATTCCTATGTTAAGTAATAGGTCTGATATGAACATTGAAGGCAGATTTTCTGGAGCCATAAATGCAGTTTTTGCTTCTGTTGACAGGATAATTGTTTTCTTTTTCTTGGGAAGAGACTCAGAGAGTACATCAATAACAACTAAATTTCTGTTTTGCCTTCCCCTCCTCCCCCCTCTTTTTTTCCCGTCATCTGTCACAGTGTGTTGATATTCAACTTGGGATGGCAATTGATAGTACCAAGGCCACACTAGCAGTAAAACGAAGACTTGCATGTGAGATGGTGAAGTATTGGGATCAGGTATCAACTCATGCTCCGCATTATGATATTTGATGAACTTGACAATTCAATATATCATTATATCTCTAAGAAATTTATACTCTTCCCACAATGACCGTGCTGATTGAAACCCAAAGTTTTAAGGGGGGACAGTTATGGCATCAAAAGCAGCCTTACTTTTCAATTTTGCGCTCCCTCAACTAATTTGATATCTCTTGAATGAGTTGTGGTAATCAATGCAAGGATAAATTGGTTAAGTTACTAAAAAGTTGTTACCTAGTTTTGAAGTGGGACAAAATTTTTTAAACAAGCCAAAAATGGGAAGGAGGACTGTCTTTGTGGAATGGAGAGAATATCGTGGTTGTCGAATATAGATTTGTTGGTTAGCATGTATCTAATACTGAGTGAATCATCAGCATGTGTTGAACTCTCATTGGTAGGCCCTAGGTACCAGTATATGAAGATAGAGGGTAAAAGTTGATGGAGAATGATGTGGAATGTTTGTGAAAAGGTTCTACAATACACAATGAGATAGGTTGAGTTCCTTATCTTGTTGTGGGTATTTATATTCTCATTAATTGGTTGAGGATATGTAATGTTCTTGGAAAATACTCGCTAATAAAGCATCAATTAGTATAAACAATGATCTAAGATGAAAGAGAAAACCAGTATCAGAATAATAGAAGAAAGAAGAGAAGATCGAGAATTAGGAGATTCTTTGATCTGGGGCTTAAGGCTGTGTTTGGTTTGCATTCCCATTCTGAGAATGTGCATTCCATTCTCAGAACGGAAAATGCATTCTTAATAGAGAATGAGAACATTGTTTCGATACATGATTATATATATATATATATATATATTTTTTAGAATGCTCATGCATTTTATCAAACTACTCATGGGAAAAATCTGTATGGAAAGATGACGTTCCGAGAGTGCTTTGTCTTTGATTTTCATTATCGGGGGATGATCTCCTTGCCTACAGATAATGGATTGGTTGACACTTGAGACATTGGGCACCACTCTAATCTACGAAGTCCAATGGACAGATTAAAAAAAATGCAATCCATTTTAATCTAGTTCAACCGTGAACCCTGACCCACTGTCATCACTTATCCCTAAGTGGGCATCGTACCATTGGACTGTATAATTCATCCAAAAAAAAAAACATTGGACTGTATAGTTGTAAACTGTGACGTAATTGGGCCTAAGATGAAAAACTTACTGCATTGCTCTTTTGTACCTCTTCCTTGTAGGCCCAAACCAACATTTTGAACCTTTCATTGGCCAATGGATGGGGGGAAAAGCATAAGCTTTTTGTCAAGTGGAAGCACCTCGAAGCAAAGGTATGCTCTTAATGTTTGTTCTAGTTATTTTCTCCTCACCCCCCTCCCTTTTCTCTTTCTTGCTCTTGTCATGCACTTTAATTATCTGTATTGTTCTTTGCAATGTCTTTTGTACTTCTTCTTTCTGCTATATATATTAGACCCTTTTTTTCAGTAGTGGGGTGGGGGAGATTGGTCAAAGGGATCAGGGAAGAATATTGTGGATTAAAGTCATGGTTTCTGGCTTATATTCTAGGAATGGTTTGAGGCAAGAATTAGAGGTTTTGCGAATGTGGTGTGGTGTGATGATTATTTTTTGAAACCAATCCAATGTATAGATTCCAGGTTACTGAGGAATCCTACTTGAGGTAAGCTTTTTGAAGCCAGAAACTGAGTGCAGTTTTCAGAAGGCTCAAAACAGAAGCTAATGCTAATGTGATTATTGAGATAATAGCAACAGGAAACCAGAGATTATAGTAGAATGGTGTTCTCAGAAGTTGAAATCAATGACTAAACTGAAGATTTAAGAAATCAGGGGGATAATAGGATTCCCAAAGATTCTCCCTCAAAATCTGATTTTGAAAACAGATCTAGAATCAGCAATTGCAGTAGACTTCAAAACTGAAAACTTTCAGTAGAAAACAGATTCAGAATGAGAATGTTAAAATCCTAGTCGCCTTAGAATTTCAAGTTTTGATTGAAATAAGATTTTGAAGTCAGAATTGCAATTAGAACTAAACAACAGAACTTTAGATGCTAACTGAACTGAACCAACAGAATAACAAAGCAAAACATAATCAGAAAACAGATAGAAAGAACTTGAGATGCACAAGATATATCTAACATTTATGATTGATGGAGAAGAGAAAAGGAAAGAGAGGGTATGAATCAGGAATCCCACCTGATTCTCAGAGCTGGCATCCCACCAAACTCAAGCTTGGGATACCAGCAAGGATTCTATTGAATCACCATAGCAGAAAGGAGCTCTGAATATTAGGGCGTACCCAGTGCACGAGGCTCCCACCACTGCGGGTCTGGGGAGGGTCATAATGTATGCAGCCTTTGCCCTCTTTGCGGAGAGGCTGTTTCCTGACTCGAACCCATGAATGGAACTCTGAATCTTATATAACCAAATGGCCGAAGCCAATTTCATTCATTAAATTTGTGTGCCTTAATGGCTGGTTGTATGACTAAAATAGCCTAAACCAACTAGTACTAACTACTTATTGAAATTAAGAGACTTCAAACAACTCCACTACCTCCAGCTGTGGTTGGAGTTTCTAAACCACCTAGGACTTGATAAAATGAAAGGAAATCAATGCCATAACAGGACTGGACTTTTAGATTCTGAATCCAACCTGAACTAGGACACAAAAATTATCAAGATAGGAAAAAAAACTTAAAACAGAACTCCATAGTAGACTAGGATTCCTAGACAATCTAGAAATTCTGAAATTCCTTAAACCATAGGCTATTCTTTTTCTCCTGGCATTGCTACTGGTGCCTAGATACTGCATCAATGGGACACTGCAAATTTCAATGGGCAGATGGCTAGAGTGTACAATGTACCTTTTGATATTGTCACCTAAATAAATGGATCAACCATTTAGCTTCCCTCATGAACTTCTCATTCCTTGGGAATTGCAGATTGTCCAGTCATCTGGCTGGTGACCTCATAAGCAAGTAGCAGATAGGCTTAGAATTCCCTTTGTAGTCCGTTTGCTTGTCCCTTGTACTGCTTCAGAACTTTTGTATTATAGGGGCCTGCCTTCATTACGGAGGCTTTGTACTTTGTCTAATATTTTCTACTCCTTAATAAACACTTCTTTACATTTAAAAAAAGACAAGAAGGATCTATATGATGAACTTCAATAGTCTGAGATGTCCTTGCTACTAGCAAATGCAATGCAGATGTTGGATTTCATTGATTATGGACATGTCAAAGAGGCATAACAGTGATAAGCTTTCTTTTTGCAATTTGGTAAATAATATCTGAATTATTGGTTAGGGATGTTTGAGATTTTAGTGGCTTTATCATCTTTTTCCACTGTATAGACTAATTTTAAGCAGTTGCCAAAATCTGTCATTTCTTCTGCTCCATTTGATTGTGTTAATTTCTCAGTGGTTGTGTCAATAACAAACATCATGATGTGCTCCTATATCCTGTATTTGTGATGCATAAGGTTGTGTTTCTATTTATTTGTCAGTCTGCAGCATATTATTATCATGGCTTGATACTTGATGAGGGGAACACCGAAAAATCTCATGGGATGGCTGTTGCTGCTCTGCAAGCTGCAGAGGAGTTTCTCAGAGAAAGTAAGAAGGCCTGTGAAGCCTTCAACGTGGCTCCTCCACTATCAAGGTGATCATTGAGACCCCTCTATGTGCATGTTTTCTTAACCATTTACTTGGTCGGGTTTTTCTGGACCATTTTGTTCTTTAAATAGGGAATGTCTTAGCCAAACAATCTGAATATATTGAAGAAAGAGAAGAGCATGTTAAACAGGAATCCTGATCTTGGAAAGCAGAACAGGATCAATGCAGCTGATCTGTAGTAGTAGCGATGAGGCTTTCCTTTGGTTGAGTTGAGCTGTTAATTCTTCAGCCTCTGTTTAAGTTATTACTGTATGACAGGTAGGGGTTAATGTATTTTTATCCATTTTTTTCGTGGGGAAGTATTTTTCCGAAGAATATCCTAGGAAGCAGATGTATTTTTACAGTAAATATTTGCTGCTTCCTATGACCATTGAGAATAATGTAACCATATGCCTTAAATGGCTCCCACCAACTTATTTCCAGACCATAGGTATTGGAGTAATCTAAACTTCATCTAAATTGTCTGAGATAGACAGAATATGATTAGTGCTGGTACCTTTTGGTCTGATTTTCGTGCCATACTTCATTGTGAAGGTGGTTCACATATTCTTTGGTGCAGATTGATGGCCTAGTAGGTGATATGTGTGATAGTGAAATTTAGGTAATTCTTAAGAATAATCAAGTACGATTTTATTTAGAGTTATTTATTTCAAAATTTTAATTAATTCGCTTAGATACTCTGGTAATTGTCTTCTTCTCTTAACCTTGTGTTTTAGTAGTTCAGATAAATTCGATAAGAATATCATTATGAGTACTATTCATTTTACATAAGAGACTATGTTAGGTCTTGTCCTGGATGCGTATCAGTTTGTCCTAATTGAACTGTCTGTTTTCCTCCTATAAGAATATCTTATGGTTAAGTTCTGAAACTCGTCATCGTGTAAACTTAGATGAGTAGTTAATAAAGAAAATTTTATTACCTTATAATTACTGTAATACGATCAATTAGCCTACTGTTTATTGTGGCACCAAGAGTTGAAAACAGAAACTTATCTCCGAAAGGTACAACCATGCTGTAGTTATCACTAAATTATTATTCTTAACACAGTTCAAGAATCTGTATATATCCAAGTAAATGTTTCTCAAGGAAAGACTCGTAATAAAATACTTCTCCAGATTTGGATGGTTGGGAAAATATTTCTGGAATGGTCAAACTCAGTTTCAAACAAGGTGAAATGAACAATAAACTTCCCAAACTAGTCCATCCATTAGCTGATTTTTAGGGGGGTCAAACAAAATTCCAAACTGAGAAACTTAAATGTTAAGAAGGAAGCTAATCCCTGACCTTATAACCAACCAATAACAGTTCAAATATATGCAGAGAAAAATAATCAAAATTTACTGCATAGGCAGATGTTTGTGTTCATCTGATCATGTTATGAGACGAGAAATGACTTGTAATTTATGATGTTTGGATTCTTCATTTCTATTCTTGCTATTCGCTTAGAATCTTCTAAATAGATTTGTGGTGCAGGAGTCCACCTCTTTGGGGAGCAATGAAGTATCTCTCTGAAAAGATCCCTAAGGATACTTCTAGCAAGGTGCGGATCAACCGGGACCTCTACAGTAATGAGAAGTAAGTGGGTTCTCTAGTCTTAATTTTGTGTTCTTTTATTTCTATTATTTTTTTTTATTGTCAATGACAGTACTTCCATCAATAGTACAAGAGTTCTTTGCATTTATTTTTATTGCATGGGGAGTATATCTTTTAACCAGTCCAAACCGTAACAGTAGATGGAGACAGAAAACATTTCATTAAAAAAAAAAAAAAAACCATTCTATCAAAATTTGAAAACTTGTCTATGCTAGGGAAAACCCTCCATTTGGAAAAAAAATTCCTCAGTTTCTCATTCCCTGTTGAATAGATGAGTGCTCGCATGCGAAGATCTTTGGACTGCACTTCTGCTTATTTTACATTCTCTCTCTCTCTCTCTCCCCTCCTCCCACCACCAACACACCCCCCACCCACCCCCCCCCCCAAAAAAAAAAAAAAAAAAGGGAGGCTGGTCCTCTACTCTGCTTCCAAACTCTTTTCTCATGTCAAAGGAATACACCTTCCACAACTTTATTATCCTGAGGCCCGGACAAATATGAACACTGGTTTGCTAACAACCTGTTGGCCTCCTTACGCACCCAGAATGGCCAACATAATAATAAACCCAGTTCATTTGAGTTAAAGGGAACAGCTGGATTCTCTTAGTAACTAGCTGTCCCTTAAAAGACCAAGATATGAAGTTTTGTCAGATTCCTCACAATATACACCTATTTAATCATTCACACAGGTATGTGTTTACTTGTCATGATTGTTTCCCTCGATTACATAAGCTTAATTAGTAGGGGAAATAAAACAACATTTGAATTAGTAGGTGACTAATGCATTAACAACCACTTTCATGAAATGTGGGTTTTTCAAACAAGATAATTTTTCTCAGAACAAAAGTAGGGGGTGGTTAGCATGGGTCAGGTGAACAGTTTCTTCATGTAAATCCATTTTCTATGTAGAGAAAAAACCAGTTTGCATAGGTGACTAAAAGGTAAAAATGAAACCTGTTCCATCCTTGATCCCAATTACTAAAGGTTGGAGATCACATGACCAATCGTCATCTGCACTTGTATATAAATATGCAAAATATATCCATACACAAATTCATGCATGTGAGATGTCCTTGAGTTTCCCATATTTTATCTAGACAAAAATTTATTTTTTCCACTTCTTAACTGAATAAAAGTTGGACAAATATTCGGCAAAGTTTCAGAGTTGCTTTACATTTACTTGTTGGAGACATCAAAAAAGTTATATGTACATAAGTACACATATAAAGGTATAATGGGTGGCGGTTTGACTACAGATTTATTCTTGGTTGCAGGGTCATGGAGACGGCACCACCATTGCCAGAATTTGCTTTGGCACTAAAACCTGATGATTATCAGCTTCCTGCAGTGGACTCCTCATGGAATTAGGAGAACGTTCAAGGTTTCAATTTGGTTTCAACCAGCTCAAGCTTGAGAGAATGTAAACAAGTTGTCAGACAGACGCGAGATTTATTGAGATTGATTGGTGATTCGCAAGCATGGGAGGAACCAAGGTGGTGGACAATTCTTCCATCCCCATGTGTGTTCTAAAATTGTCGTCAAGAGTTCATTCTTTCCATCTTTTTTTCCCTCTTGTCTTGCGTTTCTTCAAGTAGCTTTCATCAGGTTGGCAGAGGTTTTGTGTACAAGTTCCTTTCTGTTGTGTAAACTGTAAAGAGTGAATTGGAAACAGGAAAGAAGGAAAAGGCAAAAAAATAATAAACCAATTTTCGTTTCCAATTAAATAATAAAATGTTGTTCATAATTCATCAGAGATCCGCAAGGAAATTTATTTTCCTAGTCTTTATTAGAGAAGATGTTAGTTTTGAAGCACCTCTATATTTTCTTAAGCTAATGCCACATGGAAGAACGTTTTTATTATGAGATGAGACTCATAATTCGTGCATAGAAATACATGGAATGCATATATGTGGGAGGATAATTAATTTAAGGAAAAAAGAATAGTATCCGGTAGTGTTCTGTGTTCTTAGACTTGGAAAGTGAAACCAGATTGCGAAAAGACGCTCATAACTGGTTCTAGTTCCCCATGTGTTTGGGTATTTATAACATTAGCATTCTTTCTACCTTAATTTAATTAGGCTCTGGAATTTGATATGTATGATTAATTTAGATAATGTCTTCTATGTCCAATAGAAAGTGGCAAGATGTGTGAGAACTTTCTCCCACGGGCATGCTGGAACCCTTATTATTGTTATTATTTAACGGATACAAAAGTCATTAACAAAACTTATCATCATCATCCAAAATATACGACTGAATAAAAGTATGATTTATGGGCAATCTACATCAGTGGCACTTTCTATCGAAGGCTGGTTCATGCGGTTATGAGGTTAGTATATACCCGTGGGACTAGTCAGGCCAAAGGTCTAGATATCCTTTGTTAGCAAAAAAAAAAAAAAAAAAAAAAAAAAAAAAGAGATTTTTCTCTTAATTTTTCATCAAACAAATCTGGAGATTCTTCAAATATTCCCAAACAAAACTTACTCAAGAAGTTTCCAACTTTACCTATGACATACATAAATAAAAGATCAAATCAGAATGAGTGGAGTGAAATGATCTAACCCTTGTTCAGATTAATGCCAATTTGCAAATTCCATTTTGAAATAAACTCCGACTGCATAGATCTTCATTTTTTATCATATTTAATTTATTTTAAACTGTTGTTTCTTCTTTTCGATCCGATTCCCAACCGATTTCAATTTGGATAGGAATTTACGAAGGCCGATCTCGTCTCTGATTTCAAGTTTTAAAACCTTGATCATATGTGGAGAAGTTGATTTCATAAATACACAACATAGAACTCGAGAGGAACTCCATTAGGGGAAACCTGATGAACTATGATATACTGTTCAATCAAATTCCAAGTCAAGCAACTGCAAACCTTCCAAGACCTGATAAAACAGCATTCTTCCAGCTGATACTGAATAGACTGATAATAGCTTGTTTGGTATAGGACTGATTATGATCTTAACCAACCGACCGATAATAACCCGGTAAAATATCCAACCAAACCAACCAGTTGACACCCTTACGATCAGCTTCTTAACTTCGCGCTGCAGAGGCACATTACAATATAAATACATTCCAAAAGCCACTTTAGGTAATGTTTGTACTGATGGTCATCCCCTTTTGGTACATAAGAGCTTCTATTAGTATTAGTAATATATTTTATGGATTTAAATAATTCCAAATCAAAATTTATAATCCAACTGTACAGTTTGGGTACCACCATTGGATGAAACCATAACCCTATTTGGTGAAAGTTTCAACTAATTGTTAATTTTACAAGTTCTGTTGGTGTATGGCTTCAACAGAATCCTTTACATGTTATGCAGTTACAAGGTTTCAGAAGACAATGATTTCAATTCTCATGATATGATTGGTTCATATAAAGGGAAGAAACCTTGATGAATGACACCCATACTGATAACCTTCTGTTGCTTGAATTTGTATTCTAATCTTCAGCAGCAGTTAAACCATTCTCCTCCGCCATGGCTTCATTCTCCTTTTGTTGCTCCTCTGCAGTATGAAAACCATTCATATATCAAGTAACAGAAAAACCCACACAAGAGTTATTATTTTCTTAATTGAATGTCAAGATACCACCTTCTATTTATTTTATTATTAATGTATATTAT
This sequence comes from Macadamia integrifolia, assembly GCF_013358625.1. NCBI lineage: Eukaryota > Viridiplantae > Streptophyta > Magnoliopsida > Proteales > Proteaceae > Macadamia > Macadamia integrifolia. Next base: position 13,073,232 of record NC_056561.1, read on the forward strand.
GCTAATGAGTGTTCGCATGTGTTTGTTTGCAGCAAGACCAAAACTTCATAACAAATTTTGTGAGAGTATTGTATGCATTTTCGTTTCTGTTTACTCATGTTTTAGGTGGCCTTGCAAGTTGCGTCTGGGCCTTGGTGGAGTCTGCCACCAGTTGTACTAGTAGTGATCACCTTCATGACTGATTGGAAACTCCATATCTCATGGATGGACAGGTACGATCATTGAGGATAATTTGTCATTGGCCATCAAATGGTTGGACTCGGATTCTGGGGTCATTTGCGTACATGCCTAAGCAGGCTAGGGAACTTTTAAGTAGATTGGAGGATGAGGAAGGCAACTGCCTTGATGAATTACCTAGGTAGAAGTGGGCTGACATCATTGGTACTTGAGAATCATCCCAGTCAACAACTCGGCCTTATCCCAACCAAATGGGTCAGCTACATGGATCCGAGGAAAGACAAAAAATAATATTAAAAAGGAACACTGCCACACAAATTCGGTAAGGACCCACTTAGATGGGGTCGGCTACATGGATCCTTGCCCTCTATACTGCTCTATTCGAGGCCATACTTGAAACAAGACCTAAACTATGCAAATCTTTTCTCACTCCTCCTATGGTCATTTTGAGCCTCCCCCTAGCTCTTTTATATCCCTCAATCTGAATCAGGACACTCCTCCTCACTAGTGCACCCCAAGGGCTCCATTGAACATCACCATGCCAACTCAATGATGTTCTTGAGCTTATCACGTGTCGGGGAAGCTCCCAAATCAGCTCTTATATGGTTGTTCCTTATATTATCCTGACTATTTTTGCCACATCCATTTCAATATCCTCATCTCTACCACACTTGGTTTATCCTATATGACGCTTCTAAACGCCCAACAACTCACTTCATACATCATAGCCGGTCGAACAACTGTCTCATAAAATTTTCCGTTAAGCTCTCCAATCTTCACCATATTGTTATATCCATCTTAGTATAAATAAAGTTACACACCATATATTCCGTCTTCGTTCTACTTATCTTAAGCCCTCTTGATTCCAAGGTTGATCTCCTTAACTCCAACTTATTGTTAATCATGCTTTTGTTTCATCTTGTCATCTTGAATGTTCCTAGTTAATCATCCATGATTAGCACAAACAAATAAGGGCTTAAAGCTGATCCTTGATATAACCCAATTGTTATTGTGAATTCAATACCTTGCCCTTCACAGTTCTTATACTGGTCACCACGTCCTCATACATATCTTTAATTATATCCGCTTACTCACTCGACATCCCTCTCTTCTCTAGTACATGCCAGATTAACTCTTTAAGGACTCTGTCATATGCTTTTTCTATGTCAATAAAGACTATATAGAGATCCTTCTTGCAAACTCTAAATCTTTCTATGAGCCGCCTGAGTAAGTAAATTACTTCTATCGGGGATCTACCGAGCATAAAATCGAATTGGTTCTCCGATATAGTAGTTTCCCTCCTCAAGTGGGCCTCAATAACCCACTCCCATAATTTCATAGTACGATTCATTAGTTTTAAGCCCTCCAATATTGGAGCTTTGAATGTCACCTTTATTTTTGTAGATCAAAACTATATTGCTTCTCCTCCATTCGTTTGGCATTTTCTTTGCGCTCACAATCTTGTTGAGCAGATTGGTGAACCAAGACATACTACATAATATAAACTCTTCCACACTTCTATTACATCGTCACTTGGCTCTGGTGCCTTGCCTACTTTTATCTTTCCGAAAGCTTCTTTACTTCATGCACCCTGACCTTTCGAATATATCTATGGCATGTGGTGTCTCGATGTGTAATGCAATCATTCGGGACGTACTTGCTCGAAATGTCTCCATTTAGTAGGATGTTAAACACTCTTCTCACCTCTTCAAAATGTCCTCATCCCTTACTAGCACTCTACCATCATCACATTTAATACATGTAACTTGGTCAAAATCTCTAAACTTCCTTTCTTCCATTTTAGCCATATCTTATAGATAGCCTTTTCTTCTTCCTTTGTGCTTAGATGATTATAGAGATCATCATTCTTCTTTGCCCTTGCCTTCCCCACAATCTTCTTAGCTTCATTTTTGGCTGACTTATGTTGTTTTAGATCTTCTATATCTTAGGTCCTTTGCCAAGTCTTAAAGCTAACTTTCTTAGTCTCAATGGCTGCTTGAACCTCATCATCCCACCACCAAATTTCCTTAGTTGGATGGCGTTTTCCTTTTGATTCCCCTAGGATATCTTTAACAACTTTCTTAATACAAGTTGTCAACTCAATACACATTGTGTTAGTGTCACCCTCAAAGTCCACCTTTCCTTAGTTGAACACTTTATTTGTGAATGAACACAAGGTATCCTCCTCTCGCCTCCACCACCTTATCTTAGGGCACATACGGTCCTAGGGAGTGAAGCATATATTTATAGCCACTAATCTATGTTGAGTGAATAGGCACCCCCCTGGGATCACCTAACAATCCTTACATGATAATCTATTGGACCTTTCAGCGAGGGGGAAATCTATTTGGCTACTATGATGTCCACTTTTATAGCCATATGTTCCTCTCTCTTTTCAAAATAAGTGTTTATAATGGATAAGTTATAAGCAATCGCAAAATCTAAAACTGATATGGGTTGGTTCATTAAATTTCCCATAAATCTGATTCAAATCATATAAATTCCCTTTAGAATGGGCAGAGCCTGCAATCAATTTTTTTACAATTAGCCCTCACCTATGAGCCGCATTGGACGCCTTGGCAAGGTTTTGGCCAATGTAGGTGCCATTTTGGGTTTTATTTATTTATATTCGAGAGGATCCTAGGCTTCACTACGCCTAATGAAGCAAAATGCTTCACTAATCTGCCACACATGAGTACATGGGTTTGGTTGATGTGATTGAGGGCCAGACGAACTTTCATTGGTCTAAATTAGTGGAAATGGCTAAAATAACAAAGGTGCCATTTCATATTCATAATGGCATTTCTGTACCCTTATTGAAACTTTGAATCAGACTTCGAGCCACTTCACTTAGTTTGGGCTAAAATTTTACCATGAGATGGATATTGGATCCTCTATCATGTGTCAACTCCTAAACACTGCTACGTGACAATAGTGAATCGTAATGCTTAAGTAGGGATAGTGGTGTAGTTTTTTCCTTTCCAAAACTCATGTTTTCATGCTTTTCTGGTAGACCTTATTGCAACTTATCATTTCTTTAAGAGGGGTTATGATAGGAAAAACAGTAAAACAAAAGGGTTAAAATTGGAAACCAAATATAACTAAGCCCTTAAGATCGTGGTAATTGGAAAAAATGAGTGTTTCCTTGACGTTTATTGCTTGTTCAGATGAAACTTGAATGCTTAATGATCATTCATTGATTGGTTAATGCTTCATATCTCCTCTTTACTTTTTACTTTTATACTACAACTAAGTCTACTCAAGTCTTAAAATGACTTGGTTAGGATATTAGTAAACAACTACTAACATAACCTGAAAGCAACTAGACTAAACCTGGTTTTATGAATGCCTGGACCAATTAGGACTCATTTAGGCCACCGCCTAGGTGCCTATGCACCACAGTTTTGAGCCAACTACTTGGCTCTTGGCACCTTGACGAGTATGATTGACACAACTCGAGGCCTAGGATATCACTGTAAATTTTGTAAAATGGTTCACAAATATTTACTAGTCTGCAGCATATTTCATTTTATTAGGCAACAAGCAATGACATATATATATATATATAAATCACACATCTCCGGATATTTTAATAAGTTTGTTCCAAAAAGAAACTAGGGATGAGTGAAGGAAGATAAAATTTGGATGAAAAGGGGGCCTTGGAAGAAGACATGGCCCTAGATGGACTGGGATGGTGGAAGAAGGTTTTTGGAGAAGATAAGTTCTACTGGGTTATACCAAATTGGGAGAGAGCATAAGGGGAAGAAGAAGAAACTAAAGAGCATGGAATCAATTGTTTTTCCTCAGGTTCTGTTTGTTTCCAGTAAAGAAACATAAAAGGAAAACTGTCATATAAAATCAACATAAAAGAAATGGAAAAACTTTTTAAAGAATATGAGCCTAAAAAAGATCTGTTCACAGCACATTTTTTTTTTGCCATCCAGAAGGTGATGCGCGCTTTTTTTTTTTTTTTTTTTTTTTTTTTTTTTTTTTATTATTCTTATTTGCGCTATTTTTTTTTTTTGTGTTTTTGGGGGTGGAGGGGTCCTACCTACCTAACATGCCCCATGGCACTTTAACTACAGCTACTAGAGAGAGGGGAGGGGGTGCCTTCAGGCAAAGGTGAGGACAGGAGAGACAACCTGTGACCTCTTGCCATAGGACCAACTCTAGGGGAGCATTAAGGCACAGGGTGAAGACAGGAGAGTCGACCCATGACCTCTTGGAAGCCTGCATTTTACTGGCAAGGCAACAACCATGTACTAGCACTTGTCTTCAGACCAATGTTCAATGTATCCTTGAATGTTTTAACCATCCTATATTTGCATGCACCTTCTCAGAGTCTTAGATTTTCAAAGCTTTCTTTTGCCATAGGACCGACTCTAGGGCTGAAACTTGACATGTGGGCATAAAAACCTTGGGGTTACATGTCTGGAAAATTCGGGCCCCATCTAGGTTGTCACTTAGCAGATATGTGGGTAGCCCACAAATACCTTCTAGGCAAGCCACCCAGCAAAAAATAAAAAAGAAGTTTTTCATTGACAATTTTCCTTTCAAATGTTTTTACCTAGAAATGAACATAGACTGAAAAAAAAAAAAAAAAAAAAAAAAAAAAAAAGGGTATTCCATGGAAAGACCAAGGTATTCATCAACAAAGCCTTGTGAATTGTGATTATTCCAACCACATGGTGAAGATTGGTTCAAACAAAGATCAGGGTAGATGAAGTTTTTGCCACTAAAGAATAAAGAGGTTTATCAAATAAAGTTAAGTGCTCACCCATTAGTTGAACTACTGCCTTTTGAGTGCGTCTTTCAAGCTTTTCAAGCTTCTTTAGCACATCCCTTTTGAGATCCCAGTTCGGCTTCTTTGGAGCAATGTTTACAAATGGGTCCTGCACAATGCTTCAAGGTTAGGATGGACAAGATAATGAGATAAAATGCATAACCAGCAAAGATATGCTTCTGGAGTTGATCATCACCTTGGTCTCCTCTGGTGCTGGAGGTTCTGTTGCAATTGGGTCTTCAAACTTTGGCAGGACTGGGGCAGCTAGCTTACCCTCCTGAAGTTGCTTATCATGAGGAAGGTAGTTCCTGAACTTCATGCTCAGGCTCCTGGAAACAGCATTATAGATAACAGTGCAGACCTAATAAATATGTATCTGTGCTAACAATCATAAGATCGGCCAAACCAAGTTCTTCGTACACAAACAGAACTATAGGATAAAAGGTAAATCACATCATGATTACATTGAATATCAAGGATAAATGGTAAAAGCTTCATTATCAAATTTGTAAGTTTACGATACGTGTGGAAGGAACAAAGCATTAGCTTCTTCAACTCCAAGTCCTATAAATTCTTGCCTTTTCTCCTGACAAAGTGCTAGAAAAAATGGCACCATAAGAGTGCTCTCTAGTTTACCCCAAAGGTGTGGTAACACAGACCAGAGAAGGAAGTAGCAGGAATTAGCTATAGATAGGACAGTCCAGCATCCTCCTATCAATAGGACATTGTGCTACTTTTAGCATTCTAACCAGTTAGGACACTTCAGTAGTCTATCCTGTAGGGATACTCCTGTGTTTTAAGTTGTTAGGGCACTCCAGGTCAGGCTAATCATGGGATTACGTAGGAGACTTTAGTAGTTGTTTTCTATTTGACTATTTCACTTGTGTTATTTATATTTTATCATATTGATGCAGGTCGATCATTGGATCTACAAGTGATGGGATCACTTACTGATTGGAGGAAGAAAATTCCAATCTGAAGGCTATGGCGGTCGAGCAGGATCATCGAATCTCATTCAATCCCTTGTTCATTGAAAAGGGATAGAATGAGTCAATAACCCCGAGGCTTGAGAATGGATTGAATAAGCTATCACCTCTATAGAAACAAAGCATCATCAGACTCATCAATGGGTGGAAGTCAATCAACCAGATCAGCTCATTTTTTTCCATACCCTAGCACCTTCACCCAAGAGAGGGAGCGAGTTCCATACCCTAGCACCTTCACCCAAGAGAGGGAGCGAGAGAGAGAACTCTTCAGCCATACATGGCAACAACCAAATCAAAACCAAATTACATTCATTCTATTCCCCTTATTTGTGAGGGTGGGTACATATATGGAAACCCTAATGTAGACTAGGATAGGGGTCTAACCAATTCTCAGCTTCAGGATCTTTTAATCTAAGAACAACCATAACCACCCAACAATATAACAGAAAATCAAAATAATATAAGATAGTCTAGCAGGCTATCGACTTCAATATGGCAGTACTAATGAGGTCAAACCAGCAGCAACCTTTTTAGAACTAAACCAGGGACTGAAAGTAGTTCAATTGGATTCACAAACAACTGTAATCCATGAACCAAAGTCTAACACAACAGCAAGAGTCAAACCAGTCCAATCGATCTCAATTTCAGAAATTCTGTAACTGAATAAACAGCAGGGAATATAGGACTGAAATCATCAACTAATGAAGTCAAATCAGTGAGGAATAGTATCAGCAATCAATTAGCAACACCCAACAGAAATCGATTCGCAAATCTGGGCAGAAATTAGGATCAGCCAGAATAGGGAGAAATCCCATAACTGCAGATTCCTTGGTCTGATGAGCCTCAAATTAAGGTTGAGTTCCCCTCTATATGATCTTAACACTCGATCAAAAACAGAGAACCATCGGATGGCTGGATTTTCAGAACAGTACAGGGGCAGCAGGAGAGAAACTTGAGATTTCCAGAACCAGAAATCAAAAGCAGTTCAGATCCCTTACCTAGTTGAAGAACCTTGCAATTAACTTTGAAAAGAAAGAAAGATTAGTTGAAGAGACCTCTTGGACTTCACGCTACAAAGAGTCAATTGGATCAAACACCAATTCCTTCAGCCTTGATCAAACACAAGACAACTCTTCATGAAGAAGACAATAGCAACAGCCATTATTTTTTTATCAAAATCATTCTAGGCTTTTAGGAGCCTCCTCTTCTTTATTTATAATGTTAATGGGGGAGGGAATTACAAAATAGAAAGTTCCTCAAAAAGCAAACCAAATATTCTCCTAATACAATAGTTACTAAAAACTGAAATTAGAAACTAGCTAAAAAATGAAACTAACTACTAATGACTTGACTCAATTAATAGCTTGACTCCTAAAGAAACAAATATAACTCAAATCAAGCCCAACTAAAAAGGAAACTAATGAAAATGGAAACTAACTAGTAATCTCGTATTCAATCTTAGAGCCCCCCTTTTAGACCCATAAAAGTGGTCTATTACACTCAAAACACATGGGATCAAAGGCCTAACATGTATGGAACCCGACCCTAGGCTTATTCCTAATAAAACAAGCCTATTTTGGTACTTAATCTGCATCAAACCCAGAATCAAAAATAGACTCCACTAAGAACTCCTAACTTTCCTACTCTAAATAAACAACCAAATTTAATAAAACTCTCACTAGCCTAAAATAATTAGCATTAGGGCTATTGTACAGCTAAGATAAACTTGAACTCTAGACATGGGACCCATTGATAAAATAATAATTTTTGTGCACCCCCTAACACCCCCCCCCCACTTTTGAGATTTATAATTCAGCTTATGATTCTTTAACTAAGTCCACATAATTACTCAAAAACTTTTCTTCTCTAATCCTTGCCAAATTAACTCTCTAAGGAGGATGGACTCTATCATAAGCTTTTTCAAGTCAATAAAGGCCATAGGACTATAGGAGATCCTTCTTACATTCTCAACATCTTGATATTAATCTTCTAAGCAAATAAATAGCTTTTGTGGTTGATTTTCCTAGCATAAAACCAAATTGGTTATCCAAGATATTAGTTTCTAGTCCCAGGTGTTCTCTCCCATTATTCAATAGTATGACTGATGTAGGGCCGATAGGCCCCAAGAAAACGAACCCGATTGGATGTGGACCCACTTAAATGTGTAATAGCTAATTACTAGAATCAGTGGCAATGTGGTAATTAAATTGAAGTTCACAAGGTAGAGTGGTACTATTGTAAATAACCAGGAATTCTTAATGGAGTGGCAGAATCGTAATTCTAAGAAAACTCCCAACTAAAAGTAACAAAATGACAAATATGGGTTAAAGGGGGTGTTCAGGAAAATAATAATTGTGAATGGGAAACAGAATAGCTAAAGCAATAGAGGGTAATTAGATTAATCATGTTCAAAAATAGGTTAAATAGAACTCAATTTAGTGGGCAGGGCATACTTGCAATTATCATGAACAAGGCTGCCGCCTTCTCCATGACAACAGGATAACCAAGGCGGAAACCAGAAACTTGAGATCGATTCAGCCACCTAACCAAGGCTCCAAATCTCAGGAAAAATTGTGAACAGAATCGCCCTCCCCAGATTTATTGATACCAAGACTCAATAACATCACAAGCTTTGATCAAGTATTAAAGTTCTGAAATTCCTCCAGGCGGTAATTGCAGGATCAGCCATGAAACATACCTTAAGTTCTCAATAGGGTCGATCACAGGCACTGAAATCTTAGGGTTTCTGATCGCCTAGAAGAACAGTTCCTTCAGTCAAAATCTCAGGTAAGGAGAGTTAGGATTGAGAGATTTCGGTTGAGTCCCTCTCAGGCCTACTGGTTTGGCGATGGCAGAAGTGAGTGCAGGAAGATGAAGAAGAAGGAATAAGAGAAAGAAAGATAGAGAGAGAAAGAGAAGTCGCGCAGGGAGGGTGATCGCACCATGAGGGAAGAAGGGGGTTTTCTCACAGAGAAGGGGAGGGGAAGAGAGAAAAACGAGATTGCAGGGTAGAGAAGAAGAAGAAGAAGAAGGGAGGGAAGAAGACAGCCACGCATGGGGGGGGGGGGGTTTGACAATCACTTTTTTTTCTTCATCAATCAACCAATCTTCCCATGAATTACATGTCTAATTTATAATAAAATAAAATTAAAACTTTCTAATTAAAATCAAAGACTAAGACAGAAATAAATCTCCTACAAATAAGGACTCAAATAGGAAACAAATATACTCAAATAAAAATAAAATCCTAGAATATTCTATTAAACTTGGAACCCAAATTGGATCTGGGTCTTGGTCCAGGTTCTAGAGTAGGTTTGGGTCAATCCATCGGAGCGCTGCTGCATCAATGACTCAATAGTTTTACTCATAATTATTACAGCTTCAAATCTGTACTTTCACCATTAAACATGACTGTCAGATCAATCTAAGGACCAATTCCATTGAGTCTAGGCATTGTTCTCAAAGATTCTGTAGATACAAATCTGGTAGAGATTGGAGGTCATCTCTTTGGTTCTGGTAAAACTTCCTCTTTAGACCTCAGGCATGTGAAAGCTTAAGGGGACTCATCCGTTGGTGTTGGACAGCTCTCCTAGGCCAGAAGTAATCCATGGAGCATTAACATCCCATTTTGTTCAAGACCCCAATCTAGAAATGACATTGCATGAGAATTTCTTAAGAATGGGATAGTAAGGGAGGCTCACTAAAGCACATAAATCAAAAAAGTGGGCTTATTTTAGTGGAAACAAGGCTTGGGTTGCGTTACATATATGTTCGCCCTTTGGTCCAAGGAGTTTTTCATTGTAGTAGGCATGCTGTCAAGTATCAATTGTAGTAGGCATCCTGTCAAGTATCGGTATTGGGCGATGTATCAGAGAGCTGGTTTTAACAGACATATCAGAGAGACACTAAATACACTTAATATATGCTTTGATACGCATGGATATGCTTATGATACATACAAAACAAGTATTTAAGCTTTATGAACCATAAATAAACAGTAAATAATTATATCCAACCAATGTTAGTTTATCTCTGCCTTCACAGTATCTATGTGAAAGTGCAATATCAAACCTACTAATAAGTAAAAAGAAGAAATTAAGAAGATTTGAAAAAGAAAATCTATTTTCATATTGGGATGCTGACTCAAAAGTAACCCTTGAAGGTCCAAACCAAACAAGCAATATGTGAAGTACAAACATATTATCTAGTATTAAGTAACATAAATTAAATATATACACATTAACCATACTACACTCTACTAGCAACTTATTAAACCTGAAGTAGTATGTAATTATTAACAATAAGCACTTGGCAACAAAGACAGTTATACATTATATATCACAAATCATTCAACTTGAGCCAAATCTAGGTCAGTTTCTCCAGTTTACAGGTGTTACTTAACAGAAACAAGCAAGAAAGACCAAGATTCAAGCAAACAAAAATCAAATTTTTAACATATTTCAACCAACATCTTTGGCTTTCAATCTCCACATTGATGAACTTTAATGCAATTTTTTTCTTGTTTAATCACTCCTCCTATGCCGTTTTTTTAGTGTAGATGGGGTCCACTTAGGTTTTGGCCAAAAAATCAGAGTAGGAAGAAGTTTTCTTTTAAAAATGGGATTTTTGGTTTCTGAAAACCTATGTATCTGTCCATATCGGTCCGTAATGTATGGATAACTGATACCACCGTAGTAGGCCACTTTAATGGGCTTAAAATTTGGGTAGGAGTTAGGAATACACGAATTATTTGTTAGTTAAGTTGGGGTCTTAGTGTTCATTTTTCTTTTAAATTCTATTACTATTTTTTTATATTATCTTAGTTAGATTATGTGAGATGTTAGATTTCCAGCTTGTCCCAAATTCCCAGTGACAGTCTTTCAGTAAAATAGGTTTCTACAAAGTCATCAGTAAACAATCACTATGCTATCCTATTTTGGGTTAGCAAACACTATAAATATATGTAAAGGCCTGTGGCCTCTTCATCAATTTGAGAAGTGAGGCACTTCATATTTTTCTGAAAATTGTTGTGGATTAGTAGATGCTTGGGTTAATTCTCAGGTATACCAGGTGGATTCCTTCGTGGAAGAGTGGATTCTCTTCACTAGTTAAGTGGATTCCTGGCCTATCTATCTTTCTATGTTGCCTCCTCTTTATATAACAGGTCAGACATCTAGTTTCCCATCACCTGCTATACCTTTGTTTCTGCCCAATTTCATATTTTTGCTTTGATTTAGATATCTCTTATTACTACTCTGTTTGATCTTAGATATTGCATATCAGACAATCAGTTACTACCTATGAACATGGTTTAAATTATCTCCGATACCGATACCATACCCTCCGATACGTATCTTAAATTTAGCCGACCGATACGATTCACACTGATACAATACATGAAATTTTTAAAATCTTTTCGTATCAATATATATGCTACGATACATACCAATATGCACCAATACACCATCGATACGTACTGATACTCTATGGAAAATATAAAATCGAGATGAAATATATGTTTTGGTATGTATAGTATTGGTACGTATCGGTGAGTATTAGTATGTATCGGTGAGTATCGATACGTATCGGTGAGTATTGGTATGTACCGACACAGTGCGCTACGGTCATATATGGGCCAAGATGGGTATTTTTCAGAAAACACGATTTTTTGAGGAGTTTTTGTTCCAAAGTTGTTGCCAGCCATATTTCTCTTTAACTAAAGTGGAAATCAAGGTTGGGAACAAGGATTTTACATTTATGGGACATCTACAAACCTTAAAATCTTAGTGCGATACCCTCAATTTAGTGTTTATACATAATACATGTTATCAATAGCTTTTTTTAACAAAATTTTTACGCAAAAGTATTTAAAAAGGTGTTTCATATCCATTTATATGCGTATCTTTAGCGTATCTTAGCGTATCTTCGATACGATATGATACCCTCCGATGCATATCTTAATTTTGGCCAACCGATACGGCGACCGATACCGATACTTTAATCTTTGCCTATGATCTATCTGAAATTCTGGGTTTACCCCTTAACCTGTGATTCTGCTATACTAGCCTGCATAGGGCAGACTCTCTCTATTTTCTGAGATGCACTGCAGAATTTCTCCACAGGTTCTAATCAGTACTTGATCCGAATCCTGTGCACTTCTGACAATCCTAGCCTTTTAATTAATATTTCTCCTTTTGTCTATTCTATTAAACCCTATTTGTGATCCTGTTAAGCTAATCTCCTAATGGAATTTCTGTTCATATTATTCTGTTGTTATTTCACTAATGTAAGAGCAACAAAATCATTACAAATATGCTGATAAGTTTTCCAATCAAAGAGCGCTCCATCCTAGACTATGCTTTCCCGTACAGCTTACCCCTATGACATTGTAATGTTGTTTTATCTTTGTTTCTTGTTTCTTTTCTCATTGCTGTGGGGTTTGTTTTCTTCGGCTTAGGTGCTCATATTATAAAACTAGTTCATCATCAACCTAGTGTTATTCACAATCAAAATATGCTATGAATAGGTGAACAAAGAGAAAAAGAGAAAATGCGAATGAAAATAAGTATAAAAGGCTCACTCTTCTTCATCAGCATCATCAGAATCCTCCTTCTTATCTTCATTTGGAACTGAATCATCATCAGGGGTGTTTAAGAGCTCTTGAGCAGCTCTAAGAGCTTTCAGCCTCTCACGCCGAGCTGCAGCAGCTTGTTCAATGGATTCCTCTTCAGTAGTCATCACTTCACCTACATTATACATAATTACATAAAGATAAAATGATATTTGAAAAATGTACAACTACCCCCTCATTCATCCATTACTGCCTCTCCTTTGTATTCTGCATAAAACTTTCACATCTATCATGCAGAATCAGATTACATAACTCAGCATACCTAGTTTCTGTCACACACAAGATTTATATGTTTAATGTGAAGGAGGCCACAAGTCGTAGAAGCAGACTAAGCAATGTAATATAACGGAACAGTTAAATTTTTTTACCATTAACATAGATAAACATTATAATCAAAGCTTGCAAAGAAGACATTTACAGATATATTATCTTTTCATCAACTCCTTTCTTCCCCCCAATCCCTCTTTTCTTGTGTTCTTTTGTAGAACTGGGCAGGGGAGGTGCTCACGACAAAAACATAAGCTTCCAGAGTTCCAGTACTATGCATTCTCCAAACAGAAACAATATGAGAATGGACAAAAAAAAATTATTTTTTTAATAATAATCGCAATCCAAGCTATTATCGATATTCTTCCAACAGAACAAAAAGCCACCGATAAGAAACACTATACAACATAAATGGCGACATATTAAGGGAAATTGATTTCCATTTAATCAGACAACCGTAGAAAATCCAAGACAAACGTAGAACTTATAAACCCAGATCGGAAAACTACATTTACCAAATAATTAAAAAAAAAAAAATCTTTTTTGACGTACTAAGCTATTTACCTATTGAATAACAGAGAGTGGGGAAGTTGAAAACATCGAGAAAGCGAGAGGTTCTACCTGGTTCACGAGGTCCGAAACCCTAGCAGTGCAGAGTCGATGGGGTTGAAGAGAAATAGCGTGCACTCTGTAGTCTATACTGTTCTTTCTCTCTCTCTCTCTCTCTCTCTCTCTCTCTTCTCTCTCTCTCTCTCTCTCTTCTCTCTCTCTCTCTCTCTTTTGGAATTGAGCCTTGCGAGTGGGACTTGAAA
>NC_056561.1:13086907-13130494 GCF_013358625.1 Macadamia integrifolia
TTTTTTTTTTTTTTTTTAATGTGGTAGAAACTAGACACACCCCACCCCCACGAAGTGCACCTTCCCGTGCCGTTGGATCAAGCACACATAATGATACACATAAATGCAACCTGCCAATATGTAGAGGAGACACCATGGAAGAATCCCAATCGACCATGTAGCCATCAATCAAGTTCTCATCAAAGTAATAAGTTCTTTACGTCTATAATGGTCAGAGGAGCTACCCATGACAAAGGGATATGACAGCCCTCTTGTAAACGTAGAAACCGGCAAGGATAAGAGGAATAAGGAGTTTCACCAAAAAAGAGGAAGAAGGAGATCTAGAAGCCAAGATTTAATTTTCAAGCATCTCAACTCTCACTACTTTCCTTTTTCTCAGAGTGTGGTCGAATTCTGACTTAAGCATTGAAGAATCCATCCACCGAGCTTTCCCTGATCATAACTCTCTTACTCTCGTTGTGTAGGACTAACTAAACCAAAATCTACAATATCACATAATAAGACAAAATGACGAAAGATGTATGCGTTTATCACTCCTTAAATTCTATTTTTCTTTTCTCCTTGGGGGCTATCTAAAATAAAAAAACATAGCAAAGTTGGAGAAAAAAGAAAAAAAGAGAAAGGAAAAGCCTCTTAGCCACCAAAGAAGGTTCTCTTTAGCCATTGTTGAAAAATCAGGTTTTTTAACTCGATTTACTTTGTCAACAACTTGATGAGTTAACATAGTCAAGACGAATCATATATATATATATATATATTGAGTTAGAAAACCTGGAAAAAAAAAGATATCACATATCGATGATTAATGTATCGTTTCCAACTCAAACCCATTCAATGATAGATTGCAATGATTAAATGCCTCATTTTAAGAGTATAATGATATATCTTACCTCTTGCAAGTTACTACCAATGACTAATTTGATGCTTTATACCTATTTAAAAACAAAAACAATGTTAAATTTATAATTATTCGACAACAAATAAAAATATATCACCACCAATAGCACCCAGTGCATTATCATGTCTTTATAATTATCCACCTCAAGTTCAACTCGCCAAGGAAACAACATATTTCCTCTGGGTTCATAGAAATCAAATTATTTTTCCGAACACTAATCTGATCCCTTCATGGTTCTATGCAATGTTTCTAGTCCAAAATGAAGGTTTTTTGTAATGATTTTGATATCTCAGCTCTGCTTTCCGTGGATCAATTTATTCTTATTTTTGCTGGTTGTAGCTGGCTGGGCCTTTGATATTATATGTCAAGGTCAGTTTATTTTTATTGGAATGGATTATTTTATTGGAATAGATTATGTAATGACAAAAGCAGAGGCGAAGGGCCTTTTACAAATACTCAATGCACCGAGTAGGGTGGGATGCCAAATAGAAGAAGCATGGCTGACTCTATGTTGTAGGTTGTTGACTTTGGTGAGGATTTTGATGTAACTTGTAAAGATGATTAAATAGATGGTTGGTAGAGCAAGCACTCAACATCTTCAGTGAAAATTTTGGCTGTTACTCATGTTGCAGCCAAGTCTTGTTGGCAATCAAAGAAGTAGAATAATTTACATCCCTCTAGGGTTCATCAATACCCTCTTAGGTTATGGTATTTTTCAAAATACCTTTTTAGATTCCATATCTTTGGCTGTCACAAGGGTTGCAACCAACCTCGGCAGCAGCTAAATTTCGTTCATTGGTAAAGACCTTGGCTGGTTATAGCTGGTTCTTGAGATCAAATCATTCCTTCCTTCCACCTAGGGGAATTTTCTTTTTGTGGTAGGCCCGAGGGGGATATGGTGGGTCAGAAAAGGGCAAAAGAACTCTGTCCGCTTGGGCGGCCATTGTGCAAGCACACATACCAATGGGAAGCTGCATGAAAGATCTGGAAAGGGCAATGCCATCTTTTTGTTCCCACTTGTGTCTAAGCATAGATACCCACAAGCAGGCAGGGTTTTTCTTGAAAAATAAAAAAAATTACACTGATCTCTATGCCCCTAGTCCCATGCACATACTCAATAAAGCCCACTTGAAACCTATTTTCTTCCAAGATTGTCCTTTCCACTGCCAAGTTCTAATTAATTTCACACCCAGCTCAACTCACCAATTGAATTCACTAAGATGGCCGGCATTTTGAAAAATGTTTCCTCTATCTCATGAATATTTCATTAACGTAAGACCCAAAGATCATCACCACCACAATGGCATCCGAGGTATGGACCAATTTTGGTGTTGTAAACGTGGTACATGCATACCTCCTTTAGAAAGATCTTAGGGACAACTCTGCAGTAGCGAGAACAACTCAGCTCTATTTCAACTAAATGGGGTCAGCTACATGGATCTTTGCCCTCCAATCAACTCTGTTCGAAGTCATACTTGATACAAAACCTAAGTATTCATGTCTTTCCTCACCTCTTCAGTAGGTAGTGCACCACCGAGTGCTGAGATTGCCATGTCTCACCCCAAAAATACAAAATAAATGTGCATCAATCCTATCCACTGCTTGGGGCTGGAACCATGTCCAATGCCTTAAGTATGAAAGCATAGGTGAAGGCACCTTCCTGGAGCTTCTCAAATCTAAGCAAAACCAAGACAATATGTTAAAACAGTGCAAGCAGGAAATTAAGTGAAAATGGAAAGTTTATATCCAGGATGAAGAAAATACTCACACCTTGAACCACTTTCTGGTCATCAGTGCCTGGCCAAGGATGGCATCACAGCTCAGTGTAATAAACTTTGCTCATAAGTTTTCTTCTCCATTATATTTTCAACATTTAAGGTACCTGATCTTAATGAGTTAGGGCTACATTATGTCATAAAAGTGAAGGGGTAAATAGAGGACACCTTTTAATTGTTCTGGGACAGGATATTTTGGGAATGCCACATTGTTGCTGGTTTGGTTACCACTCTTCTTCATTATCTATCATTAGAAGTAGTTAGTTATTAAAAAATAAAAATAAATAAAAGAGATAAAAGAGGATACATTAAAAGTACGAGAATAACATTTCAAAATGAGTAAATTATAACTGAATTCTTGTTATACACACTATGTTCACCGATCATGAGAGCCTGTAGCCTTGCTTTGTGGTAAGCTAGATATGCATCCCCCACTAAATCTAATGCAATCCGGGGTTCCAAAATCCGGTTCGGATTTCTTATGGGCTCACCACAAGTAATATCAACTCAATTAAACAAGAGAGTGGCAAATCATGGCAAAACTGTAAATAAGCTATAGTGTTGAAAGGAGGGTGGCAACTTGGTAATCAAATAGAATCTTAAGGGTTACTTGGTAGATGACTAGGGGCTAGGATAAAAAGGGAATAGGATTTAAAATTAAGGGAAAACTTATAGTAAACAAAATAAGGATATAACTATATAGGTAGGAATAAAAGCAAGAGCGGAATACAAATGGGTCCATAGCTCAGTGGTAGAGCATTTGACTGCAGATCAAGAGGTCACCGGTTCGAACCCGGTTGGGCCCTCTAATTTTACTAAAGAATTTCATTTTTGAGAACAAGTGCCAAGTGCACAGCGCACCTGGGAGAGTTTTGTTTTTTTTTTTTTAAATAAAGACTTTATTAACGATAAAACCTTATACCAGTACAATCAGCCAATAGCAGAGTACTCACATTGCTCCCACACCCAAAAAAAAAAAAAAAAAAAACAGCCACTGCTGTTACTCCACACAAGCAACAAAATGGAAGATTCCTAATCATTGTCAAACTAAATTAGAATAAAAATTCAAACTCTATCGCCAACTTATACTACTTTCCATAAAATAAAAGATTGCCAATAACCCATAAATAGATAACCCCTAAATATCCTACTCGCACCAAAACCCAAGTTGGACCTGGTTCGTCTTGGGTTGGACTTCCAAACTGGTTCAGGCCGGTCCACGGAAGCGCTACTGCATCAAAATCTTATCCCAGCTACTTTAGCTACATGAATCCTGGTCCACCATGTCTCTACTTAAGGCCGTATATCTTGTTACTTGACCACCTCAACCAAATCCATTTACATTTTGAATTAAGAAGAAAATATTTGTAACAGTTATCTACTCACTATATCCAATCGTTTTAATTCTAATTGTGGTGTTGATATTGCCTGGTATTTTACAATTTGTTAATTGTTCAAATCCTTAAAATAGCTTCTAACTTCAAAACAAATGCATCAACAGAACATCTAAAATTGGATAGATGAATGAAAAAAGCTTAAAGTAGCATAATTACCTCCCTGATTTTGAGGAGTGCCCAGCAGCAAGTTTGCATTTAAACAACAATATATTATCGTCAGTCTTCATTTCCCTCAGCTTTGCCACAAACTTTGCAGGTTCAGAATACAATACACAGGGATCTGTTGTGGTACAAAAATGTTCAGATGAAATACAAATAGAGCTATCTACGTCAAGATTATAGTATATTCAATGACAGAGAAAACAAATTCAGTATAGTTCGCTTTTAAGAGTTCAAAATATGGAATTCACCCCTTTACATGGCCTTCCGTAGGCAACTAATGTACTATGTCGCAGAATGGAGATGCTTAAGTACGTGCACATTACACTTGCCATTTAAGCCAGCTGTAACAAGAATGTTTGGCCTAGAACCTTGCATTTAACTGAAGAAACCACAAGTCACCTGAAAACATTACATTTACGATTTAAGCCAGCTGTAACAAGAATGTTTGGATAATTTTGGGCCTTAATCAGCATGAAAAAATAAATAAATAAATTTGTATGATGATTATTCAGAAACATATAATTTAGCACAGAGGATAGGGAATGGCCATTTGGACAAATACTTCTAGTTATTTTCTATCTATTTATTTATTTATTGGGCTTTGAGGGGGGGGGTTTGAAGGTGCTTGTATCACAATTCAAAACCTGTTAAATTTTTTGTTAACAAAAAAGTCATGTTTTGCAGGAGGTTCAATTTAAAAATATGAAGCAACAGACTGAGCTGTCGAATCTCACCTAGACCCCAGGCTTAATGAAGAAGAAGAAGAGTCGTCTGGTGCTCACATTATCAACAGGGGAATAAGACTTCATATAGAAATAATAATCTTCCTTTCCAGGATCACCCCATTCCTGCAGAAACATTTAAGTACTCAGCATACGAATATAGGATACAACCATGCAAACGTGAATCTTACATATTCACAGGTTGCATTTCATAGTTTCACCAAAATCTCATTTAGGAAAGCAATAGATAATACAAAAGATAAACAATCGTAAATAATCCAAGTTAATGCCAACCTGGTTTGAATTTAGAGGTCAGGTTTTAGTAATAGTTTGGGTTTGTATTTATTTTATATCTTTGTTATTGTAATGATTCCAAATATAAAGCCCAAAAGTGTGGGTCTTAAGGGGTGTACAAAAATTAATATTTTATTAGTAGGTCCCAACGCTAAAGTCATCTTCTTTTAGCTGTTCTAGAATCCTATTGTCAGTAATGTTAGGCAACTAGAGTCCTTATTTGGAAAATCAGATAGGAGAATTTAGATTTTAAAATACTATATTTTATCAGAAGTTGGGTTGAATCATGTACGAGATTGCTTTTTTTTCCTTCTATAAATAAGCATTGTACCCCCATAATGTGGATTGGATTTGATTTGATAATGAAAGCATGAAGTTTTTGATAGTTGCCAAACTTGTCTCTTCTCTTTCCTCCCCCATCCCCGCAATTACTCCTCTTTCTTTTCTCATCTATTTTCAGATACTAACTTTTAGGAAATATTTTATTTGCTCTCTCTCTTCAGTACACCCATACCACCTCTTACCTCTTTCTTCACTCAACTCCTCCCATAACACCCACCAATCCCCTTTTCCCTCTCCCTCCATTCCACCTCATCAAATTCAAATGACTATTTTATGACTGGTTTTATTCTGGAAATTATTTATTCAGATCTAATGATTATTCTCTTATGGTATGATCACTAGATCTGAGATCTGAGATCTGATTTAGCAATTTTAACAATCAGATCTGAATCACTTCATCCTATTTCATCAGTGGGCCAAACAGTCCATCAGATCAGATCGATCAGCATAACAAGCACTACAGACTGCAGGATTTCTATTCTGCCCCTGTAGTTCTTTTCACTAGTTCTTTTCATTGTTCAGGAATTCTGAACCTGGTTTTTTTTCTTTTTTTTTCTTATAATAGAGTTCCAATTTCTAGTCTGGCTTACTTTTAAAAACAAAAAACAACAAGGGGAAAGGATTAGTCAGTGAACAATTCCTACAAGATTTCCTAGGCAAAAAGCAAGCACAATCAAATTCAGATATTAGTACTCATACAATTATAAAACTGTCATAGAACAGATGCAATCAAATTGGGGCATTGATCTCATTTCTCATAAGAAAAACATATTAACTGGTGGGTATTGATCATGCTGTGTATAAATGTATTAGTAATCCCTTGACTTGAATAGATCAGATTTTCAAGGAAAACAAAGGAGAAGGAATAACCTCCCACTCTGAAGTTGTAAGAGGGATGGTTGGATCAAGCATTGTAGTCAAAACGTCAACAAACGGAACTCCTGCTACTGCTGCCTTGAACAAATCAGGCCGCATGTTGAGAACAGTACCCATAAGCAACCCTCCTGCACTTTGTCCTTTAATGCATAACTTTTCCTTTGAGCGGTAGTTGTTTCCTATCAAATACTCAGCACAATCAATAAAGTCAGTAAAAGTATTTTTCTTCTCCAGCAGCTTCCCGTTTTCATTTCACCGCCTCCATAAACATGAGCCATTGCAAAAATAAAGCCCCGGTCCAACAAAGTTAGCCTTGATGCTTTGAAACTAGGATCTATGCATATCTGTCATAATAAGGCAGATTCTATTGGATTGATCAAGTAAAGAAAATTAATCAATGATTAAAATATATAGAAATGTAGCTGCATAACAAGGATTGTGGATCTTTCTTCAGACTGATTGTTCTAACATGGTCTCCCTTGACAAGCCAAAAATTATCTCAAAGATTTGAACAATGGACATTAACTGTCAAACAACTTCAATGTACAATTTCTAAATGCGTTTTTTCTAACAAATCCTTACCCCTTTTTCCAGTAATCAGGCTGTTATATCTGTTTGTCTGGAGTAACTTTGAGCTAGGGAGATCCTTTTCTTTTTTTTTCTTCTTTCCTTTTGACAGAAAAAAAGAAAGTAGGGAAGAAAATTACATGCATGGTCCTAAATGGAGTTACACATGAGGATCTTCAGCCGAAGGAGACAGGTCACATATAAGTTTCTTCTAGAACAGCCATATCAGATATAGAAGGATGATGTGTGACCATCTATAGTTTAAATTTTATTTGTTTGTCGTTTCCTTTTAATCTTGCAAGAAAAGTACCCCAAAGTTAAGCAGAATGATTTTTGAATAAGTTGATTACTAGATTTTTCCAACATGGCAAGAGTCAATGGAGAGATCAGACATTTAGATTGAGGGATTCCATTTTCTTACTTCAAGCAATGGTCTTACAACATTTTCTTTCTTAGGCTCTTTTCAATTCATTCTTATAGTCCTAATTTGTCTATGTCAGAGTAAGATCACCCATGTTCATAAACATCACACAGCAATGGGTTAATACAAATACAATAGCCAGTTAGTGACGAGGTCGTGCTCTCTTGCCAGATGCAGATTTGGAAGGAAATGGGTGGTCCACCAGTGAGATGGGTGTGGGGTCATCTGTTACATGGACCTATGCATGTTTAATGATGTTCGCAAGTCATACAAATACAAAGTTGCCAAGAGTCATTATATCTAATGGCAATCTGATCAGTAAAGAAGTGCTTCCTTGCACAAGTGGTTATTGTTACTAGTAAAGCCCAAAAATCACAATTTTTTCACCTCATGTGAACCAAAGCCATAAAGTAGTAATGGATCAGATCCATCAAGCTTCACAAGATTCTTTCGATAGACAATTGAAATAGGAACCTGCATGCCATCTGGAGCAGTGGCCCACTTTCTCTGAGCCACATAATTTGATGCATCAGCACCTCCTAAAACCTGTGTAAAATGGTGAATCACCTATAATTAATGCAACATGTTAACAAAGTTCCCAAAATTTTCAAAAAACTTGGAAGAATTTTGCAGAGAATTACCCAAGAACTAAATAGTGGAATTCTACAAAACCAATTTTCCATGCTTGGATTCAAAAGATCCTCTAGATATAGTAATACTTTCGAGGAATCCAATATAATTGCACTAAACTCCCCTTTTAAGCCCCAAAGAAGCTCCAAAATCCCATATTGATTTTCTTCTAACTCTTCCTTAGTCCACCAAAAGTTCCGATATCCAAAGTTCCAAGTTCACATAAATGAAGTGTCGAGTAAGTAATAGAAAGAAGTCATCTCCAAGTGGGACGCATAGTGAAGCTTCCTCATGGCATGAGACCAAGGTTTCAAGATTTCAGCTTCCCCATATGACCTACTAATAAATCCCATGACAGTAGCTATGGACCCCTAATTACCATAAAAAATATATTTTCCCACACCCACCCAACCCAAAAATAAATAAATAAATAAAATGAAAGGGAAAACACCTATACCCCTGATTTACAATAATGAACCCCATATTTTTTCTGAATGGAGCAAATCCTGACCATCCAAATTGGATTATAGTATGTTTGTACCACAAGCACTTATCAGTGAATGAAGTGGGGTTCCTGTCAAGCTTTGTGCTTTTGGTTGTAACATCTTTTCAGCACTGTTACATGTCAGGAGTGTCATGGACATCAAAGCCAAGACTTTCAAGTTGGAAAAACAACTGCAAGAAGGTATTCCTTGTAAATAAATAAAAGAGTTCTTCAGAATTTCATAATGGTAACTGGACAGTGGAAGCAAGCTACTACCATACGCACGTTCAATTCCCGTCATTCGCCCATCTCATCTTCTCCTATTGCTCTCTTTTTTTCTTTTGTAAAGACGAAGAAACAAAACATCACAATCTCCAGCTCCAAAGTAGTTTGTTGCACTCGGATTTGGATCAAGTATAGCAGCAAGAGTCGGGAAAGATTTCTGGCTGCTACTGCCCACTCATGGAAGCTTTGAAAAGGACCAAATCAGTCCCTGATGAGAGCTTATTGGGGGATTAACTTGGCTCCCTCCCTTAGACCACTGAAATTAATGTAACTCCAACGCCAGCTATTTCTAGGGATCCCCCTAGATGTGGTTCCTGTAGGAACAATTGGATGCTCAAATCTCATCCATCAAGAGATTTTCTGCAGTTTTGTCAACTTACTTCAAAAAACCATCACCAAACTCCTCCATGAAGTGAAAGAACAATATGGGTCCAGGGGAAAAAGGAATGTCATAAACCTCAATGAAGTATTTAAGCGCAACCACAAGTATCAGCAATTAGAGAACCACAAACAGCAAGAAGCAATTGTATAAGAAAACTAAATATGATGACATCCTATTGTGGTTAGCTTCAATTGAGTTTATTATGTTTCTGTTGTGGTTGTTCTAACTTCTAATACATGGTGCAGAGAATCTAAAATCATTTATTATTTCTTCTTTGGCAGCAATACTTTGATTGAATGAAGGTTTATTTATTTTCATTAAAAGAAAAAAGAAGAAACTGTACACAGAACCAAAATAATGTATCAAGTATAGGTAGCAAAAACAACACTGAAAACAAATTTACGAGAAGACAAGATTGAAACTAATTGGGCACCAGCTTACCGTCTCAATCTTCTTCAGAACGGAGATTCCAGTGTTCATATAGTAATCATACTCAGATGGAGAAATCCTTAAAGAGCTATAAGAAAACAGTAAAATGCTGGAAGAAAATTGAGACTCTGAAGGGTCCACAGAATATATAGGATCAATAAAATCAATAGTCTGGCCACCATGAAGGCTTCTTATTGGTTCTCCTTCAGCTGGAAGGCTGAAAACTGTAACTTTAGGCAGTCCACTCACACGCTCATATACAGCCAGATGATCTTAAAAGAGTTGCATGTCCTGTATTTTCACACTGGATAAAATCCATGTCTTCATAAGCTGTCATATGCTTAAAAAGGCACATTTGTAAGAATCTATCAAGAAGGGAAAAAAAAAACTTGAAAGAAAATTCAGCAAAGATAACTACTGTGGAGTATGGAAAAAGGAAACCTAGACCAGTAGATTGATGGTCCAAGAGGGCATTCCCACACAGTCACCTATACCAACCACATGAACTGATGATTTGGACATTCTAACTGTTGAATAGATGGGAAATTCCCTGGATGGGCCACATCTCAGACTTCTTGGTTTATCTGTCATATGGTCCATTATTTTTTCCCCTAATGGTCCCTATTTAACCATGTTCTGCAATAACCAAGTTTTTTTTTTTTTTTTTTTTTTTTTTCAAACACTTTCCAAATTCTTTAGACATAAAATTAAAACCCAAATCAAATTCAAACAAACAACAAAATTGACACGAATACAACTTACAATCCCATATTCCCATACAACTGAGTAGACTCAAATTACAACCAAATATTCAATACACCCTGCTTATGAGAAAATGAATCATGGATAGAAAATGAACCACTGAAGAAAAGAGAAAATAGAAATGGTTGTCTGGGCCATCTAATCAATCCACACAATACAAATTCTGACTCTAAGTAAAACCTGCAAGGATCTCAATATCTCACAACTCAGGGAAGCTCCCACATGAGCCCCAAGAGGTCCACCCTCTTCTGTGAGGTGTCCCAAAATAACTTCACAAAGTCCACCCCTCTTTTGTTTCGATTTTTCTGGGGCTCTATCATGCTTCAAATTGTCAGTAACTTAGTGAGTGGTTTCTAAGAAAGGGCTTGGCTTGGAAGAAGAAAATGAAATACAAACAACTGCACTGGTCGTAATAGATCAACTTTCATGTCTTCAAGATTTAGAATATGAGGAGAGGGACACTGGATAGAGATCTAGCAAAACACAAAATAATTTGCAGTTACAGTGCATAATGATTTAAGTGGACAGGTTCCAGCAGAACAAGAATTTAAGGGGAGACGCTCGGCAGAACAAGTCATTATGAATGCCGAAGATTTCACAGAGAAAATTTTCATTCATTAGAAAATGGAAGCAAAATGTGAAGATCTTGAGGCAGACAGAACACCAGTATTACCTTTCCCGGTGTGGAAGCAAAACTGTTGTCTCAGATACGTTATCCATAGGACAAGAAAGTAATTCTGAATTAAAAAACTCGTCAGTCCTCCTCTTGATAAAAAAAATGGTTACCACGATGGCTAACTGATGTGTCAATGCCATCTAAACAAGGTGTCAAAAACTCAAGGCCATCTTACTTAAAAATGTCCAAGTAGAAGACACAGAGGGTATTTTTACTTTCAGAAGCAACAAATAAAAATACCTTTCTCTCAGAAGCCTGAAGATCAAGAGAGAATGTATCATCCATTTCATGATAAAGGCAAACATCGGCTGATTGATCCAAACCCAACCTATGTGACCAGACCTGTGACAAAAGAAGATAAATAAGAATTCAATTCTTCATAAGAAACATATAAATCAGAATTTGATTTGTCTGTAAGAAACACACAGTAGAAAGGTCTTGTACTATTTTCCAGCATGATTATATTCCCCTGTATAAAATGGAAAGTGGTTGTAACCAATAAGTTACAACCATTCTGGTGATATTAAAATTTACAAATCAAATAGTTATGATAGATAATGGCATTAGATAGTACTTAGTGCTGGACAGAATCTTTTTGGCTTGGGGGGAGGGGGCAAGAAGTGATTGTTTGAAGTATACTTTGCTATTCGGAAAACAAAAGTAGCACCAATTCTGGATATAGGATTCAACTGGAAACAGCACGATGAACCTTGTCAGGCCTATGGATCTTGTCCACTGTAATGTACATTAGTGTCTCGTCGTCAGCCCATTCAAGGTTTGATGTCACACCTACTAAAGGCTTCCCAACAGGTGCTTGAGTCTCCGCATCAATCACAAAAACCGTATATAATTCATCACCTTTGGTATCTTCACCAAAGACTACCAACTTATTATTTGGACTGACCTGGAAAGCAATAAATTCAGAAAGAAAAGGGAAAAAAAGCATGTATTAGAGAACCACAAATTTTATAGTGTTTGAACTGAAGGGTTTTAACATGAAGAGGTGGGTTTTACTTTGAAAGCCCCAATGCTGTAGTATTTGTGCCCTTCAGCCTTTATATTCTCATCTAAGATAATGTGCTCTTGAGGAACTTTGGGTCCAATTGGCATAGTGTCATACATAGAGGGAGGGGCCTCAGCATTGGATATAAGGCACCTACAGTGCTGAAGATACTCCTTCCCTTCTAAAGTCTGTTCATAGGAATAATAAGGCCCTCTGCGTATAGGTGCAGACATATCATCTTCTTTGATTTTTCCCCGTATCTCAGATAAATCTGATCTTCAAAGTGCTTGGTCGCTAAAAGAAGTTCCAATAATCAATAAGAAACTTAACAGCAAGATAAACACGTCATATAATAAAAATATGACGCCCAATTCAGGAATTGTTAGAACCAAGATGATGTTTAAAAGGAGCAACTGAAACAAGATTTCAAAGTCTCCTCATTGTTACGCAAGACGCATTAAGTGTCAACAGATTCATACATTAAGAGTCTCAAAGTGTCACATAATTGAAGATGCTTCTGAATAGAACAGAAGATAATGAAACTCAATTTACGCCATCTTAAGCTCTGGAATTTCATGATTCCAATTTGCCATGGATAACAACTACAACTACCACCTCTAATACTACCACTACAACTCTCACCAGCCAACACTACTGCAGCCACCACAAGACGACCAAGCTACCAACAGCTTGACCTTTTCTAGACAGTGACTAGGACTACCAGTCTACCACCTTTAATGCAACTATGGCTTCCACCACAACTACTACCATCAAAAATCTTTGGTAGGGACCATTGGACTAGAAGGCCAGACTGCAATTGGACCTTTTTGGACTGGAAAGTGCTCAAGAACTGTTGACATGTTAGTAGGCCACCCGGTTTTGCAGTTGCAATTTAGACCATTAACATATTGTTGAGCACTGCATGTCATTTTCAATAAAATTTTGAATGCTCAGACCATTGTACCACGAAGCTTCCTTGGATATTTAATGATTAATTAAATTCCATAAAAAACAAGAAGTAGAGGGATTTGAAACTAGGATGCCTCAAAATTAACTTAACAAAAGTTTGTGTGCACCACATAACAGATTGCTAAAACCATACAATACTTAATACATAATTTGTTAGATGCGTTGAACCGTCCATAAAGTGAGGATGGTCCGACATCTAGTCCTTTTTTCAGAAATAAGTCAAATAACCATCACCAGTACCACTATCGCTGTTACAACAGCTACTAATAAAACCACCACGGTGCTGTAATCAGCACCACTACATTACCACAACAACTACACTATGACTAACACCAGTAATACTACTGACACAAGCAATACTACTACTACTACCACCACAATAATTGTCAATGTGACTAGGTGACCCAAGGCATCAAAGGGGTCTTAGGCAACAAGGCGCCCACCTAGGCATTGCTAGGTGCCCTAGGCGTGCATTAATGACTGTATGTAATATAGCAATTGTCACACTCCGTTCACACAGAACCGGACAGGTGACCGGGTTAACTCCGGTTAACCCAAACCTGCCAGGATCATCTGATACAGTACCCAACCACAACATACACACATCTAAGATAAACATTTAAAAGTTCAGCGGAAGACTTAATTCACCTGTAAATACCCCTAATATACTTGATACCCAAATTGTAGTATATAGATAAATATATGTGGGCCCGCAGGCATGATATTTACACAAAAAATTAACAATTCACGTATCAAGTACACAAAAAGGGGTCATCAAAAGAATCAAAAAGTAAAACCCTGTACGGCGTCAATACTGCAGTCCTGTAGCACAGTCCTCGCACGTGCAATCCGTACCGTGCTCATACTCCTCGGGGACCCACCAATCCTCATCAGGAAACTCAATTGTGGGGCCCGACCCTTGATCTTCAGGCTGGTGACCTGCAAAATCATCTAAAAGAGGTGCGCACGTGGGATGAGCTCACTAGCTCAGTAAGTGAAAAGAAGGATCACACAACAATCACATGCATATGCACTACATGCTATGCAATTCATTTTAAATCTCATCCACCTAAACAATATTACTAAGTCTTTGATTTTGTGCTACTACAACCACAGTGCTCGTATGCCCCGGGTACGAGCCGCAAACTCCATCCCAAGATACGCCCATAGGGTTGTGGGAGAAGGCCCACCGTGAGTACTCGGAAAAGTAAAGCATGCCGACCACCAACTCTCAACATAAAAGTAAATGTCAGAAAGTAAAGTTACTGACTCCAGCAATTTAAAAACAGTACGATTGGCCCTCTTGAATATACCACTGAGGTTGCTGACTGTCCTAATGACCAGTCAGGCGTATGTCTAACCGCCACAGTGACCCAACAACCGCGACCACTGTTTCCCCCCAAGTGATAACCCAACACCTCAACCCCTGTTGGGAAGGGTCGTAGCATGGGAAGATGATAATCCTAAACCGCATACTCCTATATGACATAATACAATTGCATAGTGCCATCGCATCCTATTCCACGGGCCACCAATGCACTCGTTTCCAAGCCGACTACGGCATCTAGTCTAATAATGCATCATGCACAGTGATCCCATCATTCATCACATAAGCACATCAATCATTTAGCATTGAGAATGTAAAACACAACACACATGTCATAATCATATGAGGATGACTAAGCTACACATAATTTGCATGATGACATGGCTAGTCTAGATATAATTGAATGATGCCAAACAAGCCTTAAAATAAAGTCAAACGTCCTCTCCCCACTTACTTGTTGTGTACAAAGACTCACGCCCGGTACGGGTGAGATCCAGCGCGAGAAACGTAAATTTTAGTGAACCAATCATAAGTGAATGGGGTTAGCATTTCACCACATTGGGGTCAAAACTAACAAGATTTGATGGTTAAATCATGTTTAAAATCATAAAATAAGGTTGTCCGTCCGTTTTGGGTCCATTCGGACACAAAAATCACTTTGGGGACCTCACAGGTGGGTCGGACAGCCCACCTGTCACGGCCTACCTGTCTTCTCAGGTGGGCGGGCTGACCCGCCGGTCTTCTCAGGCAGGCTGGTCGGCCCACGGTCGGCCCACCTGAGGGGGCGGAAAATTGCCTTCTTCCTTGAAACTTTCCCCAACCTTTGGGAAACCAAATGGGGCTTTTCCAATCACATTTTCCACACATCCAAAGTCTTATAAGATGATTCTAACCTAGATCTAAGTTAGATTTAAGGATTGAAAAGCCATCTTACCTTCTTTGCTCAAGAACTCTTTCAAAAACCCCAAAATCACTGCTTAGCTTAAGAAATCACCAATGCTTCTCAAATCTTGTAAACACTTCTTCAAATCCTTCAAAATCAACACATAGACCATCTATTAAACCTTAGATTCATCATCTCAAGTGGGATTTACAAGATCTCAAGGAACTCTACCCAAATCAAGGGTTTTACTTGGGTTTGGTGAAAGTTTAAGAAGCATAACCTTTGCTCACCTCCAATCGTAGATCTCGTGTTGGGGATCATTCTTCCGGCGTCGTAATGGGAAGATCAAACCTTGGCATCGCTCAAAGTCATTCCTTCCTTCTCTTCCTTCCCCTTTCTTCTTCTTCGTTCTCTTTTCTTCCTTCTTTTCTCTCTCCTCTTTACTCTTCTCACCAACTCTTTAGTGTAATAATGAGAAAATGAAAAACACAATAAATGCTATTTATACTTTAAAATATCTAGTAACCACATGGGTGGATCACTCAGGTGGGCGGATGCGCCCGCCTGTGACCACCCACCTGAGGGCCGAAAATTAACCAACAAGTGGGATTTTGATGGAATTTGACTCTCGGCACTAGGTATATTATACGTATGTACTTTAGGATACGGCTACATACCAGCATTACCCGTACATGGCCTTATGATACGTGCATGTGCACGGCTTGGGTACACCCGTCTCCTCTGGCACTGACTCGGACTTGTCTGGCCAACCTGTGTTCAAAGTCACCCTTGCCATCATGGTCCATAAGGAACCCGCCTTAACCCTCTCTGGTTCGGGCCCTGCGTGGTTAAACCGGGTCAACCGTGTAATTAGACCAGGTTTAAAAAGTAGGGTATCACAACAATGATAATTTTATATTACTATGTTTATATGCCACATAGAAACCATATCAGGATATAATTATGTTAGTAATGGGCCGATATGAGAAAGTCAACATGTAATAAACAAAGCATAGAATATAATGTAAGCATGCATATTCATAAGAAAACAAAGCAAAAAAACATAAATCAACGTAAACTCGTAAAGTGTCAATACGGTGTATTGTCGTCTTCAACCAAGAAAGAGCCTGGACCCCTAGGCGACGCCTTGACAACTGTGACCACCATCAGTATTGTTGTCACTCTAACTACAAACTGACACTACCACTACCACCACTACAAAACTATGCACAACTAGCTTCACTACAACCACCATTGTGACAACAGCTGCTCAAATGCAAAGCTAGCATTTTACAACTGGGGGTGAGATTCATTGTGGCATTCCTTAATTCCAAGCAATCTTAATAGAATCACCACTTAGGTGAACTGGTTTCCACTAAAACCAGTTTTGGGTAGTATATTCTAAGCCAATGAATAAACATGATGGATTTGGATGTAAACTTGGCACTTAGCCTGAGTACTACCCATCCAAATAGAATCAACCAGTGGTTTATTAAAGCCCACAACTTCACAGCCAGCAACTATCCTGCTAACAACCTGAAATCCTAACTATCAATTGGGGTTTACTCATCAACCCTGTAATCACCCTAACATAAGCCAACCTGGGATAAATGCCACCAAAGTTATGAATAGGTCATACAACATTAGACAAATCCCACCCCTATGGTTTGGATCGAAATTTGGCACTTGGACCAAGTACTCAACCCATCCAAACAGAATGAACCCAGCAGTTTACAAATTACCGTCCATGATATTATCCGCATACGAATTCTCCTCTTTGAGGTAAGAAAGGACCTCCGGATTGGAACGAGAATCGTCACGAAACCAATAGTAGTTATCGATCCTCATGTCACCAAACATTTCCATTTCGTGCCTCACCTTTTTGGCTACTGGAGGAGCTTTCATGACTACTTATACGGAGGAGAAATCGCGCTTTAGGGTGTATTGCAGAGACGAGAGAGAGAGAGAGAGAGAGGACGAACGAGCTTAGAACCGGAGTGGAGAGCAGGAAAGGGAGGTACACCAGTACAGTGAGTCCACCCAGAGGCCAGAGTAGAACGAACCCTCTCTCTCTCTCTCTTTTGTAGCCTTTTCGTTTTTTCATTATTTTATGAAGGGAACGACATCCTATCTCCGGCAGCTTTTGAAAGCTTCGAGGCGGCTTACACCGTACGGAGATGGTTTTCAAATCTTGTGTGTCACCTTTTTTTTTTTTTTTTTCAAATCTTGTGTGTCACCTGAGGATTAAAGTATCGGTATCGATCGTCGTATCAGTCGACCAAAATTAAGATACGTATCGGAGAGTATCGTATCGTATCAATGATACGCTAAGATACGCTAAAGATACGCACATTAATAGATAGGAAACACTTTTTTATACACATTTGCATAAAAAAAATAGTTAAAAAAATTTATATATAACATGTATTATGCATAAACAGTAAATTGAGAGTATCGCACTAAGGATCCAAGGTTTGTAATTGTCCCATAAATGTAAAATCATTGTTCCCAACCTTGATTTCCACTTTAGTTAGAAAGAAAAATGGTTGGCAGCAACTTTGGAACAAAAACACCTCAAAAAATTACCCATTTTGGCCATTTAATGACCGTATCGGTACGTATCGTTGTGTATCGGTCGATACATACCGATACGCACCGATACGTACCGATACATACCGAAACGTACATTTCACTTCAATTTTGAATTTTTCATAGAGTATCGGTGAGTATCGATGCGTATCGGTGGTGTATCGGTGCGTATCGGTGTGTATCGTAGGATACGTATCGATACATAAGGGTTTTAAAATTTTCATGATACGTATCGGTATGTATCGTGCCGATGCCTACCAATACGGATACGTATTGGCCAATACGGCACGATACGCATCGATACTTAAAACCATGGTGTCACCTTAGGCCATGTTTGGTAGCCAAGAGAAAAAGAGGAAACAAAAGAAAATCCTACAAATTTTGTACGATTTTCTCCAATCTCATTGTTATCTTTGTATTTGGATGATCCAGTGATAGCGAGAAGATTATGGGTTTTAAATTTAAAATTGTCTTGGGAATCACGTAATTTTCTACCATTGTCATTCAAAAAATCTCGTCTATACCACGAGACAATTGGGTAAGTCGAGAAAATAGTGTGTTTTACGGAGCTGAGAGTATGGAGTTGCCGTGGACAATGAGATTTCAAGTAACTGAAGCGAAGCAAGGGTTCTGCAATTGTTTAATGGAGAGGTTAGGGGGAGTGAAAGAACCAAATAGCTAATGTTGACGGAGACAGTCTTTAGAGGTAGTGGAGGGAGGAGATGAGAGAATAGACATGAGTGAAGGGATGGTGAGAGAAGGAAGAGAGGAGGCAGAGGGTGCTGGGGTCGAGAGGTAGCTTCGTTCGCCTTTTAAACCCAACTCAATAGAAAGAGAGAAGAAGGTCTCCCTTACCTCTCTTCTTCTTTTTCCCCTCATCTGCTTCTTGAAATAAGGGGCTATGAGTGAAGAGTCCACTGTGAATGCCGATCGAGATCCTCCACCAAACCCCTCATCTGCTTCATCTTTTGTTGAATGATGTTAAAGATATCATTTTTTTCCTATTCCAAGATTGATTGTTTCGTGTATTCTCGGTTTTTGGTATTGCCTCGTATTTTATAGAAGGGTTTGCGAGCCAACCCTTGATCGATTCTTCGCATTTGGTTAACATTATTAATATTTCGGTATGAGTCATTGGTGTTCTGTCTTTTTAGTATGGGAAAGTTGTACTGTTTCATCCATGCCTAAAACCTATATTTGCATTTTTTTTTCCCCCTTTTGGAAAAATATTTGTTGGATTTGAAATGATTCGAATTTGTTGATCTAAACTTCTTCACAGAGAGGGGAATATAGAGAGGGACAAGTTAAAAGATGAACATTTTTCAAATTCAGTGGTGCTTAGAGGAAAGCGGCTTAGTTCATTTAGAAGGGAGAAGAATCTCAGAGGCAAAAGGGTGGGTTTTTGTATGGTTGTTCGATTTTAATCTTGCTTGAAGCAGCGGCCTGCGTGTGGAGGAATAAGGTCCTCAAAGACCAGCTTTTCAAATGGAAGGTGGATTGGATCAAAGAAAATGGCCTATAAAGAGATGAAACCCTCTCATGTTTGCTACTATGTTTGGAGTATTGAGGTCTTGGCTTACATCTTGAAACATGGTGGTAATGATTGTGTTGCTACCCTTCAATATGTTGCTGCTGGTTGTTCTTCTTCTTCACATGATGAGGAAAACTCCGGTGTATCAGATATGATGTCTAGGGGCAATTAAAAAATACTTTTCTTTTCTTTTCTTTTGGTAACCAAACAAGTATAAATATTTCATTTCTTTTCCTTTCTTTTCTAGATTCTTTTTTCTTTTCTTTTCTTTTCTTCTCTTGGCTACCAAACACAACTTTTAATGATGTATTGCTGTATCAGCTCCACAAGTGACACTTGGCAGAATATTTTCCAATCACACCCTTCCCCAAATTGGGTGGAGCAAAAAATTGTTGTCTCAGCAAAGGGGATGTCGCTCCTTTGCCACAATTCGATAGTATCGTATATAATTAAGAATGTGAATTTGAAATCGAAACTATTTATCAAAATCGAATCGACTTGTTTACATCGAAATTATAAAATCTTTTAGAAAATGGTTTGGTTCTAGTTTCAAGTTTAAGATCGGTTAATTAAATGGGTTAGTTCAGTTTTAACCATTTAACCTGTCAATTTCAAACTGATTTGACACCATGAAAATCGAATCATTTACACCGTCAAAATCGATCTGTTTAACATGTGTAACAATTTAATAGAATAAGGGGTTGATATGTTTTCAATGCCACACGCTCTTTAGCTTTAGAACACTAACAATAAATTGTGTTCATTAGCAGTTTTGTTTGTATTTCACTTTCTCCACGTAATATTTTCTTTTGCGTAGTTGTTTGGTTATTGTAACAAAATATGATGGGTTTAATTTAGGGAAGAATGAAGGACCATAGAGGTTCTTCAATAGTCTATTAAACTATTTACTCATATTATGTAGTTATATAGTTAAATCATTATTTGTTCAATTGTCTCATTTAACTTGATACAAGATTGAAGCATTTAACAACAAAAGAAAAAATTTCAGTAAGCATGCGAATAAACTAGTAAAACAATTTCTAACCATATGGATTAAATCGCGATCAAACCGGTTTAAAACCATGAAATCGACATTGTTTAAAAACCGTGAAATCGAAAACATTTACTAAACGGTTCCATAAACAATTCCTATTTCAGAAAGTGCAACCATTTAGTAAATGGTTCAGTTTTGGTTTCAGTCAAATAAATGTGAACCAAATCGTACCATATACACCGAAATCAAACCAATTAACACCTTTAAATAGGTATTCAAGCCTTAGGCTTGATCAGTCCCACAACCCCACGATTACATGGACCAAGTCATTCTAGGGTTAAATGAGAATTATTCAACATTCATTGAAAGCAGTGAAGAGCACTAAACACCCCTGTAATTGGCCCCAATAAGGTAAAGGCAAATGTCCCTTGCTAACTTAGCTACCCACTTGGAGTTATTAGAAGATTTCCTAACTCCTCACTATCACTCCAAATTTCATCAACCTCCCATCTTCTTCCTTGACCTGCTTCATTCCATAGAGAAGGCCCCTAAATGTTGCTTCAATATTATTTCCTTGGAATTATTTTTTCTTGGTTTCATCTTGAGTAGAAATATTTTGCTAGACAGTTGTGGGAATGTAGTTACAAACATTATTAGTGTTAGTGTAGGTTGTTTTCCAGCAAATTGAAATTAAACTGAATTATCAAGACCGTGTTGAATATAAAAACCAAATAGGAATGAAAGATTAAAACTAAACCGATTCAATTTCGGTTTTGAGATTATGAAAATAATTTGATTTTGTGTACGTATTGTATCCCAAATCGATTCAAAATCAAATCGAAACTGAAGCCATTATTGACACCCTTACAAGTTACCAAATGAGAGAGATGCATGTCAGTCATGTATGATTATAGTATTACTAGATTTGAATGTTTGATCATAACGTGTGGAATCATGACAAAATATGTATACAATAAACAACAAATTCAGTGTTATCCTCACTTAATGTGATTAGCTACATGGATCAATATTAAAAGAGAGAGAGAGAGACCATAGAAAAGAAAGGCGTGAGGAAAATCTCAATTAAATAGAGTTCAACTACATGGATCCTTGCCCTCTTAAATGCTCTGTATGATAAGATCTCTATGTTCCTCTTAATATCATAACAGTCCCATTCGCTAATGACTTTATATTTTTCATTGATTAGATAATCACCTTTGAAACAACCTCTTCCACGAAGCACGGGATAAGGCTATACACACTTGCCCCTCCTAGATCTAGACCCTATAATGGGAGCCTCGTGCATTAGGTTGCTCTTTCTTTTCCTTTTTTTTTTTTTTTTTTTCATTTATTTATTAGATAGTAACCCTTGAATTCTTCCATTTGGTAGTTCAGGCATGTAAGAAAATTTATGGTCAACACCTCTAATTATAGCATATAGACGAGTGATGTGATAATTTTGCTGGTTGGATGTTTATGCATTGATCAAAATGATTTCATTAGAAATCTGCTACCAAAAAGAAAAAAAAAAATCATTAGAAATCATCAATCTCTCATACCAGGAGTAAAAAATGAAAAAAAAAATCATCAATTAATCTTGTGGGTAGTTTATACTTTTCAAAACGAGATTGTTAACCTGTATTTACTTCCTGAATGGGAAGCATGGGTTGGGCAAATGAAGCCCTTCCCTTAATTTACAGGATAGGGTTCCCCACACCAATAGTGTGGAGGGGAATCCCACACCACATCAATTGCCGCACCAGAAACAGTATCATCCACATGGGCCAAATGGTTAGAGAAAACAATAAATAAATAAAGCACGTGAGAAAGAACGTTGGCTGCCCGGGCAAACTTTTTCCCTTTATTTATTAGTTTTTGTTTGGGAGAGGGGGTAGGTAAGAAATGAAAGCTCATTAATTAAGACCAGAAAGAGTCCGCGGGGAACTGCAGAGGGGTTCGACCTGAAAAGAGAAGATTGTGGGTTTGCACAAGCTTTCCAGTTTAGATCTCAACTGCTTACAGCATCAGCTGAAACACTAAAGACTAGTAACTTCCAAGTCTAAATCAAAATTTAGTACTTTCTATGAAAAAAAATCAGAATTTAACACTACAGGTACACATTTGAGACCTCTGTAACAATAGATTTAAAAAAAGAAAAAAGAAAAAAAAATGCCACTTCATTGGCAGACATGGGTTTAAAATATGAACACGTGGAAGACTGTAGGTGGTATATAGAGCCTGCATACTACAGAAGGAAAAATAAGGAAAAGGTATTAAGGAGCATAGACACATCTTAAATGAGAGGGATCTCCAATATTGGCACATCATACAGAATTCATGGAAAGAGTAGATGCTGTTACTTTATAGGATGCAAAGTTAAAGATTTCTACGAGCTAGTTGCCAGGTAAACTGATCAACAACCACCATTGCACGAGATGCAGCACCAATAGAGCCATCATACCTAGCATGAGAAGACGTCAATGTTTAGCCCCTACCTTCTTTAGCCCAAACTTCAAATGTCTGAAGTAACATATATTTCAGTACTTACAGTGCAACCAATATATATGCTGTCGTCTGCATAACAATAACACCTTCACCAGCTGGTTTTGATGTGTTTACACACCTCGCACAGAACCAGTTCTCGTGAATTGATGTCACCATATCTGCCATTAAGATTCCATCCAACAATTGAAGAAAAGCAATGTGCAATAAACTTGGGAAAATATATATTGATATTGAATCTTGCCACTGACAACTAGGGCTGAAGATAGGCAATGAAAACACCAGATTAGCATCAAAGCACCCATTCTATGCCTTCTTTCCCCACAGAATTTGAGCAAGGAGCTATTCCGAAAAAAGGGAGAAACAAAAACAGGGATATAATTGACTACACTTCTGACATGGGAAAACAAATTGAATTCAGTGATCAGATCAGGTTAACAACCAATTCTGATCACTCCACTGAGAGGATCAGACAATCAAGTGTCATTCACTTAGGATCAATCCCAGCTGAAACTAGAAACCATGGGCTTAACAGCTGTATAAACTTTATTTTCCCTCTGGTAGGCAACATTGTGAGGATTGTATTGATAACCTCAAAAGCTATACAATCATATCATATTCATGTGAAATAAATGAAAGTTTTGAAGACTGTCCATCTTCTTCATAAAGCCCTAAATCTTATGCTGTCAAGCTAGAGTTCTTGGACAAATCCTTGATGCAGTGGAAGGAGTCGCTTGATCTACATCATCCTTCCTCTCATCCCTTCCACTGTCTATGCTTTCAGGGTCCTTTAACTTTTTGCACCCCCATTAACTTTAACAAATGCTGCTCCAAAATATCACTTGTATCCAGACTATTAAATCTTCTCACATGGCTGCATTTAAGGGTCCACTTCATGTAAGAGAAACTCTGATTCACAATGGCATCCCTGCTTTATTTTCCTTGGCTAGGTGGAGAAGACAGATGATTTCCTCCTCCCACTGGATATTGTCTTCCAAGGGATGCCTTCCATTATTGGAGATTAAATCCTTCATTAATAAAAGCTGGAGTATCACAAAGGAGTGTTACACTGTAAGAATTGATCAGCATCACATGCTGATGTTGTCCTGAACAGAGGAAGAATTTGTCTAGACTTCCTCATGATTTACAAGAGACCCAAAATATCAGGATGAAGATCTTTCACTGGTTCCCAGCATTTGAACCAGAACTTGAATCTTCTGCTGTGCCACTATGGATCATGGTACCTTGCCTCACAATCAACAACATCCACAGGGCTGCATTAGATCTTTTTGTGGTGGCTATGCCACTATGGATAATGGTACTTTGCCTTTAAAATTTTAACAGGCTAATCATTCCTAAGGTTTGCATGGAAACAAATCTAACTAAATCTATCTCTGAGGAAAGAGTGTTGGTGACATATAACTCAAATATTTACTAAAACCTTCCTCCACTTGGCACTTTAGAGTGTAGGCTACAATTAACAACAAGAAATTGCATCTGCTGCTCCAGATCCCCCACATTGGTGATGGAAAGTTTCTAATGCATCACAACTAAACTAACAATGCTGAGCATGCCAAGCACACGAGTGTTGCAAAAAGAAGGCAACAGAGTGAGTCCAACACACTTCTTTTTTTTTTTTTTCAAAGCTGTGAGGGATACAGTTCCTGATGAGAGGACTATCCTGGCCAGAAATGCTGTCAATGATGCCCCTATTGAGCAGGTGGTTGGTGACTTATCAGAGTACCCCAAACGGATTCTAAGAGATACCAATATCCATCATTATTCAGACTCTTACCTTACCTGGGGAATCCTTGTTCATCTCTTGACATGCAGATATTTGCAACTTCTGACAAGATGATAACACTAATGATTGCATGACCACAAGGATTGAGGGTGGTGATGAATGCTTAGGCCTTCCAGGTCCTAAATTTTGGCATTGTGAACCAATTGTATACTTGTGATATTCTTTTAGGCTAACCAGGGTAATGTAATCCATGTATCTGATGTATAACTCAAAGGTGAAGCAGGGTAGTAAGGAGTAATATGACGACTTCACATTCTTCGTCCGCATGCAATCCAAGAGCATGTACTAGATCAGGGTATTGAAAGTTTGAGGTCAGACACTTTACCACCCAGGGAGATTGATGCCAAAGCTTTTGGGGTCACTCACTATGAAAAGAACAAAAACATCTCTCCTAGAAGAGTTCAAAGGAAAGAAAGGAAGAAGGGTGAGCCTCGTATTCCTTCACAAAACCGTGGAAAGGGCTTATCAAATATTTGAAACTTGAAAGTCTATCGAATGAACGCAATTGAAAAAATTGAAAATAAGACGGTGAAGTTACTGTAAAAGTGCATCAATCTGTAACACACCAAGTCTTGAGGGGTTATTTATAGTATATTCGTCCAGAGACTGGTTGCCATTTTCTTTATTTATTAGAATAGTCATATGGGGTCATATCTAGCTTAGTGAAGTAAAATCAGTACATGTAAGCTATAAATCTTCCACAGGTTTTGGCTTCTTCTATGTTCAGGAACCAATTCCTGCATCTTCTCTTCCTCCCCCCACAACAACCCCCCCCCCCAAAAAAAAAGGCACCCTCCAACACAAGAAACCAAAGACAATTTTCATTAAGACCCATAGGTTGCCTGTAGATATGGAGATCATGTCAAGCATTAAAGACAATCTGGGTAATTGAAATAAAGTCATTCTGTCCTTCCTGAAGGAATTCTACTGATAGGCCTTGGCCTTCATATTGAAAGAGTCATTGGGCTGCTGTTCAGTTTGATGGCCACTGCATTTCTCGCTTCTGTTTACAAGTTTCTATAGGTTCCAGGTTCTGTTATTTCAAAGTTTGACTACTGTTTCGATCTAAAGATTACATATGTATTTTTTTTTTTTAAACCTTGACAGCATCCCTGGCTTTCCAATTCAGATAAAATTTTGTTGTGCGTGAGTGGATTATTTTAAGTTCTCTGGTTGACCGATTTACTATCTTTTTTATCATGAATGGTTTTTCTCTTTACGAAAATAAATGCCAGAAACACACAAGAATTGGTGAAAAATATCAATTTCTTCTCATCTGTATGTTTACTCCTAAAAGGTCTCATTCAAGTTTCATAAAAGTGAAGATCTAGGACCCTACTGCCTACATTTGATTGTTAGATTCAACCCTAGCTAGTCCCTTGGTCCCGCCATCCGAAAGGTCTGCCAAACGCAAAGTAAGGGAATAAGAATAGCAGAAGTGAGGAAGTACTTTGAGTCGTTGATCACTTCAACCAAAGTCCATGTGGTTCCCCCCTGCCAAAGACATAACTAGGATATCTTTCCACACCTAAAAATGACACTATGCATTGAGGAATGCAAAAGGTACCATCAATTCTTATATCCATGAAATTAACTTTTGTTCCCATACTTTGCACTTAGTAAAAGAACTTCAAACGTTTATCTCAATAAGATTGGTGTCACAGGATCACTCCAAAGTGGAGAACAGCTATGCTGGAACTTTCTCAGGATGGGTAATGCAAAACTCAGTTTAATGTATCTTCATATTTCAATTCGAAATCAAGTGTTCTTCAATCAGAAGATTAGGATTGAAACTCATATGCATGTACACCAGTACATGAACCGTTGAGCACAAGTTGCTCGTGCTAGTTGTCATTGTTGCCAACACACTCATTCAAGCAACAGAGCATGCATAAGTATGGCTGAGCAAGCGGTGCAGTGAGTTGGCCAAGCATGTAAGAGCAATGAGAGTTTTACCAGAGTAAGGTGAGTAGCTTGATGAAGATGAGTTGGCAGCTGGAAGCTGCTGGGCTCAAGGGAAGACTATTGTGGAAGAGCAGAGCTGAAATTGTATGGGCTAACATGGTCGAGCTTGGTTAATAGACAAAGCATGTTGATGATACTTGATAAGCAATGGCGATGTTGCCAAAGGTGAAAGATGGTCTGTTGTGAAGGAGAGGTCAGCATGAAGAAGAACACAAGTTGCACAGGAAGTGAGAAGAGCTGAAGACTGCAAGCTTTGTATTGCCGCAGAGACTTCAAGGGTGTTTTGAGTTGTCCTTCATTTAGAAACTGTGGAAGCTCAAAACATGAGAAAGGTAGATCTCTGAGTTAACATTCCAACCATTCAAGAATTAGATCAATCCGATACCATAGTTGGAAATTATGGCTTGATTATCAAACATGGTGCATGTGCTACAGGAATTTGTTTCTGCACTTGCATCAGATTCAAGCTCATTTTTGGAACTCATGCACTGAACTTGAGTTGAAGGTGAAACATGAAAGTTGTAACCCAGTAAGTTTTCAAATGGAAAAAGAATCAAGTCAATCGGAGCTCTAGAGAGACAGAGAGAAAGAGAGAGAGTTATGACTGTTTGAGTGAGCAGAGGTCAGGCAATAGGGCTGAGCAAGTGGCACGCCGATTGGAACCGGCTCGTTATGGCCGAAAGCAACGAAGCATCCGGCTTGAGGAAGAGGCATTGTGAGCTGGTGATGAGTTGGGAGTACTGGCAGTGTTGTATGTTGTGGATTGTTAGTGTTGAGGGAGAAACTTCAGCTGTGTTGTCATTGTTGGTAACACCTCACCTAGACAGCATCTGAGAAATTCTGTTAGCCAAGACACTCTCAAATGGGTGTCGACGCTTCGAGGTGGTAGGCTGGTAGCAGACGAGCTTAGGTTGATTGTAATGTGTTGACTGTTGAGGGATGTCATGAGCTGGTATGATGAGGTGGACAGAGCTTGGAGTGAAGGCAGGGTAAAGTGGCCTGGACAATTGAAGTGGCATAGTTGCTCAGAAGATAGCACACTCGAGTCATAATAGGGGAAGCTTTCCTGGACCTGATGGCGCTTAGGGCCTTCCCAGCACACTTTCGAGGCTCACCCCTTTCCCTTTGGTTCCTCCTGTCCCTCTTCTGAACCAGGAATTACGGTCTAATTCTGAAAGTTTCATTTACATGCTCTCATTAGGCTCCCTCTCCCACTTATTGATTAGGGAGAACCTAGTCTTGCTCCCTTTAACAAGAAAAGAAAGTGTTTTTGCATGTCTAGAAACTTAAAGCCTTATTTTGGACCCTTCCACTAACTTTGGGTTGAAGCTCAATACTAAAAGATTCTACCCTTATCAGAATATTTAAAATGCCTCAAGAATTGGGTTAATCTGAGTTTGGACAAGGGAGTTATGATCTCAAAACACATGTCGTGCATGATGCCCAGAATTCTGTTTCTGCACATGCAACAACTTCATAAGATTTTTTAGCTATTCTACTGACAGAATCTGTAGAATCTCAAAACATGAAAGTTGTAAAGCTTTGAGTCCTCTTTCCAGTGGTACCGGAAAATGTTCAATCCTACATCAAGAGAGGAGCTATAGCATTTTCCCCGGTAATGCAGGAGTAGATTACAAAAAACTACCCCAGCACTTTATAGCCCAAACAATACAAATAGGAGCAGGAAACAAAGATAAAATACCATCAAATAAACCCCTAAGGATACAATACCAATGCAAGAGCAAAACCAGCCCCAAACCCAACCCGATAGGAGAGAGAAAGACTTGCTATAGAGCTGGAGAGAGAGAGAGGTGCGGCCAGGTCTGTAGAAGTCCGATTGAGCTGCACTCTTGAGCGTAGATAGTCCCTAGGAAGGGTACAAAAACCCCCAAAGTAGAGAGGATTATGACAGCTGAATTGTGAAGTTATAAGCTTTCTTGATTTTCTGACCTAGGAGAGAGAAAACTGTGAAGAACCTTCAAGAACAGCAGCTAAATGATTCCAAGAGTGACTAGGTAAGGATCGTCGGACGTTTATGAGGCTTGGAATACCCTGATTGAAGACCTGGCTGAATAGAGTACAAAAGAGAGAAAGACAGAAGATCGATCTCTCTCTTATTCCCACTAGGATTGCTGATCGGTTCTGATTTCTGCAGACTTTTATCAGAACCTAAATTATACCTCTTGAATGTTACAACAAATAAAATAGAAAAGAGGAATAAAACAGATGAGGGGTTGAGAAGGGTGAAAGAAAATAAAGAAAGTGGCTATCTCAGTCTGGGCTTCTCACCCACAGCTATCTAAGCTGCTCTAGGCATTTAGTTGCAAACTTTCTATAATTCCAATCTGTCCAATAATGGTACATATGCCTCTCTATTTATAGAGGGGAAGTTTACAATCATACTAAGACTAGGAGCTAGTTTCCAAAGAGGACTAGACACTCCTACTACAACTAGGAATTCAAAATAGGACTAGGACTTAACTTTATGACTCCAACATAGAGTAGGACTAACTAACTAATAGTCCATATAGGACTTTACAACCGACCAATGGCCTAATGGGCCTTTATTGAATTAAAAAACTAATTAAACTAATGAATTAAATCCCGTTTTCCTACCTTCTACCCATATTTTAGGCCCATTAAAGTGGTCCATTTCAAAAAAAAAAAAACCCATGGGATCAAAGGCCCAACACATACATAACACAACCCCAAGCTTATTTGCAATAAAATAAGCCCAAGTGACTTATCTACATCACCCGGTAGTGTGCAGAAGGAGGTTGAACCATGCTCAGTCCGACCAAGGGCGGAAATTAGCTCAGTTTTGGTCTCTTTTTTTGCAGATTTGAAGCTATTTGAAGCTATTCTTGATGCGAGAAATGGAAACAAGGTAGAGAGGAAGAGGGAGCTTCCATGTGCAAATCCTTTGCTACCTACCACTCTTGAGTACTAAATGATCTATTGAAGGCAAGAATATTGGTGGTTGAAGATATTATTAAAGACCTAGCAAAGGTTTGAGAAGATAAGGAAATAATAGAACAAGGGTTTGTGAGAAGAAAAAGGAAGAGGAAGAAAAGGGAGAAAGGAAGAAGAAAAATGAATTCACCGGTGATTGGAA
The DNA here is from genome assembly GCF_013358625.1 of Macadamia integrifolia. Classification (NCBI taxonomy): domain Eukaryota; kingdom Viridiplantae; phylum Streptophyta; class Magnoliopsida; order Proteales; family Proteaceae; genus Macadamia; species Macadamia integrifolia. The sequence goes on from NC_056561.1 coordinate 13,116,692, forward strand.
ACATCAAGTCGACAGCATCTTCAAAGATTACCCAGTTGTGCAACCCCTTTAGCAAATCCCCTTTGTATTGTATTTGACTGTATGCTAGGTGTTTTTGATATTGCATAAGTCAATACTTGTAGTCTACTAGGTGGGATTTGTAACAGGGGCATTTCATATAAGCCCATTAATTTTGTATTATTGAGCTATCAAATGTAGCTGGGGGTTAGTGCTTCTGTGTAGTGGGTGCCACACAAAGCAAGGGGTTGGTGCTCCTGTGTCAGGGTTTGACACAACTTGTATTGTGCATATACAAAGGCCAAATTAGGTCATTTGCACATTGTTGAATGTCTCCATCTTGTGGTGTGAAATTGTGTATTTGCACTTTATTATCAGCTGCAGGATGGTTTGTGGAGGGTGGGACACGTGATGTGTGGCTGGTGATAGCCACATATGTATGTGTATATGTGTTTGCAACATGGTGGTGTGTGGTTTGGGACTATATGGTTGTGAATTGCCAGTGAAATTCATCACATAACGAGTGTGAGGTTCGAGGGATTGGTTTTGGAGATCACTAATTCACCCCCCTCTCAGTGACCATCTCAGTTCAATATGAACTTTTTTCGGTAGAAGTCCAACATGAGCTTGCAGATGACAATATTGGAGTTGACACCTTGTATCAGTGCTCCATGGTGACTAGAAAGCTTTCCAATCAGTCGGTTATGTTGACTAAGAAATCATATAAACAGAGCTTTGTTGAACCACGACTTATGGTCTGGTTCACCAAGGACGGGCCACCTAATTTGTGCCGCTTGTAGAGGTAATTTCATAACTCCAACTGTGGGGCTAAACAAAGTACCATCTGGATTGGCCATGTGCCAAATTTCAGAGCAAAATTGAATCATGTACTGCTCCATGTATTGGCATTTTTTCGCATATTCCATAGCTGTCAAGGAATTGCTTAGGCGTCGCCTAGGTGCCATGTTGCTGTCGCCTTGATTTTTCCCTCCTCCAAAGCCTAGAGTCGCCTATATGCCATGGCAACTATGGTATATTCAGTCATTCCATTTTTTTCAACAATTTCGAAAACATGACTCTTTAAATCTAAAAGGCATTGTTCCAGCATGTGGCCAACTATTTAGGGTAAAACTTGGCAGGAATTTGAACCCAAGGCCTTACCTGTCCAAAAAATTTGGGCCTTACGACCCTTACCTGATCTGCCATATGGCAGTGTCTCCACTCATGAAAGTTCAAACCGACAAGATTGACAAAGGGATTTAAATTGGACAAACAAAGGAACACATCCATGTGCAAAATTTAAGATACCACACAAAATTCTACAATAGAAGGTATTGAAGCATCTGTATGTGAAATTTCAATGAATTTGAAAGCAAGTATGTTGAGAAGTAACCTATATGGAACTTCACCATGCATCTAATGTGTAGCAGTTCTCAGCATATCATTTTAACATTTGGAAACTGTTGATACTAGAGAGCATATAGCAAGCTTGACAGAACGATCAATTTGTGTATTGAATAACAGATCAAGATGAGCCACAGCTATTGTATGTAAACACAAAATAACTCTCAAGAGACACATTTGCTTGAACTATTGACAGATGAAAATAAACTTTTTAAGGAAATAGAGCATATGTACACAAATAAAGCACAGGAACTCACAAACGTTTGGCCCGATGAAAAAGCACTCGCCCTGTAGATTGTTGCGCTTAATGAAGTCAAGAAATGGGCTCAACTCAGAAGGTTTTGCTTTCATTCCATGCTGCTCTGCTCTGCCACCCCAAATTAAACTTTATTGTATTTCAAGATAAAGCTGTGCACATATTGTTCCAAACTGATAAATGACACATGAAATGAAGTTCTGTTTGGAAGTTGAGAGCATCACCACTGGAGATCATACTTGATACTTAATCCTTCATCTCATAACTTCTCTCTTCCCCCCGCCCCCCGCCCCCCGCCCCCCGCCCTTTATAATTTCTTATCTGTTCTGTTACTGTTCTATTCTTTTTCTTTTCATTTATCTGTTGTTAATCTTCTAGTTCCCATGATCTGAATTTGCTTCTCTTCTAGTCCTAATCATTATGCTTTTCCCTTGATTAAAGCTCAAACCCAGCATTGTTTTCCCATCTTAAATTGTCACCCGCAAAGCCAACAAAGAATTCAGTTCCTTTGCAGCGGCGGGCCATGCACCTAATATCTCAGTTCCTGTTTTTCTTCTAGCCCAGGTTCTAATCCAATTGCTGGCTGCTTTGATATTTTCAGATTTATATTAGTTCCTACTCTGATTTTACTTCTAGTTCTTGAGGACTGTAATTTTCTGTCTCAATTATGGCTTTATTTGGAATGACAATGACACACACACACACACACAAAAAAAAAAAAATTGTTTTATCTAAAATGTAGAACCAAACCAGAGAGTGGATTTTCCATAGTTCCTTTGCTCACATGCAATCCTAATCAGTTTTCAGTAGCACTATTAGGACGTGTTTGATTCGGTAAATTTGTAGACATGTATCTAATATGGATGTAATCCCATAGATTGACATTTTGTGGAATCGTATTATAGAATAACTGTTTGGTTTGTAGTGATTCTGTAAGGTGAATCATCCTGAAAAACTGTTTGGTTACCATGAGTTTGTCATTTAGAACACCCAAAATCGCCATGAATAACTGTTTGGTTGCCATTAAAATGTCAGTTTGTCAATATACTTTTCCATTTGATTTTTTTTTTTTTTGTATGGCCCTACACTACTTTTTTAACACTTTTTAATAATATATTTCAGATTTATGTCAAAATACTTGTGATTACTACATGGTAACCAATGGGAATATTTCTTTTATTTGCAAACACACGAAAAAAAAAAAAAAAAAAAAGAACATACTTTAATTAAAAACCACTTAGAAAGAAAATAGTTTAGAACAATTTCAATATTAATAAAGGACATTGATGACATTAAATGATATTTGGAAATCAATAATGAATAAATCGCTTTCGCTTCTCTCTTCTCAGACATCTTCATTTGTTAATGTCAAGACTTCTTCCAGCATCTTCCGACGTCCTTGCATGCTGCGTAATTATCCTTGTCTGTTGCTCAGAAGCTTCAATTCTCCCCCTGAGATCCCTGTGATGCAGCAATGAGGATGTATTAAAGGAGAAGGAAGAGGAGTGTCGGCCAGGGCAATTGGGGGCTACCCAAGCAGCCCACGATTTTAGTTGATGGGGTTTTCTTCTAGGGCTTGGTCTAGTAGCTGGTCTGGTTCAGTTGACTGGTCCAATTTAATTGTCTCCTTTTTCAGCTAGCTTCTAATTTCAGTAGTTACTAAGTTTCAGTTTCAGTAAGTGTTGTAATAGGTCTACTCTTGGTAAGTATTAGACTTTCTAATTTGTAGTCCCTCCCCCCATCGACATTATAAATAAAGCATCGGAGATCTACAAGGCTCCCACGATTTTATGAAACAACTATGCTGCTGCTGCTGCTACTTCTTTACCAGAGATGTTCTTCTCTCTACTTCTCCTCTCTGAGTTCTGCCCAGAAAATTAGAAAGTCCTGTGAGAACTTTCAGAATCTGCCCAGACCAAACTAGCCATCCGTTTGGGATGAAATTTGGATCGAAGGTGCCCCTCACCTAGGGAGGAACTCAACCCAAACTTCAGGCCTTTCTTCCTTTTGATTGTTGAGATATCAGAAATCTCTCAGATTTCATCTTTTAGTGGATTTTTCAGCCAAGGAATAAAATCGACAGGAAGGCAGTTCTTGTCCTGTTCTGATTTCTACACTTCTCTTTGGTATTCTTGTTTGTTAGACTGTATTGGGATTCATATCAGCCCCTATTAGATCCTATTTACCTATTTACTGATTTGACCTAAGAAGCCCTAACTATACTATTGAGATCGATAGCTTGCTGTTAACTTGATTGGTTTGCTTCTTCTAGTGCATCTGTTGGACTGGTTTATGGTTGTTCTTCGATGAAAAAATCCTGCAGTTGAAGGCTTGATTGACTTGTCTATTGAGCTTTACATTACCTGTAAATAATCTATGGATGGACGATGTGTCATTGTAGGTTGAACCACGCCCGTATTCCCTGCTAAAGGTTGGATGACAAAGATTCTCCAACCTCTATAAATTCAAACATTCTACCATCCTTGATCTTTCAACTAAAAAGAAATGGAACCATTCAAACATTAAATAATTATATGCCAATGATTAATTTTTTATAAAGTTGTGAAAAATTTTTTTAAGTCTATCTCATTGTCATACCGAGGTGAAACATGGGCAACACCAGAATCCACATAAAAAAAGAACTGTGTGTACGACACTTATAGAATCTTCTCCCCAGATAACGCTTAATATTAGATGTAAATGTTATGCATTTAGCACCACATAAATCACACTTAGCAATATTATCCATTTAGAAAAAAATTGAAAATTATAATTTATGAGGAGATTTCTTCTACTTTGCACACTCCTCTCGCAAAGACAAGTTAAAAAGCCTTTTACCACATCAATATTAATGCAAATGGGGTACTCGTTCTTTTTATTTGGTTCATTTTTAAGATACTAACCACTTTCATTGAAAAATTATATGAAAATTGAACAACACCTATTCAGAACAAAAACCCTTTTAACACATCAATATTAATGCAAATGGGTGTTGTTTAATTTCTGTATGAAGGAAATCAATATACAAAACACTCTTTCTGAATGGGTGTTGTTAAATTTCCATATAATTTATCAATGAAAGTGGTTACCAACTTAAAAATGAACCAAATAAAAGGAACAAGTACCCGATTTGCATTAATATTGATGTGTTAAAATGGTTTTAACTTGTCTTGATGAAAGGGCTGTGCAAAGTAGAAGAAATCTCCTCATAAATTTTAATTTTCAATTTTTTCTAGATGGATAATGTTGTTACGTATGATCATAGTTGTCATGGCGTCGCCCTGGTGGAAAAAGAAGTTCATAGCAGTACTATGATTTATGTGACTCACAAATGGCGGTCGCCATTGGATGATAGGCATCGCCATGGCACCACCATGGATGCAAGGTCACGCCTAATTCACTAGACGGTCGATTTTTTGTAAAATGCAGGGTGATTTTGATGGGGCTATGTTGATTTTTGATGATTTGATGTTGCTTAATATTGGTTTAATATGTTATAGGGTATATATTGTAGGCTTATAGCATGCTAAATAACTTTAGAAAATAGGAAAAATAAAAAAGTAGCATACTAAATAACTTTAGAAAATAGGGAAAAAAAATGACACATGGGCGATTTGACCGCCATGGCAACGCCATAACAGACGATTCATCGCCAAATCGATTAGCCACCCCTCCACCGCCTTGGATCATTTTGACGTCGTGACAACTATGCCTATGATGTATGTGATGCTAAATGCATAACATTTACATCTAATACTGAGCCTCATCCGGGGAGAAGATTTTACAAGTGTCGTACACATCGTTCTTTTTATATGTGGATGGACCACTTCATAATATGTGAATGTGAAGAAGAACAATGCAAAGTTCGAAGGTAAACTAATGGACAAGACTTCTGGTGTTGCCTATGTTCCACCTTGGTATAACAGTGATAGACTTAAATTTTTCCACAATTTCATAAAAAATTAAAACATTGGCATATAATTATTTCATTTATTTTCTAGTTAAAAGATCAAGCATGTGGAATGTTTGAATTATAGAGGTTGGAGAATCTTTGTCATCCAACCATATATCAGGGAATATGGGCATGGTTCAACCTACAATGATACCTCGTCCATCTACAGATTATCTACAGGGATATCTTAGAGGGAGAATTGAAGTTTTTGAACAACAAACAAGGATAATTGTGCAGCATACAAATGCTGACTGCTTATGGCAAATCAAATCAGGGCGATTCTGGGTGTTTCCAAATTTGTTGTAACCAAACAGTTTTTTAGGATGATTCATCTTGCAAAATCAGTACAACCAAGCAGTTATTCTATCAGGAATATGATTCTACGGAATGTCGATCTATGGGATTACATCCATATCAGATATATATATCTACAGAATGTATTTCTGTAGAATCATGATTCTACAATTTTAAATCTGTTTGGTTCCACTTGAAGATAAACCATGGAAGAATCAAGTGATTCTTTGGAAACATGACTTTACACTAATTATGCTCTACAGAGTATAGATATGTTTAAATCCTCACTAAGAACAGCCCATCGAATGTGTAAGTCATTATTTCAAATCATCACCTTATCAAAATAATTAATAACTAGCCAGCTTCATGAGTCAAGACCAGAATCAGGAGGTCGCTTTTAAGGCAGGTAATTGCTTTTTAAAAACATTGATGATTTCTTTGGATATTCCTTTTGCCTAATCTATGACACAAGGATACAAAAACTGCAAACAAAACAGCTGATGTTTATAGGGAGGTACTGCACTAGGATCAGGACTCAAGAAAACTTCCATCTAATGTAATGATTATAATGGCAATTGGCAGATCTACACCACTTAATGTAGAACTAGAATCGGCAAACCAACCTAGTCCCAAAACAGCAGGATACTCTCGAAGAACAAACACAAGTCAAATTAGGATAATAGCACAACAGATCAGATTACAAGAGAAATCAGACCTGAAAAAGTTGAAGCTATTGAACCAAATACTAGGGTTTCTTTGATCAGATTGGGACCGATAACAGGGGCTTACAAGACTTCAAATAGGTCCATATCAACTTAATATCATGAACCAAAGTCCACGAGAACGGTAGGAACTGAACCAGATCTGTCAATTGCAGTTCTGCTTTGTCACAGGTCACTAAAAGACAAGAAAAGGGAGAATTTTTAAATCTCTCAAACCACTGGTCAAAAAGAGCTCCCCTTTGGGTCGAGTTCTTCCCCAGATAGGACCTATCTTTGATCCAAATTTCAGCCCAAACTGATGGCTGAAAGTGTTTCTGGCAGCAAGGGATCAAATAGGAAATATGAGGATTTTCTAGACAGAATTGAGAGAAAAGTGATTTAATTAAATACCTATAACAGTAGATCAGATCTGGAACACCTTGAGTATGGAAGAAAAGAGGGAGATAACTAGAAGAGGACCTCTTGTGTTTCACACCGCTGAGAGTCAATTGGATCAAACACCAATTCCATCAGCCTTGATCAAACACAAGACAAATCTCCATGTAGAAGACAATAGCAACAACCATTAATTTTTTTATCAAAATCATCTAGGCCTTTAGGAGCCTCCTCTTCTTTATTTATAATGTTAATGGGGGAGGGAATTACAAAATAGAAGGTTCCTCAAAAAGGAAACCAAATATTCTCCTAATACAATAGCTACTAAAAACTGAAATTAGAAACTAACTGAAATTAGAAACTAGTTGAAAAAGGAAACTAACTACTAAGGACTTGACTCAATTAATAACTTGACTCATAAGGAAACAAATATAACTCAAATCAAGCCCAACTAGAAAGGAAACTAATGAAAATGAAAACTAACTAGTAATCCCGTACTCAATCTTAGAGCCCCCTTTTTAGACCCATAAAAGTGGTCTATTACGCTCAAAACACATGGGATCAAAAGCCTAACATGTATGGAACCCAACCCTAGACTTATTTCTAATAAAACAAGCCTATTTTGGTAATTAATCTGCATCACCACTGGAGTTGGAAATAGAAGTTTTTAAGTAAAAAAATGAAATAACAATAATTATAGTAAAAGAAAATGGAAACATTTTTACAGGAAGAGAGCTAGAGGAAATGGGCAGAGAGATACTGCTAGATAAAGAGGAAGAGAAGAAACAAAGAACTTATTTCAGCCACTAAGAATTTATCCAGAGCTATTTTCACTTTAGAGAAAAACTATTAATATTTCCTTTAATAAAAAAATAGTATAAATGGTATATAGGTTACTCACATCTGCTTCCGAACATGTCCATATTATTTTTTGAAGGAAATTGGAATCTTTTTAGAGTTTATTTGGGACATTACTTATTTAACAAGAAGAGTAACAATCAAGATTGCATATGCTACCATTTATGTAGGATAGCCTAATTTTCTAACAACAGTCAAAATGTCAATCATTATTCATGCTGTCTATTTGCGTTTACTTTTGATGCTGTGGGCATCCAAAGAACTGAAAATGTGGTCTCATTTGGAGGGAAGAAGTAACTTTAAATGTATATATTCAGATGAAAAAGAAAATATGATGCTAGAATGCTCTATACAAGTGACTGAAATACTTTAAAGGGAGAAAATTGCATGCCAAGATTTAAAAGTATAAGAAGTTTGGGTTCCTCTTACATGATAGAAAGCAAGCGAGAAGGTCCAGTTGGATCGTAATTAATAAGCAAAGCCGCCTTCAGTGGTTCTCCTACAAGTTTTCAAGATGCTTATTGGTTTGTTCATAAAAGATAAGTGGTCATCAGGCAATATTCAACTTCCTCACCAGATGAACCAACATTATTAGAAACCCACTTTTCCCAAGTTCTATGTACAAAAGCCCAATCCATCGTTATGGATTGATGGCTTAAGTTTCACCTACACAACAGTAGAAGAACGCTAAATTATTATATAGCTAACATGATTTAAATCAATACAGCAGCAAAATAATGACACCTTTCTGGAGGTCAGCATAAGTGAATTCATTACTCATTGGGAAAGTCCATGAGAAAGCAAAGAAGATCTGTGCAGAAAAATAATTTGGACTATAAAGGCCCACCATTAGGTAGAAGGGGAAATTTTCTAATTCCTCTTTTCGTCATTTTTTTGGGCCTAATTCATGCATAACAGCTAGGAGACCTACTTTAAAACAATGCACTTAAGATTTAGTCCGTCCATTATACTTATGGAACAAGGTAATGAATTGCTTGGCTGCTGGGTTCATTTTTCACCTCGACAGAAAGGAAAAGAATCATACACCCAAAGAATGCAAAAGCAGGAGCAGTAAAATCATACTATACAACTATTAAAGATATAGAGTTGTGTTTGAAAATTAATATAAGCAAAGCCTCATCCCCACATGTGGCTATAAATTTCCAAACGAAAAATATTAGGAGTTGGATCAGCTGTTTAGTATCAGAGTAAAATACAATTTCTTATTTTGTGGGGGGAAAAAAAAAAAAAGAGAACTATCATAAACAAAAGCATATAACTGGCACAAAATCAATGACACTGAATTACAGATAATGGTGGGAGAAAAGAAGCGCAAACATGATCAACATTTTCACTTTTTTTTTTTTTCGTTAGGGAGGAAGGAATCGGGTGAAATTTAATGGAAGTTTATGGCAATCATACTGTGAAAAAAGTGCAGTGAGACATTCCACCCGGTGAGAAACTCAAGAACTATAGGATTTAACTAATTTTTATCATTGCATTGGAGAAAGGGGCTGAAACGTTCTTCTTAACCAACACCAGGAACCAGAATTAAACTAAGAGGGGAAGCAAAAAACCCACAGATCAAAGCAATATTGTAACCATATATAACCCAAATATCTCATAAATTCATTTGCTAGTCAAGAAAATCATTAAATAGGCTTAACTTTGAAGGCAGATAGAAGTTCCAAACATCATATCTAACAACCAAGAAACCTTAATCTCAACACACAATTTAAATGTCATCAACTAAAGAAAACAAAAAGGAAAAAAAAAAAAACAAAAAAACAAAACAAAAAATAGGTAGATGCATGAACGAATAACTAACACAGTTAAACGAGTAGCAAACAACAACAAAAAGCTTCCATTAATCACAAACACTGGCACTGATGAACTCTAGGTCTCAAACGCAAAAGACCTTGACAACCGGATGCATTTGAAAGAAGAATCCGCCATTGCAGACAGAAAGAGAGAGCGTAAGAGCACAAGTCCTTGCCTTGTTTTTGCCTTGTTTTTCCAGAATCGTAATGGCTAACTCGACATTTTTTCCGCTCAACTGCCTAACCAGAAACAAATGAACCAGGGTTTTAAGAACAGGAAACGATCCGATTTGAATCGTCCAATCGGTTCCAATAACTCTAGGATCCGCCGCCTGAAAACCCACCGATTCAAGGGGAATCTTGGCATGAATTTTCCGATTGGGGATGACAGAAATCGGGAACGGTCCCGGCCGATTCCCAATCCAATTTTCCGATTTTTTAAGCCTTGAAGTGAACCCTTGGCCTATGTATCAATAGGTAGAGCCAATTCTTAGGCTCCAACAAATCCTGTAGCCTTGTCTGGTCTTCGGCCAGGCTCTACCTTGAGTTTGGTCATTTCCCAAACCCATTTCATGACGGATGCAGATTGTCTCTAGTTGGGGTGGTGGCTACATCGGCTCTCTAGTTTTGTGTCTTGCTGGTCCTCCTCCAACCACCCTTCGACTGGAGAAAACTGAACCCATTCCTAACCACTATTGATAAACTCTTGTGATAAAAATTGTAGGACTTTAGTCTCTCAGCTAGAATCTCCTTACCATCGAGATTTGACCTTGATTAGTATGGGGAATAGCATTTTGGACCTCGTATGATGGGACGTGGGGGGGGGGGTGAGAGTACTTAATAACACAAGAGTTCAATCATAGAGTCAAACATCACCATTGGAGAATCTGTTCAACTAGAGGAAAAAATTATACTAAGATGTGTCTTTCATGGCTTAGCCATAAGTTAACCTTGTAAATGTATAAGAAACTTAAAACTTGTTTTCGATAAACTACCACAAATATGGGTGTTTGATTATGTGGTATGATAAACTTAACACAATCTCGTTAAATGCATTTATTTTTGTCTCCTGAGATATCACACCACCGGGGAATGGACCATATCAGATTTAGAGGTATATGGCTATTCTCCTCGAGGATTAGTCGAGGTGCTAGTAAGCTGGCCCGGACACTTTGGTTTAACAAAAAAAAAAAAGATTTAGAGGTATATCATTTGATTATGGATCATTTTAATGAAATATTCACTTATGAGCCGATTGACCATGATGCTCTTCACAAAATGCTCAGTTCTGTTGACCCAGTGGTTACTGCGGAAATTAATAATCTCTTATGTCTTGAACCAACTGTAGAGGATGTGAGGAAAACCCTCTTTGCCATGACCTCCTTGAAATCACCACACCCTGATGGGCTTCACTAGGCTTTTTCCAAAGGTTCTAGGAGCTTAATAACAGTAACCTGCATAACTTTGTCTCTAAATTTTTTAAAACAGGTTATATGCCCAAGGAGATTAATGGTGCCATGATTTGCCTTATTCCGAAAATTCCAAATCCATAATCTGTAGATCAGTTTTGCCCCATTAGTTTGTTCAGAGTAACTTTTAAAGTCGTCACAAGAGTTATTGTAGATTGTCTTCATGGAGCTCTTAATCAGATCATATCACCTAATCAATCGGCCCTCATCCCATCAAGGCTTATCTCATACAATATCTTTATGGCACATGAAATATTCCATTACATCAAAAAGAAGACCAAGTGTCGAAAGAAATATCTTGCCTTCAAGCTTGATATGAAGAAAGCATACGACCGTCTTGAGTATTTATCAAAAGTATGCTCCTTCGGCTAGTCTTCCACTTCCGTTGGGTTTTTGTAGTGATGGCATGTATCAAAATAGCCAATTACAATATTCTTATCAATGGGGTTGTTCGTGGTTCTATTAATCCATCCTGTGGGATACGACAATAAGATCCTCTATCCCCTGCTATCTTCATATTATGTGCACAAGCCTTAACCTCTGTCATCTCACGAGCAGAGATCTTCACCTCGTTAGAGGTATCAAGGTTTGTAATAGAGAACTTCCTATTTCACACTTAATGCTTGCATATGATTGTCTTTCTCTTTTTCAAAAATGAAATTGTAAGAGGTGTGTAATCTCAAGGTTTATTTGGATCTATATTGTTGTGCAAGTGGGCAATGCATTGACTTGAAAAAATCTAGCTTGACATTTAGCCATAATACTCCAAACATGTTTAAGAGGTGGTTCTCTAGAGTTCTTGAAGTGTCATATGGTGAAGGACCCTCCAAATATCTTGGTCTACGAACAAAGTTCGGAACATCCAAAGCCCAAGTATTCAAGGAAATCAACGACAAAGTTTGTAATTAATTTCAAAATTGGAAGTTTCATCTTCTCTCACATGCGGGTTGTGAAGTGATGGTCAAAGCAATTGCTTTTTCCATGCCCAACTATGCAAGCTCACATTTTAAACTTCCTAAGGCGATCCATAACAATTTCATGATGGCCGCAAACTTCTTTTGGGGTAAATCTGAAAACGAACACAAGATGCATTGGATCTCATGGGCTAGGCTTTGCTGCTCAAAAGAAAAAGGGCGATTGGGATTTAGAGACTCTGCCCTTCTCTCCAAAGTGGCTTGGCACTTATAGAGTCAACCGGAATCAATGTGGGCCCGTTTTATGAAGAGTATATATTTTCCACACTCCAATTTCTTGGATGCTCCTTTGGGTCACCAACCATCATGGGCTTGGCATAGTCTTATTGAAGGTAAAAGTTTTATTGAATGGGCTCCATCAGCATATGGAATGACAAATGGGTTCCCAATTTAAAAGGCTATAAAATCCAATTTCCTAAACTTGAAGGTTGTTCTTTCTCTCTCTAAAGTGGCAGAGCTGGTTGATCAAGAAATATATGGTGTGGAAGTGGACCTCGTCTACTCAATCTTTCATCCCTTGGACGCTCAAGAAATTCTAAAAATCCAACTTAGTCTCTTGCCAATAAATGACTTTCAGATATGGGGTGCAACGAAGAACATAGCCTTTTTGGTGAAATATGCATAACATATGCTATCAAACCAGTTTTTTGAGACCATTCCAGCGAGAGCCTCCACTTCCAATCAGTCATACTGGAGCCATGTTCCTGAGGAGGTTTGAAAGCTCATTTGGACATGCCAAACTCTCCCAAAATTTAGAAATGTCTTGTGGAGGGTGTGTGGCCAAGGCTTGGCCTCAGGAGAAGCTCTCACTCACCGTAAAGTTCCAATTGATCCTTCATGCCAGCATTTGTGGCGCTCCCACATAATCTATTGATCACATTCTTCTCAGTTGTCCATTTGCCCTTGCCGTTTGGTTCGGAAGTTCACTTTCATATGTTGTCCCACAATCGGAGGAGCCTATCTTTTATCGATGGATTAAAGATTGTGGTGCTTTTAATATGGATAGCAAACTTTGTAACAAGGAAGCTATGGGTTTGGCATCTTTCGTAGCTTGGTTCATTTGGATTGCCCGCAACGATTTCATTTTCAATCGGCGGAACTATAGCCCTATTAAAGTTGCATCTGTAGCTCAAAATACCTATATAGAATTTATTCAAGTTGCCAAGTCAAAGAGCCCATCCAATTCATCAAGTACCTGGACCACTACCAACAATATTGTTGCTCCTTGGAGTCCTCCCACTTTAGGCACATTTAAAGTTAATTGTGATGCTTCAAAGCATCCAAACTCTCAAAAATGTGGTCTTGGCTTCTTGGTTTGTGATTACCAAGGCATATGTTAGTTAGAGGTCTGCGAACCCACACAGTTTGGAATCATTCTTACTAGGGAAGCTATGTTGGTTCATAATGCTCTCCTCCACTATATTGGAGAATGCTGTGACAAGGTTCAGGTGGAGATTGATAATATGGAGCTTGTTATTCTCATTAAAGAAACCTCCAAACCAGCTCCTATAGAAGTTGCTACCATTATCCAGGATATGCATCACCTTATTACCTAATTATGGAATGTAATGTTTCACATATATGTAGAGAGACTAACAACATTACTGACTCTCTAGTAGGAGGGCCCTGTCGTTTACGTGTCCGACAGTTTGGTCCACTTCCACTCATTGGCTCTAAGAATC